>NW_028145368.1:3023467-3144347 GCF_050948025.1 Trichoderma camerunense
CCGGGGGCCCGCGGGCGCGGGCCCCTCCCCGCCCCGCCCGCGGCGCGGCGGCCCGCGCCCGCCCCCCCCCGCCCGCGCGCGGCGGGCGGGGCCCGCCGTCATCCGGGCCTGGGAGGGGAAGCTGAGCAGTTCGTTCCTCTCAATCGCAGGGCAACGAAGCTGAGTGGAGCTTGGACAGGGTCGATCGGCCGGTTTGACAGGACAGGAACAGGATAGGATGGGATGGGATGGACAAAGTTGAAGGAGGGAGAGAGTCGATCAGATCAGAGAAGAAGTGTGAATTAATTAATCCAGTAGTCGATGCAGCTGAAAAGGTAAAAAGTTGATCCAATGCCACATGGGGGGGCGGATGAAGAAGCTGATCTTTGTCTGAAGCCGGGGAGGGGTGGGAAGTGGGAGGAGATGGAAGAATGGAAGAATGGAAGCGAGGGCGGCAAAAGATCAATGATAAGAGGAAGCGAAGGGTGGGATCGATTGGATTCACACAAAGCAAGAGGCGAAGCTTTGGGCACCACCAAGTAGCAAGTAGGTACAAGTAGTATGTAAGAGGTACTGAGACAATCAGGTTAGGTCAGGTCAGGCCAGGTCGGGATAGCATTGATAGCTGTCGAAAGGCTGCAAGCGGGAAGACAAAGACAAGCATCCAAGTCTAAGCAGAGAGACAAGAGGCAAAGAGGGGGGGCGCAAGAGCTAAATGGTTCGACGGTACAGCATCATGCACCAATGCAATGCACCAATCCAAGTTGCAAGTGAAGGGCGCTATTATAAGCAAGGGAACAAAGTACGGCTGCTAGTCGAATCAGATGCCCGCATCCGACTGTGCTTAGGGTGCGCCTCCAAAGCATGTCCCAGTCCTGTGTAGGTTATGGTTATCCGGCATCCTGAGAATCCTCACAGAATTAACCTTTGCGCCGAAACGGAGGTGCGGGCAAAGGCTGGTTTGTTGCGGATTTGTTGAACAAGAACCGGAGCGCCACCAGAGAAGTGAAAGTGAATGAAGCAAGCATCGGGTGATGGGTCGATTCGATTCGATTATGAAATGGAAGCTTTCAAAAGCACGGGATTATTGACAATCAATCACGCTGGTGTTACATACAGTATCTGGTACAGTACTGCATTTACATCTACATGTACGTCCATCTACCTGTTGCACAGCATTTCTATGCCAAACGGAACCGGACCATGCCAAGTACACCGGAGTCCATCCCCGGCATCCGCAGATACATTACAGTAGAGACATAATCCTGCACAAGTGCATACATACAGTACAGTACAGTCCCTCTTACATGTAAGAGAAAGAGTCAGTCGGGTCAGCCCCTGTGGCAACGGGGGAGCATTGCCAAACACGAACCAGCCCAAAGTTTCATGTTCCTGTTGTTCCTCACCAAATTCGTTCGTTCCTTGGCCCCCATCTTGTCTTGTTTGTACTGTACGGTATCTTGGGGAAGATACTGCGCACATACCTGACCCGAGTACCGAGCGCACGCAATCCCTCTAGTCTTGTACCTCTGTCCAGTTATTACCCAAGTAACAAAGCAGCCCGAAACACAAACACAAAAACACACAAACACATGCCGGGACATGCTCTGCCGTGGGCTGTGGCGATCCCTGGCAACAAAAAAGTGTGGGAACCTCGGCCAACGGGTGCCTCTAGTGCGATCGCGATCCGGCCTTGCGATCCACGGCCATGGCCTGGAGGGAACCCAGCCAGCCTGAACTTGTATCGCCCGGGTTGTGGTGTGTTCTTGCGACGTTCCGACGGTGCTGCTGGACAAGTCTCCAGCCAGTACCTTTAGTACGGAACCAAGCAGTGAGACAGCTTGCCACGCCATCCTCGGGCGACTCCCGCTGTACTTGGCGTCGACTTGCGCAGTACCTGTCCGCGGGGTCCCAGCAACAAAGCGCCCACATCAAACGGGCTGGATGGGGGGCCACTCTGCGAACTAGAGCCCGCTGCCAAGCTGCCGTTTGCAGCGACAGAGTTCGCTAACCTTGTGGCGTGTGTGAACTGTGAACCTACCAGAACTTACCTGTACTTGCTGTACTTGCTGTACTTGGCATGGACACCTCAGTGAAATCGATCGATGGCTGTGCTGTGCTTTTTGCCTTGCTCAAGCTTCAAGCTCAAGCCACAGCACAGCACATTCCGCCACCTGAGGGAGCTCTCTCTCCTCCCCTCCCATCTATTGTCCATCGCCATCGCTTCCATTTCTTTCGCCCATTTTCCTCAATATTACGCCTTCAATCCAGTTCCGTTCCCGCTTCCCGTTAGGCCCGTCCAGCAGCACAGCTTCCACCACGGCCTAGGTCTAGGCCTTGGGCTGCGATTCCACTGAAGCACCGCCTGGACTGGACACGAAGCTGCCCGGATGTCGCGACAAACCACAGCCTAGAAACGCAGGGCCCGTCCGTCAGGCAACAATCCGGCCGCAGGCATTCAATGCTGCATTGCCAGGTTGCACCCTGTGCTGTGCTGTGCTGTGCTGTGCTGCAACGCTTCTGCATCTGCATCCATGCACTCTGACACGCACGCTCTTCATGCCCGTGCCTTGGTTTTAGATGCATCCTGGCCGCTGCCATTGGCTGCCGCCGGCCACGTACCACAAAAGCTTGGTCCGACTCTGCCCTACTTCCGCACAAGGCATGGCTCCCCTGGCTATCCGGACGGAGGCTTTGCTGTGCTTTGCTTTTGCTTCGGCAACACGACGGGACGACAGCCAGAGACAAAGCAGGGCCAGCCAGCAGGCGGAACTCTGCTCTGCTCCATACTTTCTGGCTGTGTTTTAGAATGTGGCCCCCCGGACTCTTAGGTTTTCCTGCTGGAAATGCTATTTCCCTCTCGCTCCAGTCACTTGCTTGCTTGCTCGCTCGCTCTTACGAGTATATCCCCGGAGCCTTTGAGCCGCTAGGTAGCTCCGGCGAAGTTTAACAAAGCGGGCGTTCCTGGAGCTGGAGCTGAAAAACGAAAACGGGGACATGCTACAGCCCGCTAAGCCGATTGATGAGTTGGCCCGTCGTCTTAGTGAGCACAAGTAAACCTGAAGCTATGGAGCAAGCTCCTTCAGCCATTTACCCATTGCTGCTGAGGTTTATCCGCCGGTAGCCAGCCAAGCCGGTCCAGTCCAGCTTGTTCTGCACCGGACCGGGGAGGCAAAAAGGCGAGGGACCCAAGACCGGAGAACAAAGTTTGGCCATGAGTCCCCAAAACCAGGTAAAGAGAAAACCAATGTGCAGATCACGGCAACTTTAACGGCGTCCGGTTAGCTGATGACAACGAGAGGAGCTAACGATGCGCAGACAGTATCATGACAGGCCGTCGTCAGTCGATCATACCACTTGTGCTCGATTCGATGGATAAGTTCTGTTTTTCCCATCAGGCCTCTCCGGACTATTGCAGCTCTAGTTTTGCTTTGCCGTAGCACTAGCTGTTTTTATTGCATCTTACAACTTGACTTGCAGAGCTTGAGAAGCCATGCAGGTTGGCATTTTGCTACCCCGCCGTCAGCTCTCGTTTGATGTCGGCACTTTCACATGGCGGGCTTGCCGTGATGGGTCTATGCGAAAACCTTTAACATTGGAAAAGTCCATCAAGGTAATTACATGAATCAGTAACAACGCCATGGAATGTGCCTAGAATAATATCCGATTCCAAGGCGACGACAATTTGGCTCAAAGAATTATACCCGACCAGAAGCCGAGGTCGAGATTGGACAATGGCAAATCACCTCTCGCCGTGATCAAGCCAAAGGCTTATTTACACAGTTCGACAGCTCCAGGACAGCTCGCCGACTTCGCTCCGGCTCGCCTACACCCTCTCCCTCTCCCATTCCCAGGCAGCATTCCGTTCTCGCGCAGACAAGCTTCTGTGGCTCACAAACAGAGGCTTTGCCATCGGGAAGCTTCTCGCCATGTCCAAATGGCTGCACACCTGATACCAAGAGAAGCAAACGAAAGCAAGGCAAGCAAGCAAGTAAAATGTGTTTCGGCTCAGTGCCTGGCGCACGTCGGCGCCAATGCTACCTAAACGTTATCAAAAGGAGGGCACCAATCATGTGCGCACAACGAGACGCAGATTTGCGGGAGTTTGATGCCGTCGGGCGACAAAGATGGGTGTGCGCCGCGAGGCCCTTTTAACAAGTACTCGTACCCAGCATCGTGTTTGTTGAAGACGTTGGCCAGTAGTCCGAGCTCCAATGGCGACGAATGGATCGGACTGGCAGCCAGCGATGTGCAAACAGGCATGGTGCTGTGCTTACTGCGTGAGTGAGTGTTGTCTATCCGTTTCCCGCAGTTGGTCAATTGGGAATCTGCCAAATGGGTAGCAGAAGATGTAGACGAGACAAGACCAGATAGCGACCCTCTGGATCGCTCGGATGGAGCAGGCTAGATAGAACCTGGGTGTGCTGTGTTGCTTGTAATACTTGTAGTCTTAGAGCGCCGAAGCTGTCACAGCTTAAGCCGGTATATCCAGCCCCCATCCCTGTCTAGGATACTAGACGTCCAAGCTACTGAAGCTGGCTGTGTAAAGGAACAATCTTCATCGACAATGTGGAGCTTCTCTTGCTGAGTGCCAGGCTCAGCTGCCGGTAGCATTTTGATTGATGTAAAGTTCCAGACTCTTGAATAAGATGATGCTTTTTACGCCATGAATTTCAGCAGCTCGCCTCAACTTGCACAAGCATGCTTGAGAGCCGAGCCACTGGGTGACGAATCAACCAAAGGAGTGTCATGCCAGTCTTGTCCATTGGCCACTGCTTCCTTGGTGCAAGACTGAGACGGCCGGCTTTGCTAATATACAGTTATT
Source organism: Trichoderma camerunense (assembly GCF_050948025.1). NCBI lineage: Eukaryota > Fungi > Ascomycota > Sordariomycetes > Hypocreales > Hypocreaceae > Trichoderma > Trichoderma camerunense. Next base: position 3,028,272 of record NW_028145368.1, read on the forward strand.
CAGTGCTTTGTTACTGTACAGAGTGAGAGTGAGGCCTCCCCCCGTCTTCCTCTTCCTCTTCCTCCCCCCATCCTGGAGCTAGGCAGGGGAGCTATTAGACAGCTCTAGAGAGCTAGAGAGGAGGGGAGGAACTGCAGTAATGGAGGGGCAGCAGCGGCACGTGATACGCCTTATGCCGTGTCACCTGATCTCGCGATATTCGCCGGGCTCTGGGCATCGCGAACTACACAAAAGCTGGTGTAACACGCGTTGAGGGGTTCCAAAGAACAGCTGCGTTTTTTGCAATATTTCACAAGTCTCGACTGATTTTGACGGTACATCACATTTCGCGCCCGCTTGACAAAAGCATAGACTATACTACAAACTACCCAGACGAACAAGCACAGCAGATATTATACAAGCATAACACGACAAACAACAACAGGTCACCATGTCTGAGCAAATGTCCTCCCCGCGCATCACCGCCTCCTACCTCGACAACTTCGTCGGCCGCGTCGTTACAATTGTCGGCAAGGTCACGCAGCTGCGAGGCGACCAGGCCACAATCGACGCTGATGGCGTAGTGACCATTCTGTTGAACCGCGTATGTACGCCCTCAAATGTCTACCTACTAAAAGCAATACAACTAACAAATCATGTCTCATTCAAGGAAGCTCATCTCGCTCATGGAAACGCCGCACAGGTCATTGGCAAAGTCAACCCAGATCTGTCCATCAAGGCCCTCAGCACTCGTGATGTCGGCCCCGGAGTTGGTATGTCCATCTTCTATCCCCTCCCCCTTCCCTCCATCTACTGTATCCTGGAATACCTTTAGAAGACAACTCTCAACTAACAAATCCAGACATGACTCTCTGCTCCGCCGTCGCTGAACTCACCCACCAGCACAAGGACATCTTCATCTCCGACAACTGACGGGTTCCGCCAGGCCACGGCGTCTCGCCGCTCCGCAACATCGAGCCTCAGCACCAACCGCGCATCGCCATGGTCTGGCCCGGCCCCAACCAAAACCAAACTCCCATTGATGAATCATCAAACGCAACTGTAACTGCATCTTCGCCTTCGCATTCGTCTTCGTCCTTGTTTGAACCGCGTCCTCGTCCGTCTATTGCTCGTCCTTATCGCATTGCATCTCCTCCTGTTCTTCGCGCCTCTTTCAACAGTCCTCCCAGCGGACCAGACTGGAATCACCATCGCCAGCAACAGTCGTTCGACCTCGTCCTTTACGATCCTTATAATCTTCCACCAGAGCATGTCTCCAACGCTGCTTCTCAGTCTACCTCGTCGTTGCCTTCGACGGCTCCCCCTCGTGGATTTATCACCATGCCGGGGTCCTTCTACTCCAACCCCGATTCTCGCTCCGGCTCGCCCTTTTCCGATGACGAAGAAGACATGTTCCGCCTCGCTCACGATATCTCGCCATCGTGGCAATCCAACAACCCTTACAACTCCCACTTCTCGTTCTCATCCTCTCGAGATGCACCGCGTATCTCCCCCTATCAACCCATCCCTTCCGCCCAACCTCGTTCCTCCATCTATGCCCCCTCATCATCCGCTTCTCCCCCTCCATTCACAAACATGACCTACTCCACACAAGCCGCAGGATCCCTCCCCTCACCACCGAGCTCCCAGCGCGAACGGCCTGCTTCCCCTTTCTCCGTTGCGGATTCTCTGCCCACGCTTAGCCAGGATGATTCACATCAGCTCGCTTCTCCGCCAATGAGCCCAATACGACGACCCCAAGTTAGGGATCGCGGTAGCTATGTGAGAGACTCTGAGGACACTGATGTCCTGGCGCTCAATGCGGTGCTGGATGGTATTGGAAGGATGCAAGTCGACATGAATCTGGACCAGGCAGGAAGGTGGAGGATCGCACGTCGGAGTGACTCTGACTCTTCTTGGTAGTATCAAGGACTGTCGATGCTGCGAAATGGTGGTTCATGGAGGAAGTGCATAAGCCAATGTATTCAGATAGATAGAATAAAGTTAGATTGGAGGAAGAAACAAGTACATCGAGGAGCGTTTACATGAGGTCATGTTTTATGCAGCCAAACACAATCATGATTTTCTATCCTAAAACTATTACTAAACAGCACACCTTTTTTTGTCCTTTTCCTTTTCCTTCTTAAAACCCCATTACTGACCAGAAACCCATCCAACCTTTGCCAACCAGAAAGATATCCAACCCGTCCCTCCCATCACCAACCCGTCCCACCCATCACCCCACCCAAAAAAAGATATTCAAAAGTCTTCATCCGCCATCTCCCACACATCCAAAGAACTCCCACTCGTAGTAACTTCCACCGAATCACCAGAAGCCTCACCCTCTTCCATCTCAAGGTACTCCTGAGCAGCAATCCACATCGCCACCGCCGCAGACCCAAAATCCACCATCCGGGGACTCGTCACTCCATCCAACCCATGAAAATCTCGATGGTGTCGTCCGAGTCCATCCGTCGAAGTTGTCTCTTCATCACTCTTGCTCTCATTTAAGTCATCTTGCACAACGCCGTCAAATCTCGGGATACCAGAAGCTTCACTCCCCAAACTCTTTGTAAATCGAACCCTAGTAGCCCGATAAGACCCTTCAGTATCTCTCCCCTCGAGCGAAATCACCTCGTCGTCGCCGCTTTGACGAGATCCTTCCGCCATGGCAAGAGAGCTGTGGATGCTTCTGATCCGGGTCGTGAATCTCTGGAATCGCGCTGCCTTTCTCTCGGCGGCTTCGGCTTTTTCTCTCCATTTCTGAATCTCTTTGCTGGCGGCTCGCGAATCTTCGCTCGGAGATGGTGGGTGGACTTCTTCTAATTGCTGTACTCGTAACTGCAGTCGTGAGACCTCTGCTGATTTTATGCTCAGAAGTGTTTCGAGCTCTTGGAGTCGATTATTGTTGTTTTCCGTCCCATTCTTATGACTAGTATATAGAGGTGCATCGGTCTGTATGCCCCTTGCTTGTGTTTCCACATGTAAAAGTCCCTCTTTTTTGTTCGCAGATGACTCTTGTGCATCATTCTATGTGTCAACAAGCGGCCACGCGTTAGAAGATGGACTGCGTTTATTGTCCACCATGGGCTTCAGCTCCACGTCCACAATAGCTTCAGGGTGTCCATGGAGAATCTTGGTAGAATGGTAAAGTTTATGAGGGCTGTTGTTAATTTGATATAACGCGTGTTTATCTTGGTATGCCCCTTCTGCCAGGCCGAAAGCATCTTTTAATACCCCGGTCATGGGTTTTCGAGTCGTCAGCGGAGACTCATGCGGATCTTCAAACATGGCCGCCAAGGCCTTGACAGATCGCCTCTTTGTCGGTGTTTTATCTTCACAAGAATATTTGCTATTGTTGTCGTCATGGCTGCCGTCTGATTCAATAGAGATCAAATCTGGCAACCGAGGCTTCTCATGAATGACAATCGAACCATCTTGGCCAACTGCCTTTAAGTGAGGAGCCATCCAACGTGTATGCTCATAAAATCCATTGGCTTGCCCGCATCGGATGGTTTCGGTCGACGGAGCCGGCTGTAAGAAAGGATCTTCCGATTCTTTTATATATATAGGTGGATAGAGGTGGTAAGATGATTGTGTGCCTCGAAGTTTCTCCCCACTGCGCGTGAGTAATCTCCCAAACGGCCTTCTTCTCCCGTGTAGTCTATCTGACAACGGGGACCTAATGGTCTTGTGAGTTTGTGCTTCTATACCCTCACGCCTCTTGGTCCCTTTAGGTGTTTTCTTGGATCGGACCTGTGACGGAGGTGTTTGTATAATATTCCTAGGTCCTGAAAATGTATTGGATGCTGGTGAGTTTTTGTAAACACCACAGCGATTCGTGTTGCGGGAGGATACGCGGGGGGGTATGGACTTCATAGTAGTGCTCTGGGTAATACCAGGGGCACGATTTTCAGCCGATAGTCGACTGACTTCTTGGTAGCTGCGGGAATGCAGTAGAGGCGTGTTGCCATTCTGGCGAGCTCCAAGGATTCCGCAATTGTGCTCCTAGCACGATTGCTTTAAGGACGGTGTGACGTTCCTGGTGCTGGTCGAAGCTGGCCCAACCATGCCACTAGTAGGCGTGGTAGGGAGGAGAGCAGTGTTGGAAGGATTTCTCTGGTGTCCCTCTTCCATGGTCGGAGTCATTCGAGGAAGAGATGATTGTCTGGATGGCCCTCTGCCACTTCCCCGTCTGGACAACCGTGATCCTGCTGACCTTGTTCTCCTGAGTGAGAATGAGACTGTGGTTAATCCCAGATTCTCATCTTCGGCCGGCAAGTCTCTCCCGTTTTCCACACCCAGATCCATCGTACGATTGACCACGAATGATTCGCAGATAGAGGACTCGGTATCATCATGCGTCTCTTGCATTGGCGCCGTCTTTTGGTCAGGATTTGCTGCCAGTAACAGCATCTGGCGAACGACATCTTGCCAGTTAGAAATTACCATTTCAGCGATGTTATTTAGAACTTTGACCTTGAAGAAATCCGGAACATCAGGATTGCGTCCCTTTGCTTTTTGCCGATTGCGGCGCTCCTTTGCTGGTATCGGAACCAGGGATAGGCCAGAGGTTGATGAAGACTCCTTTATGTCATAGTTGTCAAGCTCGTCTAATCCAACCAGCAACGAACCAAATATAATTCCGAGGGCATGATATGACATGAGCTCACTAGGCGCGGAAGCTCGACCATCGGCATCACTGGCCGGCGATTGTTCAGTGGCGTGGCCAATAAGGCTGAGCAAGCCAAAGACTGCACAAATTAGATCCCGTTGGAGTCGCGAGTCAATAGTTTGGATAGCCAACGCAATGAGTCGTGCACGAGTCTTTTTCAGTTTCTCTGCTGGAACGTCCAGTGGATTTTGCAGTTGTGAATAGATTGCAAGAAATGCATCAAGCAACGTGATCGATCCCAAAACACCTATTGGCAACCCCTTGAGAATGCGTTTAAAGGTAGAAGCCACGTCGTGGAGATGATGCGGGATGGATGTTGGCAGGGTGGGTTGATAGGTGGTGCTGGATATCTTAAGGTCACTGCCACTAGCGTCACAATAATAACCATAGAGAGCCTTTGTATTCTTGACAGAGCCTGGGATTCGGAAAACGCCTCGAAAGTCGGGGCTCTCAGCAAGGTAGTGAGCCGTGGCTCGAATGCACGTCGGAAGAGCCAAAGGGTGAGGGGAGAATCCTGGGGGTAGATACAGCAGGCTGCTGCCAGTCAACCGCACCAAGTCTTGAATATCAAGAATCCTGGGCTCTGATTTAGAGCGAATGGAGGATCCCAGGTCCGAGGTGCTTCGTTTATGTGCCCAAAGCCCAGGGGATGCCTTCTTTGGCGTCGACTGGTTGGATGATCCTCGAAAGAGTCGAGAGAGCCAACTTTTCTTTTCAGGACTGGAAGAGCCACTCTGCAACAATAGAAAGGTTAGAACAACAACAGGCAGCTTCATCACAGGAGGCAACAACAGAAGGGTTAGAACATAAACAGGAAGCTTCGTGACAAGAGAATTTCTTTTATTTACCCGATTGCGAAGATGAGCGTCAGAGTCCCCAGCGACTAACGGTCTCACTCCGTGCTGATGGCCATTAGCTTCAATACAAGTTAATATGGTGGTTCTGGATATGTTAACCTACCTTGGTTGCTACCTGGTTATATTTCTCTACGAAGACGGATCGATCCTGTTCTTCACCTCCATCGTTGGAAAAATTCAGGGTTCTGGTGCTTGGTGTCCACGTGCGGCTGGTGGGTATGGTTGGATTGCTCTCCATCAACTCTGGGATGACTTCAGGGAGAGGTAATGCTTGCGATGCGCTGTTTGGTACATATCGTGCCCGGTTCGCTGGAGGAACAAAGGCTGGCTCTGCAGACTGGATGCTCGGGGGGTTACTGCGTTGCCGGGCCGCAGATGAGCCAGCCAAGGGGTTGGTAAACAAGACCATGTTGACTATGTCGAATTTGAGATGATGCTACGTGATATTGTAGTTGAGGCGATGTTTTGATGATTTATCAATGGTGAGACTCGATAGCGAGAGTCGGCGTGATAGAGAGAGGCGTATACGCCTATGACGAAGATGAAGATGGACTGAAGATGCTTCGAAAAATCTCTATCGAATTGTAGAAGAGGATCCAATCAAGGCAATCCAAAGCGGCCTTAACCAATTCCAGCATATATGTATGCTTCTTGCTTTAATGTGAGTCGCTCGGTATGATATTCGTCGTTCTGCGACTGCTCAGCAACATCAGAGGCTCGCAAGTTCTCGTAACACTGAGTAGAATGTTCCAAATAGCGTGCAGAGTCAGAGATGGGGGAAGTGTGGGGGGAAGGGAAGGAAAGGAAGAGAAGGAAAGGAAGAAGTGGGAGAGGATGGGAAAGAAGGAAACGATAAGGATGGGGGCATTGCCGAAGCAACGGCTTTGGCCAGCGCTGGTATCAAAGTAAAAGATAAAGAAAAGGTAAAAGAGCGTGTTGAAGTTATTCGAAAGAAGGCGCTCCTCTTTTGAACCTTGGCCAACCAGAGAAACAGAAACTCTATGCCACGCCCAGAGAGCCGGGCTTCTGGTGACTTTTCCTGGATACTGTGGTATCTATCTCCTGGCTTCTTTTGTCTTCTCATTTTTTCTGTAAGCAATTGCAGCAGAGTTCAGCAGATCAAAAAAGGTGTTGAATCCGGATGGTGTAGCTTTCACAAGAAAGGATAGCAACAGCCCCAAGATAAGAGAATCAAAAATGCTTCTTGTTAACAGTCTCAACCTAGACAATTTCCAGCCAAGAGTCTTTGGCTTTCCGACAACTGCCCAAAATAACCAAAAAGAAACCTACCTTACAAAACTCTATCGGTTGAATGAGAAAGAGAAAAAAAGGGGCTAAAGTAAGTATGTACCAGAATCCTAGCAATTCCCCCATAGTGCTACTCGTCGTCATCCCAAAAATCACCAGTACGCCGCACAAGATGTATCCTTAATCTTAATCCCCGTGCCCATTCTTCCGTGTACAGCCTCCGTCTTGATATCGTGTCATGCACATGCACTATTGTCGTCGACCATTACTCGGGAATATCTTCTTCGCCGTGAAGCAGCACGTATTTGAGGATGTCGGAGAGCGAAATTACCCCCTTGAGCTTATTCTCGTCATCGACCACAATCAATCGGTGGACACGGCTCTTGCGGATTGTGTCAAAAATAGAGTCCAGCCTATCGTCTTGACTGCATGTGAAGATGCCCGGGTTGTCTTCGGGCCGCTTGCACAGTGCCTCGCCCACGCTGCCGTTTAACTCGTCGTAAGCGCCACCCTTGATGCAAGGAATAATGTCCACGGCTTCAAAAGCATTGAGAACTCTGTTTTCGGAATCGACGATGGGCACGCAGCTAATGTTGCCGTTGACCATGAGGTTGATAACCTCGAGGACTGTGGTTCCCATGCGTGCAACGAGCAGGTCGTTGTAGGAACCCAGCTGGATTTCGCGAAGCGTCTTCTTTAGCAAAATTGTATTGTGTTCGTTGTTGACAGCGATGAACTTGAGAATTCGATACTGTGTGATGACGGAGATGACAGTCTCTCTGCCGGTCTCTTCATCGACGTCGACGAGGGGGATCCTTCGCGCACGAGTCTTGAGCATGCGTCGAAGTGCTTCGTACAGGGGTCTCGAAGGATGGACGGAGACGGATTCGATGGGAGTCGCTCCAATGGCTTTTTCGATGTCTAGGTAAATCACGATTAGCCCTGTGCTACGACAATTGTAGATTGGGAGGGAAAGGGGAATAAGCACCTCGCAAACTGGCCAGGCGGAATTGATCCAGCTTGCTCATCTCATCGGGGAACTGGCAGTGATACTGGATCACATTGATGTAGTCGGTCGCCGTCAGGATGCCGGCGAAGCGCGAAGTGTGCGAATCCCATAGAGGGGCAGATACAATGGCTGCAGTAATTTCCCATTAGCATCGTGACAAAAAGCAGCCCCCAAGGTGGTGCGGGGAGAAGCGCGGGGCAGAATCGAGAGCCCGATATTGTCCTGGAATTGATTGATTCTACTTACAGTTCTGAATCAGGATATTGAGACTCTTCTTAATGAGCAGATCCGTGTCGAGCACAATGAGGCGGAAGGATAGGGGAAGCACATCGTAGCTGGTACGCTTGCGGAGGAAATCCCGGATGGCTTTCTGTGGCGAGGCAACACGAGGTCAGCAAGGGAGGCGATTGGGGAGAAAGGCGTAGAGAAAGAGGAAGAGAAAGAAGGGCAAATGTAGAGAAACATATCTCTCCATGGCGTGGCACCGCTATCGGGGCTAGCCAGCGGGAGGGAGGGAGAGATGATGATATGGGGATAGGCAGACGTACCAAGCCTTGTCGCTGCTCCTTGTCGAGGGGACTCAACGGCTTGGGATCCGGCGCATCAGCCATGGCACCAGCGTGGAAGAGATACGACGACGGGGCGACAAAAGGAGGCAGCGCAATGGATGGCGGACGAAGCTTGAAGCCCGGCGCCGGAGTCGAGGCGGGTTCAGACTCAGCAGAGCCGGGAGTGACAGCAGCGGATGCCGGTGCAGATCCAGAAGCAGATCCAGAAGAGCCGGGCGAGGATCGAGGAGAAGATCCGGGGGACGATGCAGGGGATGCAAGGCTGCGGCGAGGTGCAGATCCGGGCTGGGGAGCGGGCGATGGCGATGCTCCAGATGTAATCGTAATAGTAGCAGATGCGGGTGCAGATGCTGCAGGATCTGGTGCTATTGCTGCTGCTGCTGGTATTGTTCCGGGAGCAGGCGCAGCTACAGATCCAGGTCTTCCGGTGCTGTCGCCAGCGGTGTTGATTCCACTGCTATCAGCGTTGATTCGACTACTGCTGTTGTTATCGAGTGAATTGTTGTTGCTGCTGGTGATGTCGTTGTTGTTGCAGCTGCTCCCACCGGCGATGGTGTTGTTGATGCCTGGTCCAGCTGCAGATGCTGCCGCTTGTCGGCTATCCATAACTGTATCACTATCGCCAGGCGCATCAGCAGGTGCGGGGGCCAGCTGAGCGCTAGCAGCCTCCTCGCTTTCCTCCATTCCAGCGTGTCACAGGCGCTGGAGCTCGGCTGATGTCAACTCGCTTTTTTGGCTTATGTGGTCGTGCAGTGCAGTGCAGTTGTTCGCGAATCTGCATGTACGAGTACGGAGGCAGGCTCCGATTTGGCCGTCGTTTTTGGTGTTCTTTTTTGGTTCCGGACAGCAAAAGACGCAGTTCAACGGATGCGACGAAACAGGCAGCGCTGTGGCCGATCTTGACATGTACTCGTACATACAGCGGCTGCGGCTATTTCTTGTAAGGTAAAGTACATCAAATCCAATGGTAATTACACCTACACCAAATGGGGCGGATTCCGCGGTACATGGATGTCTGTAAGTACATACGAGCACATCAAATTGATTAATTTACATCCAGATTTCCCCGATGTTCACGCCTGGAGAAGCAGCTTTGGGCGGCGATCTGCTGCGCTGCGCCATGTGTCTGAGGACGCAACGGTTTCGGGTCTAGACATTCATGGATCAATGGCGGTTGTCTCGGACACGGTATTTGGCCCATACCAACATGGAATTCATTGGACTGAACAAATGGTCCAAATCGAGAATTGCATTCAATGGTAAGTACTACAGGGAAGTAGACACAGTGTTTTGTCGCTTTATACTTTATATTGCTGAGGGAACCTTATCAGTGGTGTACATACACTGATAGATAAGGTGAAGCAACACACACACACACGCAATTCGTCATGCCCGAAAATGGAAGCATCACAGCCAGTCAATGTATCAAGACAAGGTTCAGCATTACAGCCGCTGCACACACGGGGCGAAATTGACTGTCCCATCAAACTCCAACTCGGCGCCTGCCACACCCTCTTGCTCATAGTCTCATGTTATCTATCACTTCATGCGCCTTGATATACGACAAAGGCAAAAAGACAAGTCATGCTACGCCCGTGCAGAGTCATCCCGTCTGACGTCACCGCGCCGGATTCATCGTAGACCCTTTCTTTCGATGCGAATTTCTGCAGGGTAAGGTGAGGTGAGGCGATCCCGTTTGGTGCAGCTGCATAAAGCACATGTGCTGACTGATCTGATGCAAAGCAGTTGAATCCTTCTCCCCGTGGGCACGATAAGATAATGTAGACAGCCTACTGTACTAAGGTAGGTGAGTGGTGACGGTGACGGTGATATCAATCGATGCATGCATATGTATGTACCTAGGCATGTAGGTAGGGATTTTATAGGATGGCGTTGATTTCGAATTTCCCCGAGGCCTTTTGAGCAATTACGTGCTCATTGGCTCTCAATTGATGTTTGGAGTCGCATTTGAGTTTCATAGCTTATCGTCCACCGCCAATTGTCTCTCCATCTCTCCATCTAGGGTAACAAACCAGCTGAGGATTAGGCAGAATGGATGGGATTGAGTCAAGATCAAAAACTCCATGCGGATGAAGCACGCACGTTCCATAATGTTCTCTTACATACAAGTATGATAAAGCTGGATTCAGATTACCCAATGCTTCGTATCCGTGGCGACATTCTTTTGTATCATCAGCATCTACTACTAGTATCTGGTGGTCACAAGGTGCAGCCAACGTTCGAGCCGAGCTCCATCAATCTGCACATCTCCGCCTTTTGGCCCACGAACATGCCCAAACCAAGCCCCAGCGAGGCTATCGAATGTCGGGTTGAAAAATTTTCGACTGGCTACGGCGACAGAGCCTATGCTCAACTCGTCATTTATTATCGTCGTAGCCGCCGATACGCTTGGAAAAATCCAAAGACGGTAGGACTGCGCAGCCAATGGGCTCCTTGACAGCTGGACTCGCAGGACTGGTTCCGCTACATTACATACGTGTTTGCGGACCCGATCCCCCTCCCCCTCAAACGCAAAGAGTCCAACCCAAGACATGACACTGCCTGAACCAGCATAGACCGCCGATTCGCAGGTTGGCTGGGCCCCGAGCGCTGCGAATGAGGCGGCCGGTGGCAGATACCCATGTTTGCCATGCCCTCATAGCACCGTCTGGCGTGAACACGTAGGATCCCGAACACTTAATCATGCCGCGGTGAAGAGGTGCAAATGGTCCAATAGACGCCGGTAGAGGAGGCATGAATAAGACGGAGTGTGTCGTGCTGGCCGCTGTTGTGCATACAAGTACTAGTGAAGCACCAGCATGTTAGTAAGGACAGGCATGCAGCATATCTTGTACAACAATAGGATGCATGTTTCATCTACATGTACGAGTATGTAGCGGCATTGATCAGCGCCATAACAGACCACGTAGATGCCCGATAGCAGGGGTTGGAGTTGGACCGTCCAAAACTGAACAGAAACCTAAACCTGATACCACCTCGCCTCGCCTCACCTCGATCGAGTCTGAAGCCCTCAACTGCTCTCTAGGTTTAAACGATGTCCATAATCCATACAGTAGTCACGCCTGTCCTCTGACCGCAGTGGGCCACCACTAGATGCCCTTCTCCAAGCACTTGTGGCCGCATATCGTCCAAAGCCCGCCTATCTGAGCCCTTGACTACTGCCTTAGTGCTGCCAGCAGACTCCGTATTACTATTCCCAATGCCGCCCAAGCAAGTGGCCGCCTTGCATGGGGGTCTTGTCGCGGGAGTACTTATGCGCGGCGTGGGATTTCTGTGGCTGCCGCAAGTACCGCCTCGACTCGACGTCTGGTCCATGTCCATGTGCTTGTGACGACTTCGCAGCGACCCCCTGCGACCCAAAGGCCAAGCAAGGCCTAACCGTCGAGCCTTTGGTGTCCAGTCAGTCCCTTCCAGAGCCCAGCCTAGCCCTTGCCCTTTTTTCTCGAAGCGATCAATCCGATCTTGAGAAATAGAAACGGATTGTCACCGCATCGCCCGCGGAATCCTCTTGCCGTCTTGTCTTGTCTTGTCTGCCCCCTTCTCACTTATGCTCATGCCCATGTTCACTCTGGCCCGAGTACTGTATCAAGATCCAATTCCTGCCCACCGCTCTGCAAGCTCTATACACCCAAAATCCACATCGTCTCCTCCCGTCTCCTTAGGTCAAGTGCCATCAATCAATTTCTTAGGGCTCCTCTTCAGTGGACTCCCAGCCTGCGGTTGCTCGCTCTAGCGGCCCTCGATCGCGCCAGCAGCCAGCAACAGCAGCTTCAGGACCCGCCCTTTCGTCACGCTCCCGTTGCCGTGGCCCATCGGTGGATACACGCCCGATACTTGGCGCCTCGGCCTGGCCACAGCATAAACAGCAGCGAGCACAAGCGTCCAGGTCAGCCGTTGTTTGTACTCGTCCCGTAGCTGCACAGGTACCCATTTAGAGGTGGCGCTAGCGTCCCAGCTCCATCACCACCGCCTAATAAGCACCGCCAGGGCCAGAGCCAGAGCAAAAGCATCAACAAAAGAAACAGAAGCATCTTCCATCCTCTCCTCTCCATCCTCTCCGCCCCAAAGTCGATCAAAAGCCCAGCTGTCGCCGCCATGGGTATTTGCAACTCGACATGCTGCGGAGGTGAGCCAGTTCCAGATCCGTTGCCCTGTGTTTATCCGACTTTTTTCTTCGCCCCTTCTCCGAGTCTTCTCTCTAACTCCCGTTTCCAGGGCGAGCCCGCGATGGCCTCTACGAACCTGCTCTCGCCGATAGCGAGCGAGAGGCGGTTGCCGACCTTCTTCAGTATCTCGAAAACGTGCGTCTACATCGCTGATGATGGCTTTCGATGCTGCTGGCCATCATTCTCCCCCCTTTGCCGCTCGTGGCTGATAGCTGACTTGTCTCTACGGATGCAGCGCGGCGAGACCGACTTCTTCTCTGGCGAACCGCTCCGAGCCCTTAGCACGCTGGTTTTCTCGGAAAACATCGATCTACAGCGCAGCGCCAGTTTGACGTTTGCCGAAATCACAGAACGAGGTATGACCATCTCGGGCAGCTGGTCTCTGCAGTTGGGGATCACGCAAGGGCGGTGGCGCCGGTGCTAATACGAAGCTTCGTAGATGTCCGCGAGGTCGATCGCGATACTCTTGAGCCCATCTTGTTTCTGCTACAAAGCCCCGATATCGAGGTCCAGAGAGCTGCCAGTGCGGCACTTGGCAATCTCGCCGTCAACAGTAAGGAAGCGCTTCTACCCGACTAAACCTGACCAGCGTTCTAACTACTGCGTGCGCGCATCTGCAGCCGAGAACAAGGTTCTTATTGTCCAGCTCGGTGGCCTGACGCCTCTGATCCGACAGATGCTCTCGCCAAATGTCGAGGTTCAGTGCAACGCCGTGGGATGCATTACAAACCTGGCTACGCATGAGGAGAACAAGGCCAAGATTGCCCGGTCAGGGGCTTTGGGCCCCTTGACTCGACTGGCCAAGTCCAAGGACATGCGAGTTCAAAGGAATGCCACCGGTGCTCTTCTCAACATGACACATTCTGGTGCGTTTCTTCTAATCAACCGTTTCTTTGTTTTTTCTACCGTCTCACTTGGTTTCGGAAATTTTCAAGCGGAGACGGCTGTGACGCAATGCGCTGGGCTGCTGCTAACTACCTACCTTGATAGACGAGAACCGGCAACAGCTGGTCAACGCTGGCGCCATCCCCGTCCTTGTCCAGCTCCTGTCTTCTCCAGATGTCGACGTCCAATACTATTGTACGACCGCCCTGAGTAACATTGCCGTCGATTCCAACAACCGCCGGAAACTGGCCTCCTCAGAACCCAAGCTTGTCCAGTCCCTCGTAAATCTCATGGACTCGTCCTCGCCCAAGGTCCAGTGCCAGGCCGCCTTGGCCCTCCGCAACTTGGCCTCCGACGAAAAGTACCAGCTGGACATTGTCCGAGCAAACGGCCTCCACCCACTTCTTCGCCTCCTTCAGTCATCGTATCTTCCTCTTATCCTCTCCGCCGTCGCCTGCATCCGCAACATCTCCATCCACCCCCTGAACGAGTCTCCGATCATCGAGGCAAACTTCTTGAAGCCCCTGGTAGACCTCTTGGGCTCTACTGACAACGAAGAAATCCAGTGCCATGCCATCTCGACGCTGCGAAACCTGGCCGCTAGTTCGGATCGTAACAAGGCGTTGGTGTTGGAAGCCGGAGCTGTGCAAAAGTGCAAGCAGCTTGTGCTGGATGTCCCCGTTACCGTTCAGTCCGAGATGACGGCCGCCATCGCCGTCCTCGCCCTCAGCGACGACCTCAAGTCTCACCTGTTGAACCTCGGCGTTTGCGATGTCTTGATTCCCCTGACCCACTCGGAGAGCATCGAAGTGCAGGGCAACAGTGCTGCTGCCCTGGGCAACCTATCATCCAAAGGTAAGAAGAGGCTTGCTGGCTATTCTCATCCCCACTCCACAGTAGCATGAAGCTAACAGACGGTTTGACAGTTGGCGACTACTCCATTTTCGTCCAGAACTGGAACGAGCCCAACGGTGGTGTCCACGGGTACCTGTGCCGCTTCCTCCAGTCCGGTGACGCCACCTTCCAGCACATTGCCGTGTGGACGCTGCTGCAGCTGTTCGAGTCCGAGGACAAGACCCTGATTGGCCAGATCGGAAAGGCTGACGACATTATCGAGAACATTCGACTCATTGCCAACCGCCAGGTTGCCGATCCCGAAGTCGAGGAGGAGGACGAAGGCGAGGTGATCAACTTGGCTCAGCGATGTCTCGAGCTCCTGGGCCAGAGCGGCGGATCCAAGGCGCACATTGAGGGTTAAATGCCATTGCGAGCCTCGAATAAAGAGTAGCAGATCACTTGCAAGTGCTGCTTTGGAACCGTGAACCAGGTTGCGAGGAGGATTAGCGCGGCATGGCGAAGGCGACGGTGTTTTAGGCGTCTCAAGCTTTGTTCCAGATCAAGCCACGAGGGTCGCTGCCTTCCCATCCAAGCTTCCAAGTGTTTTGGGAAGAGGCCTTTTGCCCTCGCATCCTTTTTTGTTTCTGCGGGCTTTGGTCTTCAATTTTTCGTTTTGATAGCTTTTTTTTTTTACTTCCCCGCTCAGCGAAGAATTCCCGAGGACGTGCTATTTCCAGGAGAGTATTGTTTCTTTCTTTTTATACTACGCCAGCCGAAGAGAGAACCTTTTCTGAGGGACTGGGAGGACAAAGTGCCATGTTCCAAGGATGCAGATGTCGGCTTGTTTTCGGTTTTATTTCGTTTTCAGTTTTCCTTTACCCCTTTCTTTTGTACAAAACATATTACGCAGACAATGACTGCGACTCGTTCCGCATGCCTATTGGAATGAAAGTAGAGACAAAGATGACGACGGCGGACTTGAGTGGTTTGGGCATGAAGCAAAAGCAGATGTAATCAGACAAGGATATTTGACATGCTTGACATGCAACTGCCCACCTACTGGCCGATTGTCTTATCTAGATGTTTTGGTGACTGGAGTTTAATGATGCTATGCGTTACTTGATACAGCCGCGTCTTTGTACGTGGATAGTAGTATATGTCTTGTTCTGGAGATGTCTTGGGTGATGCAAAAATATTATGAGTCTATTTTCTCGAGGCCGTCCTTTGCCCATTGGCGATCCTTCCACGGCAGAATCTTGCCTATGATCTTGCCCTGGACCAAGGCGAGTGGTAGCGGGCCAAACTGTCTTGAGTCTCGTGAAGCCGGGAGGTTGTCGCCAACGATCCAGCAGTGGCCTTCAGGAACCTGTTTTTTTCGTTTAGTCTTCGTATATGTATTACACATAATCACACGTATTATTTAAAGAAGGCGAATCTCAATACGGGGAGAAGAGAGAAAGCCATACCTGAATCATTTGGTCCTCGCCCGGCTCTCCCGGCGTCCCCAGCGAGACATAGTCGCCCGGCATGCCAATGATGCGCTTGACGCCGTTTTGGCTGGAGAAGATGGGGATCTTGTAGAGGACGAGGTCGCCTACTTTCACGCCGCGGCCAAGGCGGTAGCGCATGTCGGCGGCGATCCAGTCGCCGTCGACGGTGAAGGTGGGCAGCATGGAGGGGCCCTGGGCGGGGGAGACCTGGAGGCAGTGGGAGAGGGTGAGGTGGGCGAGGCAGGTGATTTTGAGAGTGGAGATTGTGAAGCGGAGGGGGTGGCCGATGAGGTGGGAGATCATGATGGCTGTGGTGATGATGGTGTTGACATGGCTTTTTGTGAGAGGAGGGCGTATGAGATGAGGTTGAGTGAGATTGAATATGTTAGTTGTATGATGTGAGATGAAATAGGTGTTGTGTTGAGTTGAAGGTGAGGTTGGGATTGAGTTGAGAGAGTGTGTCGTATGAGAGTTGCAAGTGATGAGGCTATTCACAATTATTCATGGGGAATCGTTAGTCCTCTCAATACGCACATGTGATTGGCTGATTGTGCCTTTTCTAGCACTAAGGGTCCATACTAGACTAAGCTGTGACGCTATATTTTTCCGATGCAGCTTCTCTCAGTCTTTCTCTTTTCCCCTCCATCGAAATGGATTCACTGCTACTAGCGCCGACCTAGAAATATCAGCTCTTCGACCTCTGTTTAATCCCAGCTCCAGAGGCTGCTGGCATTGTGTCTTTCCTACATGTTTACAAACTACCTATAACACACAATGGCTGCTACTCGCTGTGTCTGTGACGCCGCGAGATTCGCTTCCTTCTTCTCTCGGCCCCTCTCCTCGACCATCAGCTGTCAAGCTTCAAGACAGAGCTTGCTGCAGCACGTGCCCGCAGCACCTTCATCTTATTCCATCTTCCGAAGTCGACCTTCTTCACAGCAATTGAGATGCTACGCCGGAACCTCACGCCCTTACAAAGGCGGCAAAAAGCCTTCGGCAGGTCCCCCCTCCGACGAGGACCCGGATAAGGACCGCGGATACGACCGCCGCTTCACAACGCAGCGCGACATTGAGCGCTCCGGCCGCGACCGCCCGCCGTGGGACCACGAGATTACCGACCCGCAGATCATGGTGATTGACAATGGCAGCGCCGAGGGCCCGCTGGCGACGCGGTACGTGCTGACGAAGCTCGAGGAGGGCGAGTCGCTGCGCATGATGACGCCGTACGTCCCCGCCAATAGCGAGACAGGGGCGCCGGCGAAGTTTGCGGTGTGCAAGATTGTGAATAAGCGGGATGAGTATGAGAGGCAGAAGCAGCTCAAGGAGCGCAAGAAGACGGCGGTGGCGGCGAAGGCCAAGACCAAGGAGATGGAGCTTACGTGGGCGATTGGCGGGCATGATTTGGCGACAAAGTTACGGCAGATGGGAGGGTTTTTGGGGAAGGGGATGAAGGTTGAGTTGATGATTGGGAAGAAGAAAGGGGGAAGGGCGGTGGAGATGGATGAGGCGAAGGATGTTTTGAAAAAGGTGCAGGAGGAGATTGAGGCGCAAGGGGCGAGGGAGACGAAGAAGGCGGAGGGACAGGTTGGGGGGACGATGAGGCTGTATTTGGAGGGTGTCAAGAAGTGATGATGTACGAGTATGGGGATTCAGTGTGGCATGGTGTTGAATCATTTGTTTGGGTATTCCGTGTATAATAGAAACAAGATGTACTATATATGTGTGTACCAAAGGTAGAGAGCCCATAGTCTATAACCTGACCCCTGATGATGGAAATCATCCACGTCAGGCGGCAATCTTTTAACAACATCGCTTTAGATGGCTGCAAAAATAGTTGCCATATTCTTCACGCCAATCCTTTCCTTTTATGAAGCCAACAACGCCGAATTCCCACGAAAGAAAGAAAGAAAGCAAACAAGCCCCCCTCCCAGTTGTCGCCATGATCTTTTCCGTCGTCCAGTCATAAAAACCCATTTACATAATCTCATCATCGTCATCATCCAGAACTGGTGGTGCTGGCGCAGGAGCCGCAGCCACAGAAGCAGCCTTGGCCTTTGCGCCGTCGTCACCGTCCATGTCGTCGTCCGTCTCCCATTCACCACCGTTAGCCTCGTCGTCGTCCTGACCCAGCACCGCAAACGCATTGGCCTTTGTCTCCTGCACGTCCTTGTTGATGTCGTCCCACTTCTTGCTCCTGGCCTGCACGACTTTGGCCTTGCCGAGGCTCTTCTCGAGCTTCTTGCTGGTGCGCTCGACGAAAGCCTCGGCCATCTCGAGGCCCTTTTCCTGGCGCCGGCGGCCCTTTGCGGAGAGCTGGCGGCCGCGCCGGGATTTCTTGGTGACGCCGGCGGAGTGGCGGGCGGCGAGGACGGAGGGGCGGGCGGGTTCGGAGGAGGATTTTGCGGATGGGAGGGAGACGTCTTTGAGGGACTTGTCGGTGTTGATGGAGGGGGATGTTGCGCGGCGGGCGGCGCGAGAGCGTTTTGAGGGCGCTGTGGGTGAGAAGAAATTGGGTTAGTACGATATTTTGAAGTTGTAGCTGGAGAAGAAGGATTTAGTCTGACGAACCTCTCTTTTGTGTAGGAGCCATTGTGAGGGATTGGAGGGGGGAGAGAGTTGGGTGTTGTTGCTGGTGGTTCGGTGGATGGACTTTTTTGTGTGGATGGAAATTTACAGACTGGCCGGGTAATCGATAACCGATAAGCCGTGATGGGAATTTATCGACAGCGGCGGTAAGTGGAGCCTTTTGCATTGTGGTTTGCCGGATGGGTACGTACCTTCTCCCGGGGCTACCTATTTTAAGCTCACTGCAACAATGATGGCGATGTAAATGATATGACTCTCTGATGGAGTCAAAGTAGAGAGTTCTATTAATTTTTATGTAGCCGATAAGTATGGGATATTCCCGCTAAATTTGCATAAACATTACTGTTACAGGCAGTCAACTAGAATGCCTCTATATGGAGTCGAGTAGTGTGTCATTCATTGTATCCAACCAAGAACAATACAACCTCATATTTTCTTTCTTTTACTTTTTTCGTTATTTTTTTCCTTGTTAATTTTACTTGTTTTCAAACCGGTATTTCACACCTGTTCATTGCTTGCCCACCATGGAAACGACATGTCTGGCTGAATGGAGCCCATGCCCCAGTACGTCTGCATATTGTCGAGTGAAAATGAGTTGAGCGAGTCGGCACTGCACGATCCGTCGAGATCAGGCCCTGAAATCGATGGCGGGCCCGGGCTAGGTGGGATCTGGTGAATGGGCGTCCTGGGCTGCTTGCTATTGTTACCGTTGATGCTACTACTGCTGCTGTTCCCCATGGGCAATCCTAGAACCTCGCGAGCAATGGCTTGGACCTCGTGGAGATTGCTGCCGGCCTGCGACCACACGTTGGCCATGGCCTTGTGGCAGCCGATGCTCATGCGGATCTGGTCGCGCGCCACGGCGAGCTTCTGGCCGCGGAGGGTGTAGCGGCAGGCGGCGAGCAGGGAGAGCGTGCCGGTGGTGAGCATGCAGACGACAAAGGGCGTGTGGCTGCAGGGCTTCGTGGGCAGGGCGAGGAGGCCGATTTGGGCTTCGGCGGCACGGATACATTTGATGGTGTGGATGGAGCGGAATTCTGCGTTGTCGGAGTGGGTGCCTGCTGGAGGGGGAGTTGAGCAGCTTGAGATGCATTCTAGGGCATCGAAGGCGCAGTTGGAGAATGGCCGGTGAAGGCCTACAGTTGTTCTGTGGAGAGAGATAAGTATGGGGAAGAAATACATGGATGTCGATTAGAGAAGCTTACGCATGAAGAGCCATCATGGCTTGGAATATTAGCTCGTCTACCTGGCCATCCGCTGAAAAGATGTCTTTTTTGCACTCTGGCAGCAGCAGCAACCATCCCTCAATGATGGAGTCGACAGAGTCCAATACTCTGGGCGACGGGCCTCCTGCATCTGATGAATTTGGTGGTATCGAGTGAGCTCTACACATGGCTGATGCCATGCCGCGAACGGCGCCTATTAGGTAGGCAAAGGATGAGAAGACAGTGTCTTCGGAGCTGAACTCGCGAGAGTTAAAGTCGTCCAATGTTTTTGGATGTGGGATATTCTTTGGCCAATCGTTAGCAACCAATTTGTGTTACGAATATCAAATGAATGATGAAGAAACTTACTCCTTCCTCGTATTCTTCCTCCTCACACGGAAGGTCTGCTGTGGCTTCGACGGAAAATGTGGCAAAGCCAGCGTTGCGTTTGATGGCAGAGTAATACGCATCGATCATGTAAACCTGCCACCATGTACGCCGCCAGGATTCTTCCAGCACGGCATCTCCCTCTCCGTGGTCTACGGCAAATTCACGGCAGTGCATTCCCACGTCGAGCGCGAGTTGGATCGCCGTGTCTATGTGGTGTCTTGACTTGGCCGTATTGCCGCGCCAGTACATGCTGGCGGAGAAGATGGTGTGGCACTGGACCATGAAGAAGTTGCACGACGTTGGTGGTATTTGGGCAATGGCTGAGGCTGCGAGCTCTTCCAACTCAAGGCATTTTGGCCGCAATGATGGCTGGTTGCTGCTTAGGTAGACGCTGCCGATGAAGCGCATCACGTAGACCAGCGGCCGAAGTTCATCTTGCCGGATTGGATCTTGCAGATAGCGCTCTAGGAATCGGCGAGGAAGTACACAAGGGTGATAGCGGTGGAAGCAGTTGTAATAGACGTCGATGAAGGCGTCCCTGGTGATATCGATAGATTGCAGGTCCGTCGACGGCAGCACAACGCTGGAAGTAGACCAAGAATCGTCTGGAGGCGTGTACAGGCTGGGATCGATGGCCGGCTGCTGCGGAACCAGGCCGGATGGCAGGACGTTGTGGAGGTGAGACACTGAATGAGACCGAGTGTCATTGCGTCTCATGACCGCCTCACTACTGAAGCCTCCATCGATGCTCCCGGCGGGCGAAAGCTGGCCGTTGTTCCTTGCGGCAGCCAGAGCGGCTTGGTTTCGGCGAGCAGCCAATGCTGCTCGATCAAGACCGCCGCGTCTCGACTTTGCATAGCTGCATTCCTTGTCCTCCTCGATGCAGCGAGCACACCGCGGCTTCTTTGCGTCACAGCGGACGTGCCGGGTTCGACAGGGCAGACAGGCTAGTGACACTCGGCTGCCGGAGGACGGTTTAGGGGAGCCGCCCTTGCCGGCCGAGAGTTCAGAGTCCGGATCCATGGGTTGAGTTGTGTGTGTGTGCTTTGTGAGTCTGTAGTTGGTTGGCTTGTGAGTGAGCGGCTTCCCGCAGGCTCTCTCTCAGCGTCTGTCTCTCAGTGTTGCGGCAACCTGATGCCGCCAGATCGATGATTGACAATCGGCTGGACCCCTAAAAACGGTGGGGGATATCCACGACAATGCGGGCAGCAATCTCGCTGGCAATACGTGAGTCCACGAGGCTCTTGGGAGTTTCCAGGGGGCATGAGGAGGGCAATTGGTGAATCTGCAGCTCGGGGCCCAGCGCGTTGTATACCGTTTTGGACCCCGCGGGTATCCGGCTCGGGTATCCGCCACATCGGATACCCGCCGGTTCGATTCAAGCTTATACCAGGCCCGTCCGGAGATGCAAAATCTCACCCGCACGTTCGACGCCGCATCCTTTTGCCTCGCCTCGTAAAGCTCTGTGGCTAAATTTGCAAAGAGTGGGAATGCTCTTTGGTAAGCGATTAGAAGGGATAATTATTGGCCTTTTTGCTTAGAATGACGGGGACCCCGGCTGCGAAATAGCGCATGATCATGATCGGCCCCGTATAGGAACTCTGACACTGTATGTGATGCATGGCACTAGGATACGCGAAGAAGCTGGCCTAGAAAGCAGCTCGGACAAAATAGAAGAACTTGGTTTTAAGCTCGTTCAAAGTCTCTTTCTAGTGCTTACGTGGATTGGTTGCGGTTTACGAAGAGAATAGTCCGCATAGAGTCTCTTTGCGAGATGAACAAGTTGAAAACACAAGTCGTGTCTTTTCGCACAACTCGGGTGGGCTTTGACATGAGTTCCCGCTGCTGCTTCAATATGCAAGTACCAACCTACACCCACTGTACATGATGAGCATAATGTAAGCAGCCACGCGAAACATTTCCGGAAAGGTAAAATAAAAGACTCTACGACATGCGCCTATTCTGTAGAGTATAAAGAGAGAGGTTGACAGTCTCATCGCGCGTGACAAATCTCTCCCTCCTTCTCTGTGTGTCTTACCTGCTGCAAGTTGACTCGTCTTAATCCACGTAAATGCAGCCTTCTGCAAATGCTCGCCGTCCTCTCGTCCACAATGCCGTTTATGGTTACGCCAGAGCTGCCTGACCCCCATTTTTCATTCCGCAAGCTAGCGTTATTCTTATCTTGTTGTCAAATGCTCAACTTGGCACAACCGCTACTTTCAGTGGCGATGATCCCCGGGTTGCATGGTGGAGATTGACGATTTGAATGCCCATGAAGCGGACTTGCGAAACAATGGCGGCGGCGTCAAACAGTTGTTAACGTCTTCCTTCGTCTCGGGGATTCCTGACTAAGGTGCTTTGAGTCCATCTCGTTTCAAATCGGAATCGTGACGGGATCAAGCCACCCCGGTGGCCACCCGGGTATCCGTTTTGGGAACTCGGGATAGACGACAAAGGTGGCATGGCAATGGCGGCTTTTCGATGCGCAATGCGCAACTGCGTCGTATGTTTTTTCTTCTTCTCGTAACAGGTTTTCGTGTGTTTTCGGTCTGTTTCGCCTGTCTACAATTGTGTATAAAAGGGCTAGTTGGAAGTTCTCGTTTCGTATTTCTCAAACTTAGACGCAAAACAAGCATTTGATGTTAACGCATCACATCAGACGCAACCTCGCAACTCGTCAATACAGCACAACCGCCATGGCTCAAAAGATTGTCATCATTGGCTCTGGGTTTTCCGGCCTCTATAGCGCCTTAGCCGCCAGGCGACTCATTGAGGAGAACAAAGACCGCGTCGGCAATGGCATCGACGTCGTGATGGTTGCTCCTGAGCCCAAGCTCGTCACTAGGCCGCGCCTTTACGAAGCCAACGCTGCTGGCATGTCGGCCCCGCTGAACGAACTTTTGAACGCCACGGGCGTTGGGTTTGTGCGAGGAGTTGTCGATGTGATCCGTACCAAGGACAAGCAAGTGGAGGTGGTTGATCCTACGGGTGAGCGATCGAGCATCTCGTATGATAGGCTGGTGCTGGCGGCGGGAAGTCGTGTGGTGAAGCCAAACCTCCCCGGCCTGCGCGAGCACGCCTTCAGCATCGATACTATCACCGATGCGGCAGAGCTCGAGGCCCATCTTGGACGCTTGGCGGCGCTGCCCTCGAGCCCCGAGAGAAACACCGTGGTCGTGTGTGGAGGTGGGTTCACGGGCATCGAGCTCGCCACGGAACTCCCTCGGCGCTTACGAGCAATTCTGGGGATGGCAGAGAAGGTGAGGGTCGTTGTCGTCGAGAAATCAGATGTCATTGGCCCTGATCTGGGCGAGAACCCTCGCCCGGTTATCGCTCAGGCCCTCGGCGACCTCGAGGTTGAGACTAAACTGGGCAACGCCGTGACCTCGATCGACGCTCGCGGCGTGGTTACGGCTTCAGGAGAGCGGATTGATGCCCTCACGGTCGTCTGGACTGCTGGAGTGGAGGCCACGCCCCTGACTCGACAGATTCCCGGGGACAAGGACAGGCAAGGACGGCTACTTGTCGACTCTGATCTTCGCGTCCCGTCGAGCCCCGACGTCTTCGCCACCGGCGACGCGGCTTCAGCTCTGACCGACGACAAGGGTAACCGTACGCTCATGTCGTGCCAGCACGCGATTCCGCTTGGCCGCTCCGCCGGACACAACGTTGCTGCCGATCTGCTCAAGATTCAGGGCCAGCCATACCTGCAGCCCTCGTACGGAACGTGTCTCGACCTTGGCGGCTGGGGCGCCGTCGTTTGCGATGGATGGGATCGAAAAATCTTCAAGTCAGGTGGACCGGCCAAGGAGATTAAGAACTGGATCAACACTTGCGTGATCTATCCTCCCAAGGCAACCGCAAAGGAGGCCTTTGACGCGGCTAACCCCATGGTGAATCAAATCTCGGTCCTTTGAAATCAAAGAATTACAGATTTGTAATTCATGTGCTTTTGTTTGCCCGAGCACTGTGGTTTGAAGCTGTCTAAAAGTTAGTCAAGCATTAGCAAGGAAATGTCTGCATGAGGTGCATGGCGGAGAGCGAGAAAGGGGGATGTTGGAAGGACTGATAGACTCAACTCATTCAAGTCATTGTGGCCTTTAGCGTTAGAGTGGAGCATATAGAGTAGACATTCAATAGAGATAGAGTAGAGAGAATCTGATGATGTTTGTGATTAATATTGTGTTCTTGGCGTTCGTATAGTAGTGAGCCAATACGGATCATGTGTGTCGAAGCTATACAGGCAGGGGATGATGTGGTAAGGCCCCCCCTTTGTGGTGTTGACCCCAAAAATAAAGAATAGGATTTGTCGACTTCTTCTTGCTTGACAAGTAAAGATGGATTATCGCTCATATATAACTGTTTCTTTGCCTATGGAGCAGTATGGGCCTTATAGGGTCTTTTTATTCTTTTGCTCTGGTCTTTGACTGCCTTTTGGGAATCTTTATGCTGTGGCGAAACTTGCCGTTGCCACTGTTTCCGAGGCATACGAGGTCAAGGCCCTTCATCAGGTTCCCGGTCGTATTGACTAGACAAGCCGGAGATGTCTTTTACCCCTCTTTCTTTCCAGTATTTGATATCTCCCGAGGTGCATTTTCCGCTTAGCCAATCACATAAACGAAGGATAAGCAATTATCAATCATATATATATATAAATAGTTGAACGGACTGGTTTTGGGGCTTGAAGATGGTCTTTCTATGTGGATTGTGAGCCGAGATGCTATCCGAACCGCATCAGCTCTCGAGATTCTCCTCTTAGTAGCAATTGATGGGACAGTGTCGGATTAGTCACCGGAGATCCTGGTCTCATCTTCGTTTATGAATAATCCTCTATAAATGCAAAATCAGATTGCAGTATCCGGCGTTGTCTAGGTCTTTTACTTGTCTAGACTATGTAGGTGATTTTTGAAATAAGAAGAGAACAATTGTTTCGGGCTTGAGCCTGCGATAGTGTACATGACAACTGCAGCCGTAATCCATCGAAGGCTGTAATCGAGAATACGCTGCTTTGCCCCATTTAAGATATTGTACTAACTATATAATATACTTCATAAGATATTTTATTCTATTTACTAATATAAGTATAAGCATTTATCCCTTAGGAACCTATAATATGAAATGGATCCAGGGAATAGATCACCACCAAGAATTCCCTGTACAGGACTAGTGCGCGCGTATAGAATAAGCATAGGTCCAATCAGTATCGTATCAGCAGTTACTTGGTCTATACTGAAAGGTGAGACTTGTTATGATTCCATTTACATGAAAGGTGAGACTTGCCATGATTCCATTCACATGAGGGTCGAGGATAATTTCACAAAATCTCGTTCCCTAATCTAGGAATTATAAATATCGTCGAGTGCCGGCCTGTCTCCAAGTCAAGCTGACAGCATTTAAGCATCAATCTCAATCAATCCCAAGCCACTATCACTCTATAACAATCTAAACCCTTCACGATGAAGACCACAACTTTCTTCTCGGCCACAGTCGCTGCCCTCTCAGCGCTCATCGCTCCCGCTGTTGCTGATTCGCACGCTCAGTTTGTCCTCTTTCGCGGCACAGGCTGCACCGGAAGCACCCTCACGCTAGATGAATACTTCGGCGATAATGCTGTCTCGTCCCCCTTGGGCGAAGGTTTCTCCTCGGCTAGACTCCAGAATCCCGACGGCGGCCATGCGTTCGGAGTCTGCGGTCAGGGCTTTTCATGCGGCGGAGCTCACGTCATCCTCGACACTACCAACTGCTTCCAGCTCGAACAGTCGAATGGAAACTTGATCCATATCGACAAGACCTGCGTTGACGCTGGTTGCTTCTCCTAAGCGCATATTGTTAGAATGACGCTGAGACTTATAGCGCACCGGCACGAGGGGGCCATCTCTTAACCACAAGTTATGGCGGAAGATATGAGGGTTTCACAAAAGTAGATAGAAATCAATGCAATGATCTCTTTGCATGAAGTCACTGGCTCGTCATGTTGAAAAGGTACCTCTGCACGCACACATACGCATAGCATAGGACTGCATGTAGAATCCTGATGCAGCCTCATTCATTTGACTCTCTAGACTGGTATGCAGCGTGTTGTAATCTTTCGAATTCCGTGATGTAACCGACACTTGGTAGGGTAGCTTGTAAAATATACCTTGACTTGCCATTAGAATAGTCGTCGAATTAACGGTGTTGATAACGAGGTCAGCCGTTGCAGTGTCCCGTTCACACTTACCTTTTCCCTTCCTTGCTTAATCACAGACATCGGAGATTGTATTACAGATTCAAATCATTAAATAAATACAGTAGCAACTTTCCACCTAGCGTCAGCATTTCAAGTATCGTAATGCACAGAAGGGTTAGCTGTTGTAAATAATTTGTAATAGTATTTCTTAAGTCTTGTAATAAACGCCTGTGTCTGTTGCGAAACCGGAAACGGGAAACTAGTGCTGTAATCGATCAAACTTATCGATCGAAGAGTCAGGATCATTAAGATTTGATCCATAAGCCTATTGATCGATATTATGTGAATGTAGGTAGGTAGGTAGGTATAGTGCACCTTATAGCCAAGCCTCTAGCTGCTAAAGCCGCTTCAAACAGCGGCATGCGCCAGCCAAATTCGGCGGCAGTAGCAGTGCATTCTTGATTGGATCTGTAATTATGCATATTTTTGGCTGAAATCGTATTAGCAGTTGTAATCACAGTGGCTAGCCCGTAATCATGCATACCAAGATTGTACAATAATCTGACAAATCGTAATACAACCTATTGGAAGCCGGCCTTCTCATGCAAAAGCAGCAGTTGGTCAGGTAGTTCCAATATGCTTACCGGGCTGCTGACGCTTGGTATGTGGTGATATGCATGACTACATCGCCAGATTCAATCGCAGCGTTGTATCACAACAATGTCAAGGGACAAGTAGGGAAATTACTGGCCCATTACCAAGTGATTGGCCTAGTAGTTTCACGCCATTGGTTAGATAACCCCGTTCCTGGGCTTTTCTTACGTACACTTGTTCTTTTCTGAGTATTTTCAGTTATGTTGTTTAGTGAGCTCGGAGATATTGACGGGCTCTAATACTTAATCCGGTAGATAGAAAGATACGTACATATCTGTATATATAACCAGAAACTGAACCTCATGCTTGTTTTACTCTTCAGCTTAGACTAATCTTCAGTTTATTGCAACGATCAGTGTAAGAAGCTCATAAGTGCGGCCAGTATACCGCATATATTGCCTATAACTAGACTCAAGGTAAGATAGGTCTGGCATTTCTCAGACCCGTTGATGCTGTATTAGTACGAACTAATACTATCATCTAGAAACAAAATCCTAATATGGCTGAAGATCCTCTTGTCGGCCTTGACGAGAACTTTCTCCTCTACGCCCAAGCTTTTACTAAAGAGCTGCACCGGGACGTCTATCCTTCGATAGACCCAACAAGTCCCGCATTGTCGCAAGCGGGCAAAGTCGTAATAATTACCGGTGCAAGCAAAGGACTAGGGCGAAGGGTAGGAGCTTACACCACAAATTTTGTAAAGTCTAGTTCCTGATGTGTTTTTTAGGGATTCGTGCCGTCCTTTGCCAAGGCGGGAGCTAAAGCGATTGTGCTTGTTGCCCGCAACTCTGCTCAGCTGCAAGAATCGGCGGAAGCGCTGACAAAAGAGTACCCAAACACAAAATTCTTACCTGTTACGT
Source organism: Trichoderma camerunense (assembly GCF_050948025.1). Taxonomy (NCBI): domain Eukaryota; kingdom Fungi; phylum Ascomycota; class Sordariomycetes; order Hypocreales; family Hypocreaceae; genus Trichoderma; species Trichoderma camerunense. Next base: position 3,055,872 of record NW_028145368.1, read on the forward strand.
GCGACATCAAGGATGAGGCGTCTGTGAGGGCAGTGTTTCGACAGGTCAAGGAAGCATTTGGGACTGCCGATGTTTTGGTCAACAATGCGGGTACCCCAGACGATGTCAAGCCTATACGAGATGCCAACATTGACAATTTTTGGCACGGAGTTGTGAGAAACGAGTTCTTTTCTACCAGGTGAAATAGTTAGGAACTAACACTACTCAAAGGAAGTCAACATCAAGGGCACTCTTCTCATGACGCAAGAATTCCTCAATCTGGTGGGCACAACTAAAGAGGCCACCATTGTCAACTTGTCATCAGCCATGGCATTTGTGCCCCTACCTGGGCAGGCCAGCTATACGCTGTCTAAACTTGCGATTGCGCAGCTGTCTGCGTTTATCGCCCTGGAGAACTCCAACGTGCGAGCCGTCAGCGTCCATCCGGGAACCGTCATGACAGACCTCTTGACTCCATCCCTCCAGAAATTTGCAAAGGACGCGCCGGAGCTAGTGGGCGGATTGTCCGTCTGGCTGACGACCAAGGATGCAGCTTTCTTGAATGGTCGATATATCACTGCGAATTGGTCTGTGGATGAGCTGGTGCGCCGTCAAGCGGAGATTGTTGATGGGAAGAAGTTAGTGATTAACCATACAGGAGAACTTGCATATTAGCGCAAACAAGCATCTCGAGTCTTGAAATGATGAGATGAGGATTTAATTGATAGCATGTAAAAAATACTATAGTCAATTACCAACTACTCATGAAGCAGAGTTCTTTCGAGATTCTGCTCATCTTACCTCGCTAATTTCTCAGTATTTTGTCACAGTGCAACACGCAAACAGGGATCATAGCGCAGCCAACCAATCACGACATCCACAGTGAGACACTGTTTAAGCAGTAGAAGATGCATTTCAGTGACTGTCGTGTTCCGTGTCTCCTATTCCCTGGCATGTTTCCCTCTCACAACTGAAGTGGTGCAAACTGTCATCCAGCTGTCTTGAGTGAAAGGAGATGAGCAAATATCTGGGATGGGCGCGGCGTTTGCTCCAGAATCAGCTTCCTGATTCTCTCCAATTCTCTCTGCCGAAGCCCAACCACGCGACATCAGCGCCAGGCTTGAACATGAAGAATCTCTTCACCGTCGTCATAGCGGGCTCCCAGTATTTGCTTCATCCTCAGAAACTGGTATGATCCGACGTGTCCGTCAATTGCAAGTCGTCAAAATTCACTGGATTTTAACATTGGATGGCTATTGTTTAGGGCACGATTGAGGAGACCATCAATCCCGATGCGCTTATTCCCGTCACTCTCCTCACGACAACTGAGATCAATACGGATCTGGAGGGTATCCTGCAGTTATTTGCAACAGTAGACGATGTCTTTCAGCCTGACTTTGGTGGCATTCTGGTAGAGAAGCCTGAGAAGAACAAGACGATTGGGTTTGTCCCAAATCCAGCACCCCGCAGCAGAGCTCTGTTCAGTTTGCAGCGGCCCGAGGTTGAGGCTGCTGCTTTTGAAGATTTGCCTTCGGGTCCGTATTTTCTCCATGGGCCAAATCTTTACCAGGCATGGAGACTGTACGATGATTTCTTGGATGCATTTACCTTTGGGGTGATTCCTAATAGTATCAATGGTTCTGACGACGGGTATGTATTGCTCAACTGGTGCAATAGGGTCAATTGCCATGGCAGGTTCGTCTGACGCAAAATTCAGATTCGAAGCGCTCTCATCGCTCTCTGATAACGGTTCATCGAAGTCGATTGCAGTGCCATCTCGACTCTACCATGCTGCACCGTCAATTCGAAAGCCGCTATCTGGAGTCCGCATTTCCATCACTGACGCCGCATCGCTGAAAGGTGTGCAGACAACTCTGTCGAGCCGATCTTGGTCTCAGTTGTATGGCACCGAAGCTTCTGAGACGGCAGAATTCGTCCAGAAACTAATTGACATGGGCGCCATAATCGTGGGCAAGACCAAATCATCGCAGCTAGATTCAGGGAGAGAATGGGTAGATGTGGCGGCTCCGTGGAATCCAAGAGGTGATGGCTACCAAGATTCTGGTGGAAGCGGCGCTGGTGCCGGAGCAAGTGTTGGCGGCTATGACTGGATGGAATATGCCATTGCGAAAGACTGTGAGTGCTCTGATACTCTTATCGTTGATGAGGATATGTGAAGTTTGCTGATTATGAGCCTAGCTTTTGAGGGAGTCCGTGAGCAAGCGCGTGTTCATGGTGTTTACTCCATCAGAGCCTCTGCTCAGACTGCATCTCTGCAAGGATGGAGAAATGATTCGCAGTAAGCCTTGAGAGATGAATATTTTGGGACAATATTTCTTTCTTTCCTTTTGTGTGAGCGTTGAGACTAATTACCTGTCATTACTGCATAGGAATTATGCTGCAATTGGCTTGCTGAATCGCAACTTACACCACCTGCTCAGTCTTGCTCAGCTAACATTGAACACGTCAAACGCGAACATGCCATTTCCAAAGCGCATCATATATCCTTTGGATTTTGCTCCAACCATTGAAAGTGACCAATCTCAAGACGATAAATTTGTCGCCATGTTGGAGCATTTCCTTAAAGTCAAAGCTGACAAAATGCGCTTATCCGATGCTTGGGACGCGCATCCGCCGGAGGAAGCCAATGGGCAAACCTTTGAAGAATATATGAAAGAGGTGTGTAAGAAATTTGCCAAGCATTATTTTCTCCGATCTCCCGTCACCTGCTGAATATGACGCAGGCTCCCTTTAGCTCCTTTTGCTCTGATTTTTATCATGAGTATGAGGACTTCCGCAGTGATTACAAAAACAAGTTTGGCCGCGAACCCTACGTTGAGGCGACACCTCGTTTTAGATGGTAAGTAGTAAGCTCACTGCATATATGCACTACAAATCCATGATCCAGGACTTGGACGGGCATGAATGCAGTAAGCAGGTGAAGAGTGTGGGTGAAGTAATGCTAATCACCGGCTATCAGGGGCATCGGCGAACACGAATCGAAGCAAGACTACACCAACCACCACGAGCGCATCGAGGTGTTCAAGAAATGGTTTGGCGACAACATCATGTCGACGCTCGGGGATTCGGAGACTATCATGGTCCTCCCCTTCGGCCCTCATACAGTGCAGTATCGCGATGACTTACCACGGTGGGTTGATGACATGGTTTCTGTATATTACTTGCAGGATTCAGTGCATGCAGCTAACATCATCTAGACCGCCGACCAGAATCGACGGCATTGGCCCCGAAGTCCTCGCGCCTCTTTTAGGACTGCCGCATCTTGTTATTCCCTGTGAGCTTCTTCTCGAACACCTTGGCGTCATCTCCCCCATTGTCGTCCTTCCCCTTTGAGCAACGCTGTACTGACGAGACGATAAACATCATAGTCGCACAGACATCCTACCACTCGCGAGTAACCGATAAAAGCGAGAGCCGTCCGTTTACTGGCTCTATCATGGGGCCTCATGGAAGCGACATCATGATCCTTCAGCTAGCTAAGGCGGCATTAGGACGTGCGGAATGGCGGTCGCGGGTTGATACTGGGCGTTGGGCGTTTCCTCAAGGGTATGAACCGGAATGAAAAGCGCAAGATAAAGCATAGAGATAGAAAACGGCTGTCTACACGTGTTTGGTCATGGGTTCCCGGCTAGTTTAGACGCACGGGTCCGCTAAGATGCTGTGCGATGCGATAGATCGGAAGCGAATTGGCACGTTTGAGGCGCTCAGCTGGGCTTTGACACGCTTCGCTATGCAACAGGGGCTTCGGATGTCTTGTTGCTCGTTCCATGGATGCGGGGATTGTGAGGCTGCCGCGATACCGTATTCGAGCCTGGCCGAGCGCCACAATATGTGGTTAAATGCGCAATCTCTCCACCGGGTGACGCTTGTTAGTTGTTGAGTTTGAGACAGTTTTCGGCGTTGATGAGGATATCCAGACACTAGAGCTTGTGCGGAGAAGAGAGCCCACAGCCTGTAGAGACAATAGCCATGGGCTAAGATGAGACATCCGAGACTTGGGGGCGTCTGGATCGTGTCACCGGCGATCGACGACGATTCGTCTGTCGGCCGAAGCCGGGCTAACGAGCGGACGGAAGTTGTGGACACGAGCCGCGGGCGGCTCCAGCACAGCAGTCCCAACCCTGCCAGGATGGAAGCCTACCTTAGTTGCATTGCATGGTGCAAGGATGAGGCAAGCAAACAACCAGCCCTTCGGTCGCTCTCCGTTGTCCGATGACCCTGCTCTGGAAGCTGTTGTTGGGTTGGGTGGGAGATATTAGAGAGAGCATTGACGATAGAGAGAAGAGCATTGGATGATAAATTCTAGGGCATCGGCTTGGCTGTTTGCTAGATGCATTGGCCTCTCTGCTGCTACTTATATCGGCGGCTGGCGCTGTCTTTGCACATGTTCTCATTCCAAGTCCCGCAGGGTTGACATCATTCCTCTCATTTATTCCATTAATATCAAAAGTACGCACTGGATGATATTTGACGATAACTGCTTTATATGAAAGTGCAATTACAAACAACCAGGAGAACTAAACACAAAACTGTCCTAGCATTGAAGCTACTACATCGGCTTCTCCCGCAAAACCGCAGCCATGGCAGTTGGATCTGCCAGGGAAAAGTTCCCCAATGACCTCCTCCTAGTCCAGTTCCTTCGCTCCGCCAAGAGATGCGCCAACCAAAGACCCTATATCCATGACCATTTTGGGTATGAAAAGAGCTTTGAGGAGCTCATCGCAGACATTTTGCGCATGCGCGACCTTATGCGACAGCAATTGCCGGCGTCTGCATTCAACGAACGAGGCGTCTTTAAAGATGAAGCACCTTACGTTGCCGTGCTGACAAGGAGCGGCTATGAGTTTATCGTTGCCTTTTTTGCGACTCGAGTGCTGGGAGGAGCACCCATTCCCTTTGGTACGTAGTAAGACAACATTGGAGTTACTGCCAGGAAGAGTCTAAGCTAATCAATTGTGATGACTTTCTCCAGGATCTGGCATTCTCCCGGAAGAGGCCCGATACTTTGTCAATAGCTCCAAAGCGACATGTATACTCGCGGGAAAGGATTGCTACGAGAAAGCCGAGCGAATTGCCTCCATCTCCAACGGCCCGACCGATTCCAAGACTATATCTATACCCATTGTGTGCGACTCCGAGCCCGTAAAAGAGATTGACGTTACCATCGATGAGACGCTCAACATGGATCCTCGGGGGCCGGGTCTGGTAATTTTCACATCTGGCACCACCGGGCCTCCAAAGGGTGCTGTTTTGCCTAGAATCTGCATGGTCTTTCAACCGGATGCGCCTGCAAACTGCCAGACTGTTTGCTTCCGCCCTCCCCACTGGCTTGGTGGTGCCATCAGCCTGGTTGAGCCCATGCTCACGGGCAAGCAGGTTCACATACTTCGGGAGCGAGCCGGCGTAGAGAACATCTGGAAAGTCTTCCGCAACAACCAGATCACGGGAACAGGATTTACGCCTGGCGTCCTGCGCGAGATGAAGGAGTGGCTGGAGATTCAGAGTGAAGACGAGCAGGAAGAGTATCTCAAGGCGTTTAAGAGGATTGGTGTGATTCATTGCGCTGGCGCTATGGTCTCACCGTCAGTGTTAAAATTCTGGAAGAGCAGAACGGGATTGATCTTCAACAATGTTTATGGATCAACAGAAGTTGGAGGGCTTGCAACCTTCAAGTGTCTTGATGGCACAGAGCGATCGGTATGCTTTGCAATGGGGTTTCTTCTAGTGTGGTCAATAAACTAACTAATAGTTTACAGGATGCAATCGGCGTCGCATTTCCAGGCATCAAAGTCAAACTCGCCGATGGGGACCATGGAGAGATTTGCGTCAAGAGCCCATTTATGCTAACACAGTGAGTTGTATTAAACAAGCTGCCTGCCTAACTTTTAAGGGAAAAGAAACACTGCTAACGAAGCTTTCAAAGCTATATTGGTGACGAGGAAAAAACAAAAGCTGCATTTGACGACGAGGGGTATTTCAAAACGGGAGACTTTGCTGAGCTAAAAGACGGGGAATACGTTTTCTCTGGCCGCGCCAACACCGACTGTATGACCTTTTCCCACAGATTACTCCTTCTCTATTCAAACCTCTTTTCCTATGGATCCCTAGTTGCTGATTAGTATCTTCCTAGACATCTTGTTTCGCCACTATCGCATTCCTAGCGTCCAGGTAGAGGTCGCACTTACAGCTCTCCCTTATGTGACCGAAGCCTGCGTCCTAGGCGTGCCGGATCACGAAGCAAAACAAATATGCGCCGCCGTCGTACGCCTCACTCGCGAGCAGGAGAAGTTGCAGAGCAGACATGGCGAACGAATCATCGACCTAGCCCGCCTTCGTGCCGACATGAACGAGACGTTGCCGAAGTATATGCTTCCCGTGCTGGTCAAGATCCTTGGCCCTGGAGAAGAGATGCCGCAGACGGTGTCACATAAGCCTATCAAAAACCAAATCATTAAGAAATGCTTTGGAGTGGAGAAATCGTGGTCTGCTGAGAATTCCATCCCTGGGGTGGAGTATTGGGGAAGCATGCCTGCTCCGGAAGAGGCAGACACGAAGTTGTGGGATTGGCTTGGCTTACAACGAGCTAATTTCAAGGCCGAGGCGTAAGAAACCGAAAACAAGAACAAGCACAAAAACAAAAACAGAAAAGAAAAGACAAACGACAAAGAAAAGAAAGAAAGAAAAAAGAAATATGTCGCATGGTCCCGCCATGCGACCAAGAGCCCGAAGATGGGGTGGTCTGTTGCAGCTTCAATGACTCTGGTGTTGGTATCTGTATATGTGTCCGAGCATATGTATGATGGCGCATTTGGTGATTTACGACTGTTGTATCGTTAGCTTCAATCCCCGGCAGGTATATGTATGTTTTGAGATGATGATGATAAGATGATATGACGACATGATCGATCAGACTTACATGAATTAAAGGTGTTCCGGATGCATGTAATCAATCGCGAGCTAGTTTCCTAAAGCCTTTGGTTCTTGTCGTTCCTATCCTTGGCTTTCTTCTCCCAGTCCCAGGTTTCGTGCCTGTGGGCGGTTTTCAAATATTCGGTCATGGCGTATGACTGAGCGGTTCTGCTGTCTTCGTGATCAGAAATGCCACGTCTTGGTGTGATATCCGGATCAAAATCCTACCTTGATTGTCCTTGACCTTGTCTGTACAGTCGCATAATTAGCAATGTCGCGCTTTTAGCGTCCGATGTTGGTCCTGATCTTACCTTGTCGATCCCTGGCCCTGGCCTTGGCCATATCCGTTGGCGGGTCGGGTGCTAGAGCCCTGTCTCGGGGCATAGTTGGAAGGAGCTCGCCCAGACATGATTACTGAAAAGAGTAGAGAAACTTTGTGTTGAACAATACAGTAGGTCAAACAGCTGAGAGTGTTGGTTCAATGAAAGGCCGTATCCAGCTGTTGGATCAACGATTCGAGTCTTATCTTGGCGTTTATTGGATTGGTTGGTGGTAACTCAGTAAACTATGAGCAATGCTTGAAGAGAAAGATTGATATCTTTTATATTTTAACAGGCCTGGTTTCATAGGCATGATGGCTTTAATATTCTAGATCTGAACTATTTCTATTCACACCCCCTTGAGGCCTCACGAACATCATGACCATGGCCTAGAGCATTCTTTCCACTTGATCAGTGCAGGTGATACATTCAATTTGTTTAAAGTCTTTTTTCATCGTTTGTGTGCCAATAGTGAAGTGAGTACTACCTAGAGACAGGAACGACCTCGGGCGGTGCAGGGGCTTCGCGGAAACTCTACTATTATCCATGGATGTGTTTTCAAGGCGAAAGCGCTAGGGAACCTGCGCTTACTCTTTTTAACACTATACTCGACTATGTCTCGGTGTGTTTTTGGCCTTGAGTGCCGATCTTTAAGTCGGTGTGTAAGGTGAGGGTAGCGGTGAAGATGAAAAGAGTATCATCCGAGTATTACTTTCCCGTCACCTGCTGCTTGCTTTACGCCTGGCAACGAAAAATGTGGCTGTGAATTCGTCATGGATGATTGAACCCGGCTGTCGTTCGTATGCGTGCCTGGCCAAGTGCAACCTCATCTCCACCTCCATTCAGGTACCCGGGCGGCGAATTCTTTAAGGTGGGTGGAAAAAATAAAGAATTCGTTATTAGATTAGTTCCAGAAGCCAGAAGCCAAACGTCATAAGCCACACTTTGGGTGCCTGGCGCTGAATTGTGAGGTGAACCTGGTAGCAACGCCCCATTTCCACCAGGCTGCCACCACGAGGCGTTCGACAAGTGCCATAAGGCGTCTGACAAGGCGTGCCGGCTATTTGTTCGAGACACGCACTCAGAATTCTGGAATGACGGCTTTGGGAGGCCTTTGGACTATCGTTTGAGTAAATTGTTTTTTTTCTTACGTAGGCTCATTCATGAATATTGCCGTCATACAAAAAGTGGGCGGCCGTAAGATGACCGTGTATCCATGTGTGCCAGCCCAACTGCCTGGCGTCTCGAATTCACCAAAACTCAACATTTGTAACCGCATATTCCCAAATTTTTCATTCTAAAGGATTTTATGAATATATACTAATGTCTAGTGTGTCACACGAAGCGCAAAACTCCACATCCCGATGCATCGGCAATCAATGCATGCACACAGATTCGCGTGAGACACCCATAACGTGACATCCCAATCATAACAGTCAAGCGAAGTAACCTAAGCATATCATTTATACACCTGGGTAGAAGCTATTACTAGATATGGATGTTTAGGTATGCCGGCAACCATCCATCATGGTACGGATAGCATACACTCATTTCGCAGCACAAAGTGATACATACATGTCAAAGATTCATGGGCAACCGGTCGATGTCATATATTTATTTAGATAATTGCCACAGCCTTGCCCCGCGCCCAGCATTTAACCTATACCCGATCTCCGATCTCGTTAGGGCTATCTCTGGGGCGAACTTCTCCCCAGGCTTGGAACGTTACTGCCAGATCGATCAGGTATCTATCTAGAGGGGCAAAATATATTTTCTAATATGAGTAATGAGCTTGGGATCGTATGGTAGAAAGGCTCGGGATGGCGTTGAAGAATTGCCCAATTAACAACTGCTAGACAGTGTACGAAATAGACCTTAGATATAAGCGTATATATAAATACTTTTCTGGAACTGTATGTAATAATATAGGGTAGCCTTTGAGTTTAGTCCAAAAAGTCATCAATTATGGATTTTCAATCTGCAAAGGCAGAAAAACATTCCAGGGTTATAATACCTGCTCAGGTCTGCGCGCCTATGATAACATTACATTAATTAAATTTATTCACCATTCATCTCAACTGACAACGATATGTCTTAATCACCAGAAATTTGAACTCAATGGGAGTGAATGACCGCGAATCACAATTTTTGTGCAACGTTGAACAACTTGGTGTTTGTCCATTGAAAGGTATAGAATGAGTGAAGCGGATATACATCGACTACAGTTAGACAGCTATTGTCTCTTTAGGACGAGAAACACATGATGCAAAGAACTGTTGTAGTCGTGTGCATTCACCAATACAGAATTGCAGCTTTTCCATCTACGACACCAATTTGGTGCATCAAGACGGTGATATATTATCTTCTGACGAATCATCCACTTCACACTATCAATTATTAGCAGAAGACGAACATGGGAATAGAGGTGATAGAGCTGCTTAAGTGACTCCCTATCGTGGGCGAAAGTGACAAGATGCACAACTTACCTACCTTGGCCTTCTACCATGATTCCAAGTGCAGCTCATGCATCTCAATGCTCGACCAGAGACTGTACTCTAGACTTCATCTCATTTGATCGACATCTAAGCCTCAGGGGCAGATTCCGCATTATACGACATGTCATTGCGCTACAGTATCACAACCACATCAGACTCTCCCTCACTTCTGTAATGGTGCTAGTGCTTATAAAGGGATAACGATGTTGACTTAACATTGCAACCCAAGAGGGAAATCCTTGTGTCCATCATGCACTCTCGCAAAGACTTACGTCCGCAAATACTCATCTCGAAAAAATGGGATTTGTATCTTTGGGTCTTTATTTCCGGTTCGGGTCGTCGCTGTTGAGTGCATGGTCTTCTCACGGCGGTGCCTAACATGGACCCTCTTTGTTCGGCTTACTACTTACTTGGTAGATATGACAGAGGTATGGACTACCTAGCATTCAAATTACTATAGAGATGGCACGATACGCATAAGGTTCTAAACAACCAGCTCACTTGATAAAAGAAAAAAACTCTTTTGCAAAACAATCAAGAGTTTCCAAAAAGCTATGAAGACTTGTAATAAATGGAGAGTTGTCCACATATCTCGACTATTCGTCGTATGAGGTAATGAAAACGGTAACCCCCTGATGGTAAATGTCATATATAGACACTCTGACCGCAAGTATGTGTCTCTGATCATTAATCGATACTATAACTCTTCCTGCCCCATGCGATATTGTCTGACGTGGTACATGTGCTTATGATGTATGATTTGATCGGTTGTCGTTCAGCGAATATGGCTAGCATGGGCAACAACTGCTTGGGGATGAAAGCGGTCGGAGCTTACACTTATTATTAATTGAGAGCGGGTTAGCAAGTCTTGCAATAGTCGTGTAATCGAAGAAACAGATATAAATACAGAGTTGATACCCCTTCTCCATCTTCAAATTGCCAGTCTTCACAAACAAACAGCTTTGAGCATCATCGCAACCTTACCACCACCAACCTTTTACTTCAGTCTCTTGTCTCTCCAACTTGAAATCACCAGCACAAGTGCGTTATATTCTTTAAAATTACTCTTTGTATCGATGTGAAACACGGGTCTTAACTTATTCAATATGTAGAATGCAACTCACTCAGGGCATCGTCATCGCAGCTTTGGCTGCTGGAGCCATGGCAGAGGGTATCAACTGTAACGGAAGCTCGCAATGTGGCAACACCGGAGGCCGCACTACGGATATCCTTAACTCTGTCCAAGGCATCAACACCGGCCGCACGTACCAGAACGGTGAACACATTGCTTGCTGGGAATCTTCCCTTGGAACTGGTATCTGCGCTTTCCTCCAGGGCACTGGTGGAATCACCGGAGACCTGATTAAGGAGCTTGTGCAAGACATTGTCAATCATGGTTGCACTGTTTGCGGAAGTGTTCCTGTGTTTTTCAACAGCGGAGATAACAACATTAACGACCATGGCGAGCTCACCATTAACTATGTTGGTTCTACTGGCGGCTGCAATGGGCTTTGCTAAGGGGTCACATTGTCAACTCGCAGAGCATTTTGACAAGGGGACCTTGATCAGACTGACTCAGGACGCTGCTTGGAATACATGAATGTAGCTTAAGCCCTATAGCAGATAGTGCCCTCCCTCATTCTCTTAGCTATTGTTATATTTTATACTATCTCATATTATCTCTCTGATGACCCCTCTCACTACGTATCTATACCTGTAATCACGAGATCTTGCATGAAACAAGTTTAATGAGATGGTCTTACAATGTTTCTATATCTTAGAGAAGTCTTCAACAAATTATACTATTGAATGTAGACAATGAAGTAAGCGTACAAAATCTCTGACCATCCGACCTAGCGGCTATCCTTTACTATATACATCTTACTGGATCATTCGTGCGTATTCATGAGAAACTAATGGCCTCCTTGACTGCTAAAACAAATCCTCCAATGCCCAGAAGACTCCTGTTGACCAGATAATTCAGACCAGTCGCATGACCCATGTCTATCCTTTGATGTGATTCTTTCAGCACTTTGTTGGCCCGTGGCACACTAATAGCATCATAGGCCTTGACCGCTTCTGCCAGAGACTTGGCCTTGCACAATTGCATTGAGAGATCCCAGCCGTCTTTGAGTGCAAGACTAGCTCCATATCCGGAAAATGGGCTAACAGCGTGATTGCTGTCTCCGATGAAGATGACTGATCCTAGAGAGAGGTCATGACTGAAAGGTTGTTTATCTCGAGCAGCTAGTCGAGACACGTCTCTCGGATCTGTAGCGTCGAGGATGCTCTGGAATGGTTCGGGAAATTCTTTTCCAAACTCTTTGCATTCATCTATAACTTTTTGCGCATCTTCGAGGCCACTGAGTTTCAAGGGCTCTTCAATGGTTGGTGCACGATAACTCATGCCCCAAGCCACGCTTGTTTCATCATATGGCGACAAGAAACAAGCCATGCCTTTGCCCGCAGAAAGCAACATTCCCCAGTTCTTATCAACAGGCTGTTGTATGCCATTTGGGAAAACAGCTAGTCCGCCTTTCTGCATAACTCCAGCGTATTGCAGCGTATCATCGGGTCGGAGTTTTGATCTAATTTTGCTAGCAGCTCCATCGGCAACGATGAGGAGGTCACACTCAGTGGTTGATTTGTCTGCTGATATATGGTCTCCTGAGAGCGTAACTAGCATCTTCCCATTTGGAAGTTTCTCTGCATCCAAACATGCAGTATTCCATTTAATGTAGCCGGGTCCAACAGCGCTGGTTAAGACCTTTCGGAGGTTCTTCCTTGCAATTCGGATTCCTGCAGTAGGAAGACCAGCTACCGGCTTGAACTTCATGCTTAACAGCTCATTCCATGAGTTGTTCCACACCTTGAAGACAAATTGATTCCCTAGTCCTTGAGTGGCGTGGTTGAGGACCTCATCCAATATTCCGAGATCGCGAGCTGCATAGAGGCCGCCGGTCTCGTCGAAGCCAGCTAGAGACAAACTGTATCCTTCTCGCCCAGGAGGTACAGCATCGGAATCACGCTCATAAATAACAATGTGTGGAGGCTCTAGACTAGCAGGCCAGAGTTGTCGAATCGCGAGAGTGAAAGAGAGGCCTGAAATGCCGGCACCTGCAATGATAATCTTTTTGCCAGACAGAAATTGTGCGTCCATTTTGCTTGATTTATTCTTGAATGATCTATATTCAAATTTCTGAATCAATTGATTTCATCCATTGTCTCTTTATACACAGTTTTGTTCTTGGTGGTTTCAGATCCAAACTCGCTGTTTCGCAAGCCCGAGAGCCGAAAGAGCATAAACGATCATGATTCGCTGACGAGTTGCTGACGAATCGACACCGCCGCATAAAATTGTCGCTGAAGAGAGAAGTCCGAAGGCCGAAGGCATCGATTTCGCTTGATGTTGGTGAAATTCGGTGGACATTGTGGATGAGGAAAGTAGAAGAGAAAATATTACGTCCTTCATTCCATGTACTCAAAGTTAGAAGTATATATATGAACAGGCTAGAAGTTTGTGTTAATTAGTTGTGGACTCTGTCGTAATTCGCTATTTTTACCATTAAACTTATCAGTATACTACAAAAGCCTAATTTTGTTTGTAAAATCACATCATGCCTCTCCCAACGGACCCTACAGTTGCAGATGTTGGCAAAAAGCTTGCTGAGACGCTACGGTCGCTTTCTGGACCTCGTCCAGGCATTCGCCCGGGTAAGATTCTCACGGTGGCTGATGCATGGCTTCTGATGGAAGGGTTATTGGCTCCCTATACTAATAAGTACAATAATGTGAAGGCCATGCAAAAGGAATTCTCCTCAAAGGTGTTTTTATACCCTCACCACAAGCAAAGATGCTCTCAAAGGCTCAGCACTTTAATGAATCCTCGACTCCTGTGATCACCCGTTTTTCTTCGTCGACAGGAAATCCCGATATCCCAGACTCAGACCCACGCAGTAATCCTCGTGGTCTCGCTATTCGCTTTCAACTAGCCGAGACGCCACGCCGTCTACATACTGATATTATTGGTATGTCTAAGAATCCCCCCTTGATGCTAAATCCATAGCGTTGGCCCTAAAAGTGAGACGAAAAGAAGTTAACATGCAAGTGGTTTTCTGGATGTTCTAGCCCATAGTATAGATGGTACTCCTGGCAGTAACGGCGAGGAGGCGCTTGAATTCTTCACTGCCTTGAAGAATGGCACCATCACTGAGTATGTCAAGGATCATCCTAAGGCGGCTCGTTTTGTACAGCTACCAAGGCCATTTCCAGCAAGTTTTGCACACCAGAGGCACTTTGTAGTCAATACCTTCAAATTCGTTGCTGCTTCTGGGGAGGAGACTTTCGTTCGATACCGAATCGAGCCAGTGTTAGGGGTGCAAGAACTGAGTGCCGAGGAGGCGGCTGCCGAAGGCCCCAACTACCTCTACGATGGGATCGTAAAAATGCTGGACAAAGGACCAGTTCAGTTCAAGCTGACGGCCCAGATAGCAGAGGAAGGAGACATAACAAGTGATCCCTTGGTCAAGTGGCCAGAGACAAGGAAGGTGATAGAGCTGGGAACCATTAGTCTGGTAGACGTATTGAACGACAATGCGGCACAACAGAAGTATATCATTTTCGATCCTATCCCAAGAATAGATGGCGTTGAAGCGTCCGATGACCAACTGCTTCAGTACAGAGCGGGAGCATATCTAATTAGTGGACTAGAACATAGAAATGCATAGACGAGAACGGACATCATGAAGAATGGAGTTTCTATAAAGTATCTAGTCTACAGCTTAGAAATAATTCTCTTCCTAATGATGAGTGAAGATTCAGTCCATTCGAAATCCAAGCCTTCTAGTTCCATATATACGCCAACCAAAGTATCATGAAGTAAAGTCATGATTGAAAAAGTCCAACGGATTGCCGCTAATATCTGCATCCGTAGGAAAGCTCATCGTTTCAGAAAAAGTCAACGCTTCATTATCCATGGGCTGCCATGATCTTAAAGGGGTATCGTTCTGATAGTTTTGGAAGTCGGCTTCGTTATGATCGGAAAAGGTGCTCTGTTCTGCCCCGGGGAATACATGGCTGTCACCAGAGTCCAACAGACTGCCCGCTGGTTGGCCAAGCGATATATAGGAAAAGGAGGGCGAATCTGTCTGACCAGGGGCCATAAAATCCCCATCTATCATGGGGTCCTGAGGTCTCACCATTGTTTCTTGCTGTTGTCCCATTGTTGCCCTAGAGGGATATATCGCACTGCTTCCAGTTGAGTCTCCATCTTCAGTACGTCTAATAGCCGCGGACATTCCAACTGATCCACCGACTCGACTCGAAGATGGTTGAGAGTTCGAATATTGCCGTTTTCTTTTGTGTGCATTCTCGTTGGACTGAGGTGCCAAATTCCTGGCTATGGCCCCGAGAGAAGGGCGAAAGCTGTCTGTAATGCCCATGCGGCTCATACTTGCCGTTACACCAGTTAATAATGGAACAGATTTTGTCATTCTCAGATGCATTGGTCGTCTCTGGCCCAAGGGTTTGTCTAGTGGAAGCCGCCCAGGCAATGGGGAGCTCATTTGCGTGTGCCTTGAGATTGGGCTTCGTGCTAGTAGCGGAATGTTTGAGGCTGGGCCTCCAAAGAGATTGCGATATTGGTAGAGAATCGGGAGCTTAATGCTCCCAGAGAGGCCATTGTTATCAATGTCGAGGCACGCTTGCTGTAAGAACGCACATGTAATCATGTGAATGCGTCCCATGGCTTCCATGGCATTAATGATCAGCTCCAAGCTGGACAAATCCGCGGGATTTATCTCAGAGGATGGGTCTTGCTTGGCCAAATACACGTATACTGTAGTAGCACAGTACAGTGAGAATGCACAGAGTGGGTTGCTCTATATACTCCATTAGTTAACCGCATAGTCAAGGCAAGCTAAAAGAAAATAGAAAGATCTTACAAACAACGATGAACGGTGAGACGTCATCTTAACAATGCTGACAATCTCCTCAGCAGCATTCTTTAAAAGACACAGGCTGTCTTTCCTCAAAAAATCATCAAGCTGATTCTTCTCGATAGTCTCCAGAGCAACATGATGCAAGCATATGACGGATGCATGGAAGTTCAAGTTGATATAGGTAGCCAAAGGGTCGCGCAGGTTATCTGGAAGGCGGAACCTATCTGGCATGAACATAAAGAGGCAGGACAACTGGTTATCTAGGCGACGATGCCTGTTCCAAAATGTGCCGTTCATAATATCTTCGGGGTGATCGGATGGCTTTATTAGGTGGACATGGGACATGATGGCCGTCAATATGTGATTAAGGATGATCGAAGCACTGAAACCGCCATAGGGAGCGCCTTTCAGAGCTTCGTCTAAATAGGGCGTTTGTTCTTCCTGGCCAGACGCAAAGGCTTCTTCGCTAGCTGGAAGCCGCGTCATGATCTATGCATGTTCAGTATATGATATAATTGAATTGGTCTCGATGGAGGCGACGTACGTCTTCAACATGGATGAGGCTAGGCCAGCCAGTCGCTATGCTTCCCTGAGCATCGATTGAAAAAGCCACCCAGAAGACCCTTCTTCGCTCTTCTAACTCGGTCCAGTCAATTGGAGGGACCAAGGTTGCTGGACCATTATCATTTGTGATATCGAGCTTGTCAAGAGCCATCATTTGTACTAGGCGACAGCATCGGGCAGCGCTCATGGACGCCCTGGTATACAGCATGGCTCTGGCTTCATAGCAAGTGATGAGTGCCCAGGCCTGAGCATGCCGTATCGTGATGAAATGTTCTCCTTCATCCTTTTATTCGTTAGCTATTTGATGCGTTGGAGATTTGCACTTGTGTCTTACCTTCATTTCATCGGCCTGGGCGTATTGCCTGGCTCTGTTATAGAATATGTCGGCGACTCGGTCGTACTTGGGATGCCACAAAGCGCCCATCGCCCAAATGGCATATTGCAAGCACATTGGCGGTTTTCTCAGAGGAGCGCCATAAAAATCTTTGTAATATCTACCAGAGTGTATTGCCGGCATATAGTGATATTGTGTGGAAAAGAAAGAGTTGTGCCTTCATTAAGTGAGTAGAGTTGTCCTTCGGCGATATGGTAAAACAGCAACTCACAGTTCTTCTATTACTTCAAACGGCGGTATTGACTCCGACATGCCGAGATCTACCAGTTGGCGACTACTAAAAGTACTGCTAGTTTGATCATCAATGCCCGGAGTTTCATATGGCAGCTGTGATTCTTGTGTCGTTCTGTCGGCAGTCTCGCCCCGACCAAATGGGTCATTCTGGGTTAAGAAGTCATCGGTGGGAGTAATCTGCTCATCAATGCCAGCGTCATCGTCATCGTCATCTTCAACTGTTTCAGCGTCACTGTGTTGGTCTTTGCTGACATCTTCGGTGTCTGGGTTAACAAGAAGATTGCTTTTGCCAACATCGAGGCTGCTTTGGCCAGCCTGCTTGAGATACCCTTCTACCTGAGCTATTACAACATGTCAGCGTGGTGTGTTTCAACCAATCAGACGCCTTGATGACACAAATGAGCAAGTCATACCTAGCCTAGCCTCCAGTTCCTTGACGTTACTTCGCTGTAGAGTCGGCTTGCGTCTAGCCTCTGGGTAGACGCACTCGCTCTCGATTCGCACACATCGAGTGCAAGCCGGTCTCTGGTGATCACATTTCAGTTTTCGGACTTTGCATGAGATGCACGAGAGCGGCTTCTTGGGCTTCGCAGGTGGCTGCAGAGCATGAGGTTGCTCTGCCGGGTCAGCTGTTGACATGGTGGTCGGGGAATTTCATCTCCCTCTGTTCAGAATGAAGAGAGCTCAACTCGGCTGGCCCCCCAGATGTTCCTTGAGTTGTCCGGACTACAACGGAGCTTATGTAGTAAGAGTAACTAGCTATGCCCAACGGTTGTTTAATATAGAAGTAAGCGAGGCTTCACGGCTCATGGCACGATGAGCTCAGTTTTCGGCATTGATGACTACTGCTGAACTAACCAAAGAGTCACGTTTTGAGTTCTTAGCGCGTTCAAGCTTATATTTCCGAAAGCGGGTACGCAGTCCTCCTTAATCCTTCGCACACGATGACTCTTACGTACGTCCATGTATCGCCAATTTCAGCTTGTCTAGGTTTCAAGCCTGGGATTACGTAGACGTTGCTGTGTCTGGTTATGGTATGAATGTTTCTGGATATATGATCTCTTGCAGCCACTTGTCCTCTTTTTTCGTAATTGAGATGACGACCTCGGCACCATCAGACAGCGATTACGACGGCAGTTGTGTGTACACCAAAATTAGGCTTATTACTAGTTGACTCACGTTTGTTCTTTTGCTCCTTCCTTTCTTTGTCTATAGTTTCGTAGTCTCTTAATTCTCTCATCACAGTTTAGAACAGCTATGTCAAAATTCCATTAAGATAGACGCAGTAAGCAAGTCTACGTTTTAGTGTCTCTAGTTGCCTGCATATGCCCGATTGGCTATGAAGATCGATCTCAAACAGTGGATTCCTGGCATGTCGGAATTAGCTTTCCCCAATGCGCGCATGCATGATTACATGGTACTCATCTACCGGCACTCCACATCGCGAACATTTCCTTCCTGGGATTTAAAGATCATAATAGCATAGAAACAGGTCTTTACAATCAAGTTAATTCTGGTCTTAATACATCGAAAATTGACTCAATTTCTATCTAACATGGAATTTTGGAGGGCTACTCCCAGTTGTCTGCTCAATTCTGTGTGTAAGAAAACAACCAGATCTTAATCTACTCGGATGGAATGTGAACTACTCCTACCCCATCCTCAATCGTAATCTTCGTGCCAAACGGCTGCGAGTACTCACACAGACGGCTAAGAATATCGTTGGCAACTTCGGGAGTGGGCTTTGTGGGCGTACCAATCATAGAGCCGTTGCGATACGTTTGTCCCAGATCTGCCGGGTAGACAAGAACTCGAGACAACTTTCCTTCAGCGTAATCTGCCGATACTAGCAGAGCTTCCTTGTTCTCTGGTGCATCCAACCAAGCCCAACGATTCTCATTGACCTCACCGTCTCCAACAACAGGGCCTTCTAGTGAAGCAGGAACTCGACCGGCCGCATCGTCGCGCCACGAGCGGAACTGAGCGTTTTGGAAGACAAAATTGGAGACGCCGTAAAAGATGGGCTTTCCTTTGTATATCTCGACTCCTTTGAGAGTGTGAACACCGTGTGCGAAGAAGAAATCGGCGCCGTTGTCAATGACTTCATGAGCAAACTTGACCTGATAATCGGGCGGGTAATGGTCGAATGAGTAGTGTTGGAACGAAAACCGATTCTGGTGCCAGTGGATAGTAACGCTCAAGAAATCAGAAAATTGCTTTCCAGAGCGGACTTCTTGGAGAATATCGCGCAAGTCTTGGGGCTCCATCTCATAGCCGTACTCTCCTGGCTTATCAGCCACTCGGAAACGGAGATCAAAGGCCTCAAGGGTCTCAGCGGAGTCGCTTGGTTCGACACCGGCGATGGCTCGGAGTTGCTGCATTTGTTCCGCAGTGACGCTGTGGGAAACATTCAAAC
Source organism: Trichoderma camerunense (assembly GCF_050948025.1). NCBI lineage: Eukaryota > Fungi > Ascomycota > Sordariomycetes > Hypocreales > Hypocreaceae > Trichoderma > Trichoderma camerunense. The sequence goes on from NW_028145368.1 coordinate 3,075,143, forward strand.
GAAGGGAATTATTCTTGTATGTAATGGGACCTTTCGATCCGTGATGGTGCTCTAAGCGTTTCTTGATGCCGGCCACTTCTTCATCAGCCTCCGCACTGGCGTTCTTAACTCGAAATTGTCGTCCAAAAACAAGAACAGATCCCTCTGGATCTGGTTTGGGCAAACCAAGCGGCCTGGGGACTTCACTACGGCGAGCGAGGATGCTATCCCGCATTGCTCTCAGCTGTTCAAGCTGGTCTGGCGTCACAACAATCGGATCGCGTGTAGGTACGCCAACGAGTTGAGAGTAATCCTCGGTCTCGGAATAAGCACCGATGAAGCCTACAATACCCTTGGGCGTAGTCTTGAAGCGAGCGAGCCGTGCCTCAACAGTGTTGTAGTCAGTACCGACATAGTCAATACCGACACGGCGAAGTTGTTCAAGATTCTGGACAAGGCCAGGATCACCACAGTCAAAGGTGTGGTTGTTTGCTTTTGTGACCATATCAATACCCATGTTCTTCCAATCGTCCGCAACGTCTTTGTCTGCCTCCATATGGGCAATAGGGCCGCGGAAGGTAAGGCGATCAACGATGGTGTTCTCGTTGTTGGCAAAGGTGATGTCGGATTTTTGCATCAACTGGACAAGAGCTTGGATATCTGGTTCATCTCTGTTCGAAAAAGGTACCATTTGAATAAGATCGCCAACCGCCACAACGTTGAAGGGCTGTTTGATACGCATAGCCAGCTCGCTTTCCTTGTCCCGGAGGCTGGGCGGCTGGCGTATCGTAATCGAGATTGGCATTTTGGTGGCTTGGGTATTATAGAGAATAGAGTTAAAGTTGAATTGGTGTATTGAATGAGAGGGAAAAGCTGAATTCTAGAGAGGGCATCATCAATATTATATGCTGTTTCTTCCTTTCAGCTCTGTCTATCCTGCCCACTATCTACGCAAGCCTCTCCTGGCAGATTTGGGCGATGGCTTGCCGAGACCGGTCCCGAACTCCTGAACAACACATCTAAACATGTTGATTCCATGCTAGAGAGAGTTGAAATCCGTCAAAGATCCCCGTTGTGAATACTCATCGTCAGTGCCTCGTGTTAGTGCGAATGCCGCACGTAAAGCCTCCCTACGCCTCTTTACGAAATGCGGACTTTTGCAGTTTTCCGTATCGTCCAAATCCGCCGGAATATGATATAATCAGACGGAAAAGATCGATATGTACTCTTTTGGTCAATGAAGTTGATCCAGATCAGACGATAGTTGAGGGAAGATTTCCGCCTTGGGTAATTGGTGAGAGACGTGCCGGACCTAATGCAAGTGTCGCGATAATTTCCTCTTTTGGTAATTTTCCCTGTGGCGAAACTCCGCCATGAGCTGTCTTACTCGTGTTGACAGCACAACCAACGGCGGACAAATTTTTTTAAAACTTATAAAATCGCAGTCGAAGGAATGATTCTTTTGCTTGGTGTATACATGTATTCATTCACAATGAATCTATCGTAATCGCTGCGGATGCTCCTGTTAATACGCGGAATACTGTCCATGGGAAATGCCGACAGCTTTTCGTTTACTATCAACAGGACTATCCCAGGGAGAGCTAATCACAGATACGATCTCGGTATTCGATAAGAAGATCTACGGAAAATCTCGCTACGCGTATCGATACACCCCTCACGACACCAACATGACAGACGACCCTGGCCAGTCAAAAGGCGAGGCGCAGAAAATTTTCCCAAGGGGAGAGCTGTCCTATTCTTCTGACTATGGCGATACGGACTATTCGCAGTCACACAGCCTCTTACTATACGGCCATGGGTCTTCTCGAGACACGACTGGCAATGGATATCTCCTTTGAAGGCAGCGTACCGGAATTTCTGTCGGCGTTTGACCTTGCGTCTTTCTATCACCTCTCCTATTCCAGATCAACAACAATGTGAAGCCTGCTGCGACCTTTCCAATACATCCCAGAGGATACACCCCAGAGCAATGGACATGACACAGTTGTCTGCCCACGATATGTTCCAGGATTTATCCTGCCATAAAACCATATGAGCTGATGGCTCCAACGACTCTTGGCAGTATGTCTAGGAAGAGGAAATAGAATGTTGATGACTACGGTTGTTGACAAAACCCAGCCGAGCTAATATCTAGGAAACCTCAGGGGCTCTCCTGACTATAATCACTGACTACTCTGGTGGATAGTCTAGAGCAAATTCTTGCATTAATATGCAATGTCCTTTTATGGTCACTTACATATAATGCTTTGGTAAGGCTTGGCGGTTCCAGTTCTCACAGTTTAACCTCGTACAGCCATCAGAATAGTGTCCGTAAGCTGATCCAAGCATGGCAAGTGTCACTGCATTACATGGGGGTCGCAAGTTATAGTTCATGTCCCATACAACTTACTAAGCGGCAAAATTCTTGCATTCACTTGGCGCCACATCGGAAGAATATCTTTGTCTTTTGCCTTCCCCTCCTCAGTTTCAAGTGCAAGAGCACTTTATTGACAAACTTTGATTCTCTGACAGAGATCCTGTTAAGGATGTTCTAGACTGAGGTTATTGAGTGTTGATATAAGCTTGTTAGGGTTCCTCAGTTTGACAATGTTGACAGGGAGGATCGGAAATGACTCAAGGACTTCCTTATGACCGTCCTTATGGATTCAGTCACAGGATAGAAGTCAAGTAGAGCCCCTTAACCACCCGAATATATCCATCGGGAGGATAATTTACTCCGGAATATGCAGGGGGCCAGATCAACACACGTCCATCCACAAAACTAGGAAATGCGCCCTGCGTAATCAGCCATAGTCAGCAAATACTATAATTACAATCTATGTCATGACGTAACCAACTCCCACAACTCTTCTCGTATCTGCATGCAAATACGAAGACATGAAGACAACGGTAGCACAGTTGTCGGCCGTCCATGTGTTGTGGAAGCATGGCCGTCGAGTTGCTCGTGATCATGAATCAACTATAGTGCACAGCATTTGGTTACAGCGGGGATATTGCCTAGTTTCAACGCTACCGAAACGATGGTTCGACATGGCTTATAGTTCGTTATGCTGCTCGGCTTTAGCCCGCAATACGGACACGGAGAAACTCGTGGCAAAAATCCCAGACAGCCGAAGTCCCAAGAGGCGTCAGCATTGTGGCGTCTCGCTAGTTACATGTAAAAGGGACTCGGCATGTGTTCCCCCACCGAGCTCACCCAGGGAACCTGGTTTTTGAAGCTTGATTCTTTCCAATGCTTCTCTTTGCAACTCTTTGCCCAGAATTGAATGGGCTCGCGGTGTCATGACACGTGTGCTGTCACTGTAAGATGTGCAATCGACGATTATACCCACCAACACACCGCTTACGACCTGCGTTACAACCCAAGACCACTGCTGTATAAGATCTGGTGCTCTCTCCTTTGTGAGGATCAGTGAAACAAGGAGAAACGAGGAGCGACCAGAACACTCGAGGAGTTTCCTATCGGCAAACACCATAGCAGCCATATCAAGGATATCGCGAAAGCTTTTGAGCAGCTCCATTTCGCAATGTCTACGGGAGTTGCGCGCCGCCAACCACGCAGCAAAGGCTGTGAGCAGTGCATTTCACGTCGCATCAAGGTAACTACAACGTCATTTGCGCTTTCATTATTAGACCGTTGAAAGTACTCCAACTCACTGGATTGATGCAGTGCGATGAGAGAGCCGGATGCTGTAAGAAATGCGCGCGCTTCGGACTCCCGTGCTCCGGAGCAATTCGTGGGGCAGTTTTCCTTGACATGACGGAGAAAGTTGCCTGCAACTCGCTTTGGCCGCGGAAGAAAAAGAAGAGAAGGGTTGCCGACGCGAAAGAAACTGCCAAGGAGCAAGTAGAGAAGTCTGCCCCTGCTGATGATGCAACAAAGCGACAAGGTAGTACGGAAGAAAGCGAAGAGACTGATGATGCAACAAAGCAACGAGGTAGTACGGAAGAAAGCGATGAGATTACCCCTATCGCAGCCTCATCTGCCTCTTGTAGCCGCACAACAGGTATTGAAGAAGAAATCTCATACCTTGATCTTCTTACAAACGATGATGAGAGCGAGACTATCTTTGGCGGCACAACATACCAGCCAAGCCCCGAGCAGACCTCCCATTTCGACGAGGACAACTGCTTTGGCAAGTGTTTCGATTACAACATCAACATCCCTCCAGAGCTAGACGCTTCAGCTTACAATGAATATTGCTTCGTCGGCAACTTTGCTCAGCTCATCATCAGCTCCCGTCGTAACTATTCCTCTCAGAGGCCACAATCATGGTTACTCGAGCTCCCCCACCTAGCTGCAACGAATGCTTTGCCATCCTCACTCAGATACGCCATGCATGCTGCAGCATTATTATATCATGCCGTCACCAACAATGATATAAGAGCCAAGATAGCTGCCGTGAGGTGGTACATAGCCGGAATACAGACTTATCGTGCCACGATACTCAAATCGCCAGCAAAAAAGACACTCCCGGCACCAGCGTCGGAGGAGAGTCAGGCATCCAAAGAGCCATGTATAGCGGAAATTGCAGAAATATGCGTTCCAATCATGTTTTCCTTTTATGAAGCATTGCAAGGCGGGAGTTCAAATGCGGAGTTGCTTCACCATGCGGCAGCCACCGAGATGCTGGAGAAACGAGGACCGGACCAATGTGTCAGTGGACTTGCACATAGCGTGATGCGCTCGTTAAGAGTCAGAGAGGTGAGCATTTCCGTTGTATTTCCAGACATCTTGACAGTTGTTTTCGTTATTGTTGACTAACATGTCTTCTCTTTAGGCCTTTTACTCCATCATGAACAACCGAGCTGCCAAATTTTCCTCGCCTGAGTGGCTATCTATTCCCTTTGAGCAGAAACACAAGATATGCTACGACCGGCTCATCGATATCATCCTCTCATTGACCAAAGTGCTTCGCCTCCCATACATGAACCAGAGGGGTGCAACACTGAGATACTCAGTAAACAGGGTTCACGACCTCTCCACAGCTCGTAAAGCAGACATGGAAGAAAGGGTAAACGCTCTCTTAGCACAGCTTCAAGACTGGTGGCTAGATTTTCAACAAGAGCATTGTGAAATCATCACATTGAGTCCACAATGCTCATATACCCCCGAAAACGCCTACATCACAGCCTCTTCTCCATCTTCCGTCCTTCCGCTATCCGGGCCCTGGATGGTTGCCAATAACGAAACACTCACATCGAGTATGATTTCCATATACAGCGCCACTCACATGATCCTCCACACAGTTCTTTTCATCATTTCTCTCTCGAGGCCTCCTCCAAACCCCGCCGGTCCCGATATTCCGTCAGATGTTGATGTGCATCTGGCCGCAATTTCTGCACATGCGACAGCGGTCTTCAATGCCTCCGCGTATCTGAGCATGATCAATCCATTTTGCGGAGATGCTGTTCGAACAAACTTCTCCCTGACTATTGTTTCTCAGTTTGCATTGGAAGACTCACAGCGCAATCAAGCTCGGCGCATGCTCAACCAGTGGCATGTTGAGGATGAAGGATCTCCCAATAGCCCAGGGGCCACGAAATCGGAGACTCTTGTTCTATAAGTCATAAAATGATACGGATTACATAGCAGATAGGCTATGATTATACCTTATAGCTCGGTTATACCCGAGGAAGGCAACTTGCGATGTGTAGGCTGTATCCTCATCCCGGACAGTTATGATATATATATATGAACTCTATCAAGTTGGGGACTCTGTGTCTATATTTTCTTTTCTGTGAAATGCATGTACAAGATATTCGTCATCGGCGACGTCATTGATCAAACTCTCCCGCATAGAGTATGTCACCTGGTACATTCATTCGCTCCCATAACACTCTCATATAATCCTGAAGATCTCGCTTTGCGAGCACCACTTCGGTTTCTACTTCTGCATTCTCGACGTCTACTTCTGCATTCTCAGCTTCTACCTCTGCATTCTCTGTTTCTATTTCAACTAAAAAAAAGACAAGTGAATCAGCATCATCATAAGTTGGATATTTCAGGACTTTCTTTCAGTATGTAGCTTACCCTGGATGTAAACTGCGGCCCTCTTGCCGTTATACATGGCATGGGGGACGTTCGTGACATTATCTGAATTTGCGTCTCCAATGGCGAATATGCCAGGGATATTCGTAACCATGCCACGAGATTGATCTGCGGCAAGCCTTCCACCATACAGGGCCACACCAGTCTCTTCACCCAAGTTGGACATTTGCGCTGTATCGAAGTTGGTCAAAAGAGCGGCCCGAAGCACCGGTGCGCCAGTCTCGAAATTAAGCTGGAAGAGATCATGTTCGGGATGGGATGGTAGACTAGGGTCCTCGTCTCCCGTCGTTCCATTAGCAAGCCTCTTGATGGATGTGAGAGTTCGGTTGTCAATCTTTATATCGTGCAGCTTCAAGTACTGCTCCCATTTGGGAAACCCTTTCTCAGTGGCAGCTCGTTGCTCAGGTGTATCCGTGCCGTTAACGAGTAGTATAATATCTCGGTTAAGGGAAATGATTTCGCGAATCGCATCTGTAGCTTTCTCCAAAGGCCCTAATATGCCTAATTGCTGGTCCGCATGTTCATGCCCGTCGCACCAGGGGCACCAATAGATGCCCTTGCCCCAGTTCTCGATGAGTCCAGGTGTGGACGGAAGTAAATCACGTAATCCCGTTGCGAGAACGACCTTTCGTGTGGTGAATGTGAGTTTATTGTCGTCGGGGTAATCGGCAGAGACTGTAAAATACGAATTATTCGCCCCTGGCTGGATCTTAGTGACGGTGCCGTTTACCAAGTTGGCGGTGCCATATCTCGAGATCTGTTTGCGTGCCACCCAACGAAAGTATGCTGGCGTGACCCCTGCCCATCGGTTGGTATGCTTTTATACAAAGTTGTTTGTGTGTTTGTGCTTTCACGGGCGTTATATGCGCATATATGCATACGTCTATCTGTGAAGAGATGACATACCATCAAACCCAATCACATCATGCACATGTCGAGTAGGGGCATTTCGGTATTCCCCCGAATCAATTAACAAGACATTTCGGCGAACACGGGCTAGGCCACTGGCTGCGCTGAGGCCTGCAGGACCCCCTCCGACTATTATCACATCATAGTCAGGCCGAGCGGCTGGCTCTGAGGCGTTATCCGTTGAAACGGCGCCGGAAAGGCTGACTAGAGCCGACAGAAAGGCAACAGTACTTGTAAATTTCATGGCGGCAGTCACTAAAAGCGATCAAGTCAAGATGTAATAGGTTTTGAAGTCTCAAGTTCGCGACATCCTCGGGATGAGGGGAGACCAGTCTCTTACTTTATGCTCAAACCTTGCTTTCACCCGCTGTAAGACCTTGTCGTCAGATGCCACTACGTTTACGCAATATACCCTTGCACAACTTAGTATCAGATGCGAGTGCCTGATGCGTTGCTCACAAATACATACGGATCACCGACTTTCTGCATGTGCGCAATGAGAGTTGTATTTACTTTTGAGTGTTATTTAGTTATAATGTTATTTATTTAAACTGCTATTTATTTACAGTGTTATTTATTTGCAGTGAGACACAGTCTCGTTGGCGGGTTGAAAGCAACGAGCCAGCAGAGCTGACCGGCACCTGACCTTGAAAAATGAGTTCATAGGTTGTGATTAATGCGGAAATAACATGAAGTCATACCACTGGCTGGATCTGCGAATGCTACCCAAAAATACCACGTACTTTAGCAAGACGCTCTTTGACCGTCTCAGCTGCGCAATAACGATGAGATATTTTTGTGCTTATCGCGAGTTAGTGATGTATCCATATGACAAATGTTAGATAGACAGTAGTCTAGAAATACATACAGAATACAGAGCATGGAGCACATAGAGTAACTCGCTTCTCAATACAGCTAACTCTGAGTCAAGTCATTTATTGGCATTGTCTCATGTGAGCATGGACAGAAGATGCACGTAATTTATACATTTATACAGCGTGTTCTACAAGCTAGGTGATGTCTAGGCCAATATTTCTTATTATTGTCATCTAGAAGTAAACAGCTCCTATTGCTACCAAGCTTCAGATAGGCACCCTCTCTGAAGCTTGGAATATAAGTAAAGGGCTATCTATAAAGGTTTATATCCTCAATACCTCAATAACACTTCTCACTGACGAATCTATAAAGTACACACTCAAAATTGCCTCGTTGAGCTATGTAATCATAACAATAAACAACATACTCGCTAAGTAGTCCGCTCAAGCATACACATCTCCATTGCTTTGTACATCATGCAGCAACATGCTTAAATTTCCAGAAGAGTCGCAGCCTTCCACTTCTCATCCGATGCAGCAAGTTCCTCCCCGACCTGCTTCGCCAAACCAAACGTCTCGGGGCCCAGCAGCAATCGCAGCGGCGGGTCGTCCTCCTTAGAGATCTTGACAATCACATCGGCCACCTTGGCAGGCTCCGAGCGGTAGTTCCTGTACTGTTCTCGGATCTTCTGGAATTCTCCCACAGATTGCTGGTACGGCTCGCTGATGACAATCTCGTCGTCCGCAAAGCCAGCCCAGTCGGTCTTCATGCCGCCAGGCTCCAACACGGTGATCTTGATGCCAAATGGTGAGAGCTCCTTGGCCAAAACGCCGCTGAAGCCGCCAACAGCCCATTTGGCAGCTTGGTACGCAGACAATCCGGGTGTCGCCATGCGGCCGCCCACAGATGAGACTTGCAAGATGCGGCCGGACTTTTGCTTGCGCAGAATTGGGGTCACAGCCTTGGAGACATAGACGGTTCCAAGCAGGTTAACGTCGATTTGGTCGCGGTAAATGTCAATGGAACTATCTTCAAGTGATCGAGGGATGGCGTAGCCAGCGTTGTTCACCACAACATCGATGCGGCCGAACTTGTCAACAGCGGCCTTGACAGTGCTCTCGACTTGTTCGTTGTTGGCGACATCGAGGGCCAATGGTAGGATGCGGTCTGGTCCGTACTTTTCAACGAGATGGTTGACAGTGGCTGGGTTGCGAGCAGTAGCGACAACGTTGTCGCCGTCAGCGAGGGCCGCCTCGACAATAGCGAGACCAAGGCCCTTGGAAGAGCCAGTGACGAACCAAATGCGGGCCATTGCTATGAAATTGAAGTGATTTGTTGTATATGTCGTCAAGTTTTGTATATCTTCGTAGATGATGCTGCTTTATTGTAATGCTTTGAGCTGTGAAGAATGATGCTGTTGACTTGTTGTCTCTGCTTTGAACATACGCGGCATCCCCTTCATCTTTATAGATCTGTCTTTCAACCCACATTAGGTATCTTGAGCTTAAAACTCCTCATCTTCATCCCATTTGCTCTACCTTAACTCCGTGAGGAGGCAATCTACATTCGAGTTGTAAACTTGCCTCCCCCTCAATGTGCGGCTCTCCACGCCGCTCAAAAGCGACTCTGTACAACCACAAGCTAGTGGCGGACATGGCCCGACAAGTAAACCAAGATTTGTTATCCCCGGGACTCCATCAGGGCGAGCGGGAAAAGCCCGCTCGGCGCGGCCGCTCCAATTTGTTAAAATCCCACCCTGCCGCTTTCAGCAAGGTTTGCGGGCAGAGTTACGGAGCTGGCTCTCAAAGCTTTTGCCTTTCATCAAATGTCCTCCTAATGTAATTGTCATCCTCGCTTGTCCGAAGCGCTACACACTGAACACATACGTACACAGAAAGAGGGACAATAGAGATTCGTCAGTAAACAGAACCTCTCAACTCATCACCGGGCCTCCTCCGTCTTCCAAACCAACTGCCGATGTTTCAAGTGCTGTGAGTGGACCGGAGCTCCGTGTTAGAAAGCGTCATTCGTTCCCGCTCCGGATCTGTAGAGCTCCTGAGCGGCCGCTTGTACCTTTCCGGAGCTACGATTATCGCCATCAACCGAATCACCACGGAATTTCTTACTGACACTCTTTGCGCATTGGGCTTGCTTCTAGATTTTCCTCTTCCGATATGAGTGACAAATCTTCGCAATCCAGCCAAAAGGCTGTGCGTGCCTGCGCAGCCTGCCAAAAATACAAGCGGCGGTGCGACAAGACCTTGCCCAGCTGCTCTCTTTGCACCAGGTAACTATTCCATCTGCCTCTCATCATTTTACCTGCTTCTTCATATTTCCATGAACTTGCTACCGTCTCTCTTATACTTGTATTTTACCGGAATGCCTAGCACCTACCGGCTTCCGCTTCCCGCATACTGCTTTATTAGAGCGGCCGCCTCACCGGCCATTGACTCCGGCCCCTGCTCCGAATCAAATTTCCATTCTTGTAGAAGTCCTCATATCTCATTGGTCTATTGCTCACATATCCCAGGTTACGCAGGCCATGTGATTATTCCAATCGGCAGTCGGAGAATGAGCTGAAAACCCGAATCCAAGAGCTCGAGTCTCTTGTCGCCAACCATGTTAGTAGGCTCTCTCCCCAGCCTCAATCCACTTCGACGGCTTCCAGTCGAGACACAACCAGCTTCTCAATATCGCAGTCCCCTTGTGCGTTTTATCCGGCAGCCCTCCGCTTCCAAAAGCTGTTCCTGGATACAGACATCCAGACCCGCCCGGATGCTCCCTCGCCGCCTTCGAGTGACATGATCCCCGCCGCCGTTTGGGCCTACTTAGGGGATCAGGCTCAAAGCGCGGTCATCATGTCACAGTATTTCCAGACAATCCACAAGTGGATTCCCATCATTAGTCAAGTGCGTTTAACCTCGCTGGCTGATCTGGAACTAGGTAACCGCCCCAGAGCGGATTTCGCTTTGTTGCTCCTTGCCATGAAGCTCATCCAGAATGTGCCCGGAAGCTCGTCCAACGCAGTGAAAGATTTGCTGTACATCTGCGCAAAGGAATTTGCAGCTTCTCTGGAAATAGCAGGCGTATATACGCTGCTAAAACTTCAGGCTAATTTACTCATCTCAGTGTATGAGATGGGACACGGCATATTTCCTGCTGCCTATGTTTCAGTGGGCTGTTGTGTAACACAAGCCATGGTCCTCGGCATACATAACCGGGAAGCGCCTCAAATCTTGGAGCAGCCGCGCACTTGGATAGACTGGGAAGAGAGACAGCGGGTCTGGTGGCTGGTTGTGATTCTTGAACGGTAGCCCTCCCTTCATAGCATTTTCGATGCATATATTATCCAAGAATTACAAGGCTAATGACAAGCAGGTACATCACTTCTGTTGGGGACAACCGGCCTCTCCTATCCGCTGATCCTAAGACAACATCTCATCTCCCTGTCAATGATGACTCCTGGGATTCTGGGGTAAGTGACATCTACTGTGCTAAAAACACCAGATCAGTGAAGCTCATAACTTTGTCTACAGCAAGCCATGTACCCTGAGCGTCTGATTCTATCTTCATCAAAACATTTGTCCGCAAGCCCGTTTGCTCGTCTTGCTCAGGCCTCCCATCTCCAGGGAGAGGTTATCAAGCACTGCAATGATGACACGCGAAGCCTAGCACTCGTACAGAACGATGTCGAGGTGCTCAGCCAGGTCTTGTGGTCCTTCCTAGAGGTCATCGGCAAAGACAGGTCCAGCATGATGCACTTTTACAGCTCCGTAGGAGTTTGTCTAAGGTGAGTTCTACCGTAACCATACTTATTGAAGACAAGTCGAAAAACTAACAGAACTACTATTAGCGCACTAATGAAGTTATGCGATCATCACTCCTGCGACTCATTCGCCATTTACAACGACAGGGCCCTTGATGTGACCGAAATGGCCCTCGCTCGCGAAATAGCTCTCCGATGCCAAAGCATAATGAAGGATTGCATTTTCAAGGCCATGTCATTCATTGAAGTCCTCGGGGAAATGGTGCAAGATCAAGAGTCCATGGAGAATCTCGCTAGCTTGTCGCCCTGGTTCTTGGATAGCATCTACCAGTGCCTGGCTAATATCGTTTACCTCATGGCTACGACTCCAGCCGTAGAAGCCTCGGGATACCCGTCGCAGGTGTCTTTATGTATGGACTTGTTACGAAAGGCAAACCAGAGATGGAATGTCGCAGGTGAGTAAAAATTAGAATTGGTCATTATATGGTGTCGGCATACTGATGCAGGGAATACAGGGGCTTACCTTGAAGCTATTGACTTGATAGAGCATGAACTGAAAGTCAGTCATTATTAGGACCATCCTCTTCACCGGAACAACTCAATTCAATTCATCACGCAATAGTTAAACAGTGTATATATCATGATGATATTCTCAAATTTTGGCAAAACTGAGAGTTGGTTTTTAAACTATCGATCAGGCCTCTGATATCAGGTTGTCGCTCAGAGAACGATTGCTCTGTCGCGGCAATTCAAATGTGACGGATATAAAAGGAAGACAATGATTGGCAGGATTATCCTGGACATGGTTGCAGCTGGTCTATTGGGTTCCATCCAATGCAGGGTATTTGTATGGATGAGCACATCATACAAGAGGGACTATTGGTCAATAGTGTAGTACCAGGAGCTGGCGGAGGATTTCAGCTGCATACAATTCAGCCACAATGCTGTGTGATAAAGGCGGAGTCAAGGTTTCCTACCGAGGCAGCGGTCTTAGACATTGTGAATATATGTGCGATGCTCTCTAATTTTCTTCGTGTGATGTGTATTGAGCACTGAAGGATCAAAATTTCCGGCATGCGACAACCATGTCCAGCCGTCCTAATGCCTTGGAGCCTCTCCAGCCTATCGGCGATAATCTCTATCTCTATGAATCCTCCGGTTCTACTTCCGATGACAGTCAAGGTCCCTCTTTGATCGTTCTGTTCACTTGGCTTGGCGGAGCTACGGCCTCCAGGATCCAGAAATACCTCCTCAGCTACCGCGCCATCTGGCCTGCAGCGACAATCCTCCTCGTCACTACACGAGTATTTGAGTTTGCAGCTGCAACATCTGGTGCCATCCATGCGCGTTTAAAGCCGGCGCGCAATGCTATTCGCCGGCATGTTACCAGCAGGGTTAAAGGCAGGCCTTCTGTACTATTTCACATATTCTCCAATGGGGGGCTTCATACTGCTATCCATCTGACCCTTTCACTACGGGATACTCAAGATAGAGCCGAACCGCTTGATCTCAGACCGTATCTCAACGGCATCATAATAGACTGCTGTCCCGGACAAACAGACTATATGCACACATACAAAGGAGCCATAGTCTCTCTTCCATCTACTCTTTTGGGACAGCTACTCGGAAAGCCATTACTCTTTCTCGCCGTAACTCTCTCTACGAGTTTAACACATGCGGGGCTGGTTGCTGGCGTAAAGGACTATCGCCGCCAGCTCAATGATTCGAATGTCTTTGGGAGCTTGGCTAGACGACTTTACTTGTACGCCAAAGAAGATGTGGTGGTTGGATATAAAGATGTTGAGCTGCATATAAAGGAAGCAAAAGAGAAAGGGTACGAAGTTGATAATGTTTGCTTCTTAAACAGCAACCACTGTTCGCTGCCCCGGGGAAATGAGGAGATGTATTGGGATACCATCAGGAATTTCTGGAAGAAATCGGTGTTGAAGGGGGAAGATCAAACGCGATCTAAGTTATGATGCTTACACTACTGTTCATTTATCAACATCTATTAAGTCCGAAACTTATACACAAAGAGACGTCTACGGTCCAGAGATACCACCAAAGACACCAACAACATGCATTCATTCACCAAGCCATCCAACGATCCAACAGATCAAAATGTCGTCGCCAACCAAGCTTGGCAAACGACATACACCCGCCCAGCTTAATCATCAAACACTGACAAGTCATCAATACAAGCAAGCCAAGCAAGCCAAGTACATATCCATCAAGCCCACCTTTCCATCCGTGGGTCAACAGCACCACTTTTCTGTCACAAGTCAGGAACGAACACAAACTTATTGGATGGAAAAGGGTCTCGGTATGCGGCCAAATTGTCAGTGAAGCAAAGTAAGTACGAGTACTTCCTACATAAAGTCTCCGCTGTTTGTGGTTTCGAAACACGGGCTTCATGGACTCCGGGGTGGCCGAAAGAAAAGAGAAAAAAAGACCGTTGGTGGATAAGAAGAGTTTTTTTTTTCTTAGTCCGTGTCTATTAAGGTTGACAGCTTGTGGAATCACGGGAAGAGTAAGCTGAACAATTCCGGCTGCAAAATAGTAATAAAATAGTGTATTGTTCCCAAAAGTTGACATTATTATTGCGCTTCTTGTCTTGTCTTGAAAGTACATGTAACTACCAATATCAGTCGCTTCATTGCTTCACTTATTAAAAATTAGAGATTCGTCATCCTGGAACAACAACCAACTCCCCTCTAGCCAGGGCGCGACGATACTAGCCCGGCGACCGGCAACGCGACAGCTTGCACTAAAACATTCCTTTTCTAAAAATACAATTGCCCGATATCCATTTCTCATTGGTCAATTGCAAGGCTCCCAGGGGCGCGGTGGCGAACAGGTTAATTAAGTCATCCGCAGCTTTTACCCGAAGAGTTTTGCCATGAGAGCTGAGAGCCTCGCTCCTGAAGATCGCACTCCCCACTGACCACCGAGCTGCCGGGAAAAGCTGGTTTCAGACATGAGCGTAGTGTAAAAAAAGGAGAAAAGAAAAAATGTCACTCGAGTTCCATGATTCGTAGCTTTCCGGGCCATCATAATGCGCGTGCAAATTTAAAAAAAAAAAACGAAACATGTTCATATTATAGCCTAGCCCACCCTAACTCCAATACCCTAGACGCAATCGGCTCAAATCGCCATGCAATGCAAACTCGCCCGAGTTTCTGGGACCGCTGGGCCGCTAATCCCATCATTGCCTGTCGAGATCGAATCGGAGTAATTGCCATGCCTTGTTCGATCGATATATTGATGCTTTATTTTGCCGTGCCGTCGTCTAGGAGATTTTCCATCGCCACTGCCACAGGAGGTTGCATCGAGAGAGGGGCCTTGGCGGCGTCATTTCAGCCGGATCTGATCGTGGACGGTTAAATTTTCACCGATATATATCCCAATTAGATCGTGTCGGCAGGTCAAATGAGGTAATGATCGAGTAGGGTCCTTGGCGAGATACAGTGAAAGAGAAAAAAAAAAATCAGGTCGCTATATTATTAGGTGCTACTTGAGGCAGCTGTTTCTATATCTATCGATAGTTTTGGCACGTAAAGGGTGACCGTTTTATCCACGGAAAAGGCTTCAGAGCCTAGGGCCAGGTATCCTAGGTAGTCGCCAGACTTTGGAAGTTCGGTGGTAGTAGAGGTGAGCTTAAACAGGCTGTTGATGAGAGGAGAAATGTCTCCGTTGAACTTTTCCACCGGCGTGTTCGTGTACCATGTTAGGACGTTTTGCTCCTGTTGGTTGGTACCAGCGTAAAGGTTGCTATAAGTGGTGGCCGTCAGCAATGCATCCGCGAGGGGTTCCCGAAGTACGCAGAATACACTTACAAGTCATTGCCGTCCAGAGTCTGAGTGGAAACGGGGCCTGTGGCGAAGCCGATGGGCTGAGTAGCAGGGCCGATGGCAGCGAACCAAACCATAAGTTCGTACTTGGCTTTGGAGGGGTTTTGGGCAGCCGTCTTGTCGCTGTCGATGAACATGTCGATGGCAACGTTGGTGTTGAGGTTATCAGCTGTGAGGTCGGCGAGACTCGCGGCAACAGTAGTCTCGTTACCAATACCGTAAGACCATTGGAGGTCTACGTCAACCTTGGAGATACTGCTAATGGCCGCAGGGAATACATCGCTGTCGACCTGGATGTTGGGGAAAGCGTGAACTGGGTCATCCTCTGGTCCAGGGGGGTACTGCCAAGAAATCATAAACTGGGGAGCCGTGGTCTTTGTGGCATATGTGCCGTTGTTAAACGTGGTGACCTTGAAGTCTATCAGCAGGCGTTACACCAGGATAAGGACGCCTGGGATCCAGGTACATACATTGACACAAAGCGCTCCCGGGTCACCCGGGTTCCAGTTCCATTGATTGGGGTTCACTAGTGAGAGCAAGTGTTAGTTGAGCTTGTTGGATCACCATTTGCAACAGGGAATGGATGATGAGTATGGATAGAGAAGAGGAAGATGCAAAGTAGCAGTGGTAGATCAAAATATGATTCAGGATGCAGCAACTGGCTTTTCAAGTGATGCCTAGGATGGGAATTCAAGAAAAAAGTCATGGCGCTCTGGTGTGGCTTCATAAATGATTCGGAGACATCCAAGACCAGTCCATGGTCAGAGCCGCAGCGTCGAAACAGATAGGCCTCGCCCGAACCACATGAAATTATCGAGAACCAATGTGTACTGCCTTGGCTGCATCCATCTTGGCCATCTTGAATTGGTTGATTGCGCCACAGCACATTTCCAGGGACATTTCAGGCGGCACCTACAGGTATATTGCTGGCCCTCTGTATCAGGCGTAATTCCAAACGACTTCTGGCAGTATCTCGTTTTGGTGACACCATTCTTTGGTGGTGCCGGCGGCTTGGGAGATGGAATCGGGGGAGGCTCAGGCGCAAACAGAGGCGGCTGGCCGGTTGCTGCTCGGTGCGATTGGAGGCCGAACAAGATGCCCAAAGTGACGGCGATGGGGATGGCCAGCAGCGCCGCGTTGACGAGGATGCGGATTGTCATGGCGGCGGCGGGAAAAGCGAGAGAAGAAAGAAAAAACGAGCGTCTGTTGCCGCAAAGCTGCGGAAGTCAACGAGCGAGCGTCGTCGAGGGTCACTGAGGGCCGTCGAGAGAATTTGAGATGCTTTTGTCGAATGGATGGAGGGGGAAGCTCAACTTCTCGTGAGAGGAGAGTCAGCGATACGAGGACCTGGAGCTTTGTCCAAGGTACGGGTTACGAGGTACGAAGCGCATGTACATGTACATGTGCCGGGTGCCTGGACTCGGCTGTGCGAAGGTGTGAAGAGTACAAGCAGAGGCGTGGCCGAGCCCGTGCAAGTGCATGTACTCGTACGGTACCCGGCTACGACGCTGAATTTTGCTGGCTGCAGCAAGTACTGCACTCCGCTAGTGGACGCGGTGGGCGGGCTTTAGTGGTCTAGCGCACAGGCCGGTAACGCCTCAGCGGTTCCGCGAAGTGCTGGAACCGCCTGAAGCAGCTGTGCTAGGGGGGGAACAACGATGAGCCGCAGCTCGATTGCTCCGAAAATCCGTCTTCACGCTGGAAACAAGTGGGCGCCGCCACAAACACGATTCTAGTGCTCGATGCAGCAGCTGTATCCGTGGATCGCCGGGGATTGCGAGGGATAAGGGAGAAGAGGAAGAAAAAGTCAAAACTGGGACGGTGGAGCGTCTGTGACGGGGGATGATGCACTCGTGTCAGCCAGAGAGAGTTTCTAGGGGGGCTGAAGACGGGTGACGGACGGGCGATCTGCCATTGACATGGACGGGAGTCAAAGATGCAGTGTTACAGTTACATACGTTCACATTCACATTCACAGCAGGGCGGCAAGGCGGGTATCCGTTTGCTGTTTGATTGCTACGAGTAGGTACCCGTACGAACAGCAGATACAGTACTGTAGCACATACGAGGTTGGTCATGCATCTGTCATGTCAGGTCAGAAAAGGGGGCCGGGTGAGAGCGAAGAAAGAATAGGGAGGTAAACAAAAACAAAGCGAACAGTGCAGTGCAGTGCAGCCTCGAGTCAACAAACAGCCTGAGCAAACCGCCTCCCAGCCTCACAGCGAAGCCGATGGTGCCGGAGTTGACAACATGAATGGCGTTGAGCCCCCAGACAGGCATCGCTTTGACACCAGCCGCTTTGCCGTTATCAATGGATGTCTGACGGCCGCTACGAAAGTAGTACAAGCATCACTAGCATGTGCACATGGAACCGATTCGTGCATCAAGTCTGTCAGTTTCTGCCTGTCTACTTACAGTATGCGCCGCTGTAGTGCCGAGAGCAGCACCAACACACGCATGGAGCGCTACGGCTACGAAGCTTTTGGTGGCATCTCGGCCGTATCAACGATTGCGGCGATGCCAACCATTGAGAAGAAAACCCACCTCTGCTCCATAAAGTACGAAGTTGCCTCTCTGCCTGGTTGCTGCATGTACTTGTTGGGCACATGATCGCGGGAGAGGCTCTCACTCAGGCCATCAGGCCGGTGTCAGAGAGTCAAGGAAGAGGAGTAAAGTAATGCTACTGCTGAGTACTGCTGCTGAGTACTACTTGGTAATACTGATCTATTCTTTATTCTCTCACCTCATTCTCTTTTTCTTTGTTTTTTTCCTCCAACCACTTTTTTCCAACCACACCTCAAATCTGCTTTTTCTCAGCGCTAATCCAATCACGATCTAATCCGGTTTCCTTATCCCGATGGTGGAGACGAGGCGTGCCCCTCTTTTGTCTCTCGGAATCTTTGAAAACAAGAATCAAAGACATGCAAGGCAAGGTGGACGAGAATCACGGCGGTTCAACCATCACTTGACATCGGACTAACACCATCCCGACGTCTCAGGTCTCACCACAGGCCGATCACAGCTGCTGTGCTGAACAAAACGCTGCCGGGAGATTTTTAGTGGATGGTGGGAACGGGTACCTTGAGTAGGCATAGGATAGTCTCGTAGGCTTGGGCCAATCACGCCGGGCAGGATTGAAGTGATTGCTTATCTATTGCACCCCCTTTTGGCGTTACTGTACTGTATGGAGTACTTCGTCAGCTCGAATGTCTCTTTGTCTGTCTGTGTCTGAATCAGAAATCAGAACCCAAAAAAAAAAGGTGGCTTGGACAAAGTCGAGACAGGAGTGTGTTTTAGTGGGAATTGCGCTCAAGCATACAAACAAGGTAATGCTCGCACATGCGCCTACGCAACTTGGCATTTGCAGCTCCGCACTCTGGCTGCAAGTCAAAAACAACATTCAACGACAAGCTTCATTACATCCGACGTCAAATTGCTCTGGCTGCCTCGTGTCAATGGATATCAATTGTACTTGTACAGGTACAGCGACTACTAAGCAACAACGTGTGCCAGACAAAGGTCCAAATATAGCAGCAGTTCTCCTCTCTGCTAGGACCACTTCGTACAAGTACATGTCCCAGTACATAGTAATTCCCGGCCCACGTCACGCCACTCCGGCCTCGTATTTTATTTGGAGACCAGCAAAGAGAAACAGGACAGCCAGGACAGACAAAGAAAAAAAACGAGTAAAAAAAAAAAAAAAGAGGGTGCATGCACACTGGCCCGGCCTGTGTCAACGTTGCTTGCGTTGTGCGTTATACTGCATTGGTCGTTTCCGACCAGCCTGCAAGCCAGCCCGTTTGTCGCTAGCCTATGACGACGATTCCCTGCTCGCCTTATCCGCCCGCCAGAACACGAGAAAAAATGGTGTGAACCCTGTCTGCAGCGCGCGTATCCTGTACAAGATACGATGCGAAAACTGGAACCCCGCACGGCCCAGCTGCCGCTTGTGCACGCCCGCTGACCCAAGTACTGTGTACCTGCATCAGCTGCCAGCCCGTTTGGCGGCTCCGCAGGCTAGCAGCACCGCCTACACGCACAGGCGTTACAGGCAGCTGTCGATGGCGGGCTAGGGAGCTGCTGGAGCTTAGCGTTGGCCACTGGCAGCCCACTGGCAGCCCACTGCCACCCGCTGTTCCCGCTGAGCTGCTGCTTTCAAGGTTCGGCCTTTCAGCTGTCGTCACTCCAGTTGAACTTGGGTCTGGGCTGTTTGGCATTGGCGCTTGTACATTTGCAAGCATGATGTGAGCCAGAAAGCCGTGGATTGTGGATGTAGATGTGGAAAGCTACTAAAGTCGATACTGCGAGTATTCTCAAAGCCCAGCTTAGTAGCATCGCATCTGATGGATTAACATGTAGCTGATACAAGACTACAAGACCTTCCAAGTACTGCCTACCGTCCCCCCCACATGCACCTTTTTCTCGCTGTCTGTCCCAGCCGCACTTCGTGTCTGGTGTCAGTCAACCCACGGTAACCTCCATGAGGACCCCCTCGTATGTACTTTGCTAGCCTGACCAACCTCGTACCAGCGCTAGCTCCATCTTTCACATCTACCTAGTACCCAGAACCCGTACCTCGCGCGGTACCAGGTACTTCCTTACTTGTGCCACACCACACCACCCTCCATCTCATCCAACATTCATCTCCTTCCGCCTCGGCCTCTTCCTTTTTCACTACCTTTCTTGCTTTCTTCTCTCTCCTCTCAACCTTCGCTATTCCCCTCCTCTCCCGCTGTCATCTGCGGCGAAAATAGCTTCGCTGCTCACATTCGTTTAGTACATATAATTTTTTAGGGGAAAACCTACTCTGTCCCCTTCAGCAGCGGCCCCCGTTACACCCCCAGGATAGCTTGCGGCTTGCCCAGTGCCAGGCCTGTCTGTGCTGCTACTTTCGTTTATCTGGTGCAATCTTCAGCCTCTTTTCGATCCGGCCAAGGATACACTTTCTCCAGTTACTGCATCCATCACCGCCATTCATCATTGAGGAGCAAAGAACAAGAAAAAAGACCCTTTTGCTCCGGGCTAACCGGCTTCTCCCCTCGCTCACCCCTTTGGTAATCCGATAAGGCTCTCTCTCGCTTGTGGCCCGAGCCACATAAAACCGTTCGCCCACCATGATGAGAGGTCACCAGGAAGAGTATGAGGAGATGGTTGATATTGGCAACTTCCGGCGTCACCACCAAACCGGCTCCGACGACTCTCATCCACGATTGCTCTCTGACAACATGAGGTCCAACCGCTCCAGTGCAGCCCATCCCGACGACTTCACACCACCGCAATGGCCGCCTTCCATTGCAGGAACGGGAAGCTCTCCTTCTCTGACCTTGAGGAGCGGCGCTACAACGCCTTACGACCAGTTGTCTTCGACAAAACACTTGATATATGCCGATTCAAGATCGTCTACTCCAATGGTATTTATAACACCCTTCTCCTCTTCTCCCCTCTCCCTGATCCTCTGCTTTTGACCCAATTGTCAGAGATTGGTAGTATATAGGTACCCTGTATACTTGTGACCATGACCATGACTCTTGCCGCGAAGTCGCTGCTGACGTCCTTTACTTCCTGTTTTTCTTAAACTGCAGAACCCAAGTCACATAAGCCTGACCACTCTTCTGCCACAGAATGGCCGTTCTCCGAGCAAAGAGGTTAGCAGCGACAATGATGACCACAACGGCGTGGCCATCTTGCACGACCGAGACGATTCCGACATCTGGAAAGGCTGGAGACGATATCTCTATACTCTGACGCCCTTTCTCACCCTCCTCAACACCGGAGTGTACTTGACCTACCTTGGACTTCGCATTGCCTGCGTCATCCTGGCGCAAAAGGCATCCGGCACCACCTTTGCCGCCGCCTGGGTTTTCATTGCCGTCGAACTTGTAGTCGCCGTTCCCTCGCTCATGCACAACATCTGGACCATGTGGTCTTTGAAGAAGAGGCATAGGCCCAAGATGAGGCTGACTGGAAACGACGTGCCCACTGTCGACTGCTTTGTTACCTGCTGCGGTGAAGATGACGAGCTTGTCATGGATACGGTTCGCGGCGCCTGTGATCAAGACTACCCCATTGATCGGTTTAGGGTCATTGTTCTGGACGACGGCAAGTCTGCTGGCCTGGAGCGATCTTGCGCAATTCTCTCGCACACCTATCCCAACCTGTACTACATGGCCCGTGTCAAGATTCCTGGACAACCCCATCATTTCAAGGCCGGAAACCTCAACTATGGTCTGGATCAAGTTCATCTGTTGCCTGGCGGTGCTTCCCAATTCATGGCGGCACTGGACGCTGATATGGTGAGTTTTCTCTCTTTTTTCGTGTTAGGGGAGGAAGATGGGAGACGGAGAAAGATTACCGGTGAGCCGTCAAATTATGTGGACTAACATGTGTCGCAGATTCCTGAGAGAGATTGGCTTCGTGCTTTGCTTCCCCACGCTGTAATGGACCCCAAAATGGCCTTGGTTTGCCCTCCTCAGCTGTTCTACAACACGCCCCCCTCCGACCCTCTGGCTCAGTCTCTGGATTTCTTCGTTCACGTCATTGAGCCCATCAAGGACGCCATGGGCGTAGCATGGTGCACTGGATCCGGTTACGTCGCTAGGCGAGAGGCTTTGGAGCAGATTGGAAACTTCCCCCTGGGCTCGCTAGCTGAAGACGTGGCAACATCGACTCTCATGCTCGGTAAGGGATGGAAGACGGCCTACGTTCACGAACCTCTTCAATTTGGAACCGTTCCCGAAGATTACGGCAGCCACTTGAAGCAGCGTACTCGTTGGGCTATTGGTACCGTGGATACGTCGTTCAAGCTCAACTTTTGTCTCTGGGGTGAAAAGGTCCGCCAGATGACATTTGCCCAGCGCTTCTCCGGCTTCCTCTACGCCTCTCTTAGTCTGTACACGATCTTGCTGTCCATCTCGCTTTTTGCCATTCCCATCATTCTGATCATGGGCAAACCCCTGGTCGCCTACGCCAACGATACACAGCTTCGATGGCTCATTCGTGCCTGCTTTGCCAACACCATTGTCAACCGTCTCTGCGAGTTTGTTCTCTTCATTCCCGCCGGCTATCACACTGGCCAGCGAGGCTCTCGTTATCAACTTTGGATGTCGCCTTACATTGCTCTCTGCATCATTCGAGCATTCGCCCTGCCAAAATGGCTCGGCGGAGAAGCACAGGCTTTCAAGCCCACCGGTTCGCTCTCTTCGGCCCTTAATGAGCGTGATCCCAAGCTCAAGAAGAACATGTTCCGTCGTCTGTGGACCATCCTCATCAACTATATGGCCCTCTTCCACCTCGCATTCGTTTATCTGACACTGGTTGCCGTATGCCTTGTTTCGTACCGCTGCTTCTTCCAGGAGAGCAACCGCGTCAGGGACATCCTCCTCTGCCTGGTGACTCACGCCTTCTGGCCGCCTCTGACGTTCATCTTCATCTGCAGCTCCCTTTGGACCCCGGTCGCCTACGCCATTGACCCTCCCCAGATGCCCGACCGAGAGGATCTTCTTGTTCGCGACCCCGAAACCAAGGTCGCGCACCCGACAACCCAGAGCAAAAAGATTGCCTTTGGTGGCCAGGCCGCTTGGTTCGAGTTCGAATACACCTTTTCGACACTGTATACATGTCTTATATTTGTCGCATCTTTCCTTTTCTAAACGCATTACTGTGGAAAGGTTTCAGGGACACACGTACATTCAACCGTGTCTCGGGCTCCACGACATTGGAGTAGGGTTCTAATGTGAATGCGAGGGATGTTTGATGGCAGCAGAGCATTACGATGAGCACCGGCTGGGTTCCACGGGATATTTTGTTATTTTTTCTAGATGTTGAAAGGCGCAAGGGATATGTATGAACATAGAGACACACGTGAATATTTTGACTTGAAAGGTAATTAAGCAGCATGCTCGACACAGTCGAGTCTATTGCAACTATAGATTAATACGGCGCAATCCGCCATGTATCTAGCGAACCAATGAACAACACATTCATTGCAATATTCTTTTCCATATTCGTTCGTACAAATCAAGAGTGAGACTACAGTAGTGTGGTGGTCCAGGCCAGCCAGAGGCTCGGGATATTCGGCTCGGAACAAGTACCCTTTGTTTAACCTTGATACAAGTTGACACGCATAATAATGTCCGTCTACTGTGCAGCTTAACAAGAACAGCAAAGCTTAGCCATGGTCCACCTATGCTCCAGCGGACGGACAAGGCATGGCCGGGTACGGGATAGGGGGTGATGATGGAGGCGGCTGAGTCTAATGGAAGGTCATTACGAGCCCGGCCTAGGCGTCTAACGTGCCCCAGATCGTGTCAGATTTGGGCGAGCCATAACGCGTGGCTACCAAGTTTCCAAGGTAAATGGCTGAAAATGGGTGGAAGCTTATTTCTTGTTTCCGTGGGTGGACTCATTCTGACGTTCGTGATGGGCGGGTTTTTTCCATTTTGAAGTGGAGCGAGCCTGGCTTCGTACGGAGGACTCCGAGGAACTTGCTTGGGGTTTTTTTGTGTTGAAGAAGATTACAGATCAATACGATATTCTGAGGGAAAATAGGGGATACGGGATGGGAACCTGAGGGTCACAGTTACGAGTACTCCGTACGGGTACTATTAAATCGGGGTCTGCGAGAACATGGGAAGAAGACGCAGAATCGCTCGTCTATACATGGGTATTATGGGCTTTTTGGCTTGCTGTGGAAATA
This sequence comes from Trichoderma camerunense, assembly GCF_050948025.1. Classification (NCBI taxonomy): domain Eukaryota; kingdom Fungi; phylum Ascomycota; class Sordariomycetes; order Hypocreales; family Hypocreaceae; genus Trichoderma; species Trichoderma camerunense. Next base: position 3,099,232 of record NW_028145368.1, read on the forward strand.
ATTGGTTGCAGGAATACTGAGAGCGCCATTTGAACTCTTTTTGTGTGTTCTGGAACCTTGGCGGAGCGCCGAGTTACCGTTTTCGGTGGGAGCGAGTTGACGTGCGGGGAGGAGGTGAACTTTGAATGCTTGACGTGAGAAGGGTTCGGTAAAAGATACTTCGTGTCTGTTCCTTGCTTTTTTCCTTTTCTTTTTGGATGGAATGTATGTATTGCACTTATTGTACGGGGTGGGGGATAACGGAAGGGGAGCATGTTCACGGTGGTTTAGAAACGGATTGCGCGGCGAGTGGATTCACAAAACGCAAAATCTCCATGGATGGGCCTTTTTGTTGGTGATGAATACGGAACACCTTACTTGCACTGTCCTCGTACACGACCGGATAGTTAACCCTGTCCGATATTTTGTCTATCCCTTGCGCCCGGGCGGAGACCAAGATGGATCGTATAATCGGCCCAGATCCAAATATAGACAAACAGACGAAACACACGCCCTACGCTCCCCGAATTCACCGCTGCCCGGGTGCTGACATGAACAGTAATGGGCGTTTTTTTTTTTTCAACAAAAAACACGCAGCGAATCCCCAATGCATGCGACGGTGCTCCCGGCTGGTCGGCTTAGGCGGCTTGTCATCACCTTCCAGATCTGTACGAGCACGACTTGTTGTGACCCCCGCTTCGCTGTTTGTCTTTGCTCGTTACATGTCCGAGTTACCGTGCAGACAAACAGGTTATGAGGAAGCATGCTAGTAAGGTAAATTTTTGGAGGAGGGGGATTGTGACTGGTTACAAATTTATAAACGAGAATTGCCGAGCAAATCAAGGATGGAGGACCGGATTGGAGCGGAAGGGAAAAGCGAGCAAAAGGCTTCGAAGGGGGCCACGGGATCTTTTCCCTTGGGATGGACGAGACGTTTGGTTACATTCTGGTTGACGGGGTGATCTGTGGGATTTGAGCTGTTTGTGTGCAAGTGACAAGATTCTTTTTGGGAGGTTGGGCAGCATGTACGAGGTATGTAAGAGCGCCTTTGTTGGCGTTGCTGCGATAATGCTAATGCGAATGGATGGTTTTGGGGGCGCCGAATGTATGTCAGGCTTGTCTTGATGCTCCGCTTTCCCCGCATCTTTGTCTTTTCGGGCATATTGAACGAAAGCCCGATTTTGTTGATGGAAGGATTGACTCTATTCTGTATTGGGATGTGGGATGTTGAGAATGGAAAGGCTGGGGATGGGGTTGTGTACTTTGAATGTGCATGTGCGAATGGAGTAGATGGTGTTAATATGGCATTTATCGTGATGACTTCTTTAGCTGCAGGGTAAGTATGTGTAGATGGGCCTCGGATATGAGATGGAGATGGAGATGGAGATGTGAATCTGGGGTCATGGCCATGACGTAGCGTCAAAGATTAAACCTTCCAAAATGGCATCTCTGGCTGCGATGGTGCCATTCAGTTTGCAAGAAATTAGGGACCGCAAGTTGAATATAGGCATTCATGGTGAGAATAAGTTTAGTTCTTGTACAAGTATGCTGGTCATTTGTCGATTCCCTCTTTTTATTTTTGCAAATCACTTTGGGTGCCATCTGATTCGGAATCCAATCTTGCCAGCAGCTTAAACAGAATCTCTCTTGCTGGCCGACTGAGTTTGGCTTCCCCAGCCATGAAATGCAATCGCTTCTAGAACCTTGGGGAGCTAGCAAATGGAAAATGCTTCCATTCGTCAGCTGCTGTGTCCAGTCCCGAAGAGTGAGAGCACATGCAGCCCTGGATGAATTAGATTGTGATGCTAATGCCGTCTTGCACCCCAAAAGCAAAGCCCTACCTCAGCTAGTGTCTTTGTAATTGTATGTTAACAATGCATTTGATGGCACGACGTCGCTCGCCATGTGATGAATCTGTCATGTCCTCAGCAGATCATCATCAATAGCCCAGAGACCAGCAGATCTACACACAATTAACCGCCTTTCGGGCACTCACAGACACACGCTATTGGCCCCAGCCAGCGCCTAGCCTCCCTGCTTTAGGCTCCTCGGCGGCGTCTCAGGACCCCAAGAAACCCCGCGGCTCAGTCGCACAGGAGACACGATGTCACCACCATCCCTTTGCCTGTACGTCTCGAGACTCCAGTCGCCAATCACAACGTCTGGCGGCCTGGATTGTCACGGGGACGCAGCCTGCTGACGGCAAGGAACATTCTGCCTTTTGATTGCTGTCTCAAGGCGCCGAGGGGAGGAGAGGACAAGAGGGCGGCAAAAGAGGGAACAGAGACCCAAAAGGAAGCCGGGTTGCTGCGAGAGTGGAGGAGGTGGAATCAATCTGCAACAACAGACAGACAGACAGACAGAGGGCAGCGGAAAGCGTATTACGTGAGGGAGGAAATACGACTTAAGATAAAAGAATAAGGAACGATGGAGATGCGTATGGATTCTGGATGGGACTGTAAGGAGCAACTCCCGATCCCCTCTTCTCTTCTCTTCAAGATCTCAGTTGCTTGTCTGCTTTGCTTCTCGTTCAAGTAGCGAGGCTGAGATTTTGGACATGTTGAACATAAAGTTGACTCTTGCTTTAGCAGCAGCGCAGATACCGCTTGCCGGTGCTGCCACACCAACTCGTGAGCCTTCCCGCGTGTCTCTCCCGCTTCTCTCCTCTTCTCTTTTACTCTGCCGAGAGCGAAGATGAGCTATGCTTGTTCTCGATCATGTTGCTTATTTCACTTGTTAAACAGTTCGGCCATGGACATTTGCCCCGTTGCCACTTGGATCAGTTAAACCTGGGGGATGGCTGCTAGGCGAGATGATCGCCATGGCGAATGGCATGGCAGGCCATGAGCACGATTTCTACGTCTACGTCAGCGAGTCCAGCTGGCTCAACACGCCGGGCACGGGCGGGACCGAGTACAGCTCCTTGAACGAGGGGCTGCCGTACTGGTTCAACGGACTCGTGCCGCTGGCATATCAACTCGACGACGACAGACTCAAGGCGCAGGTCCAGGAAGTTGCGGACACCGTCTTGGGATTCCAGGCCACTGATGGATGGATCGGGCCAGAGGTGGGTGATGCCAGAAACTTTTGGGCTCGTACTCCCTTCTTCCTTGGCTTGACGCAGCTTGTCGAAGCGGATAGCTCGTGGGAGACTCGAGTCATAACGGCGCTCCGGCGCTTCATGACGTTGGCCAACAAGATGCTCCGCAACAACAGCCAGGGATTTGCAAGCTGCCCTGGAAACGTCGACTGCACTTGGGGGCAGGCGCGCGTGCACGATCTCATCATCACTATCCAGTGGATGCTAGAAAAATACCCATCCGACCAGGATTCACTATTGTGGGACAATATGAATCTGTTTTACTCTCAGACGAACTACAAGTGGGCAGATTGGTATACCGAGGGCGTATTCCAGGAGGTGGTGAACCCTAATAATGCCTCCAACTTTCCATATATCCACGGAGTCAATGTCGGTCAAGGTACGTTGTTGTTCTCACAGCGCTTATACCCCCATTGAGCGAGCCACACTTATAACCAACCATATGCACAGGCTTAAAGGCATCTACTGTCATCTACAGAGTAACAGGCGACGATGATATGATTACCAAAAGCCAGAATGCCGTCGAATGGACCTTTCAGTATCACGGCTCAGCTTCTGGATCCATCCTTGCCGACGAGAGGGAGCGCGACTTGGCCCCTTACATCGGAAGCGAGCTTTGCACAGCCGTTGAGACATCTTACTCACTAGCCTACATGTATCAGGTCCTTGGGTATAACTCATATGCCGATCGTGCTGAGAGGACCATTTTCAACGCGTTTCCCGTGATGATGACTGGCGATAAATGGTCTCACCAATACATGGACCAGCCGAATCAACCGTCTGCCCTCAATATCATCAGGAGCGATGGTAGTGTGCCGCAGGTCTTTACGACGGCAAATAGTGGCGTGGCCACAACATTTGGCATGGAGCCTCTGTATCCCTGCTGCACGGTGAATCATCCTCAAGGATATCCAAAGTTTGTGTCCAATAGCTGGGTGTCGCACGCGGGTGGCCTGGCGCATGCTCTTCTTGGTCCATCGACAGTGAAGACGGTTGTCAACGGAGGTTCGGTCACAATTACATGCGACACAAACTATCCCTTCAGCAACGTTCTCAGGTACTCCATCAATGCGGACAAGGCTTTCACTCTATATCTGCGCGCGCCCGAGTGGTCCAATAACCGGATGTCTACCGTGTCTCAGTCTGGCGCGTCTTCGTCTCGCCTCACCCTTGATGCCGATCCGACGACAGGCATGACCAAGATCTTTGTCAACCCCGGAAAGACTACCATCACATACATCATCGTTGCCGGAGTAAGGACGGAACAAAGGCCAAACAACAGTGTTGCCGTCTTTTATGGCAACTTGCTTTATGCGTTAGATGTTGGCTTCTCCCAGACTTCGTCTCTGCCACACGCATATTATGATCCCAGTGGCCCTGGAATCTCTGGACTGCCCTTCTCTCAGCTGCGAGATTACTACGTCAATAGTACTAAACCGTGGAACGTCGCAATCGATCCCTCCACAATTCAGTATCATGGCGTGAGCAGCAACGCTACACTCCCGGATCCCATTTTTGAGCAGGGCGCGCCGCCGAACTACATGACTGTCGATGGTTGCCAAATCAACTGGCCGCTGTATCTTGGAGTGACGCCTGACGTGCCGCCTCTTAACAGGAAATGTATCGGAGCGAGGAAGTCGTATAAGCTGGTGCCGTATGGAGGAGCAAAGGTGCACATGTCGGATTTACCAACAGTCAAGTTTTAAGCATTAGAATGCGAGGGTCGTGAGATGATATACGATGAGATGAGATAGAGAGTGTCGTCGAATTCTTCCATTGCTTGTATATATGGAATGAGTCGATGGCCTGGCTGATAAACAGGGAACAGGGAGCGTCTGTGGCGAACATGACGGTGAACATGAGGGACTTTGCTAGTATTTCTGTTTGTTAATTCTCTTTTTATTCTTTAAATACCATGCTGTTCTTGATTCACAAATCATGTGCTGGTCACTCTTTCGGTGCTGCATCTGGATTTGCCGACAAAGGGCATTCGCTTCGGTCTACGGCTTCTGGAGTGGGCATGGTATTGTTGACCGTAAAATTCGTTGTTGTTGTGTACATCCGCCATGGACTCCTTTCATTTTGAGCTTTCTTGTAAGACCAAGAAACCAAGAGCAGAGCTCGAACTTTGGCATTTGACGACTTTGTCTGAAGAAACTTGGCGACTCTGTCTGAAGGACGTTGCGACAAACGCGACCTGTCTGAACGGTGGAATGCATCGACTATATCGAGCGAAAAAATACTGGATATAATAGGCCCTTGACGAATAAGAGGCAGATAGGTTTGCGGTGAGAGACCATATAATGCCGCGTTGTTTGGGTGATGCAATACTTCAATTAGTACGACCGAGGTGTTGGTTATCGGCGAGACCGACAACTTTCAACGTTTCGCTTCCAGTCTTTCTGAGCCATTTCTCTGCGGACCGCTTGTTTCAGTTCTTGATATCGTCGAATATCAGAAATACGCAATGCCGTTTAAGAGGGGCTTATTGGGTCATTGCGCATCCTAGAGAATTTTTTTTTTTTTGCGGATGTTTGGGTTGTTTTCTCCTTATCAAGGTCCAGTGAAACAAGGTCGTTGCCGCGGGGAGAGCTGGGGATGGGATAGCATCACCTCGGTTATGGTCAAGTTAGCCAATCAGGATTCTGAGCTCATCAGGATGCTCTTGATAGGATGTGCGCTATGAACACTGTCCGAGATCCACATAGCGAGGCTCGGTAATGGTCTTCCCTGTTCTGGTGAATTGCCTAATTCGATTCAGGAGCTCCGGAACTTCGGCCGGTCGCTAGAAGTCGCCGGCCATAGGGCATGCCGAGCGGAAGTGCCAAGGCGTCTCCGTCCGATGCCTCGCCCAGCTGTTGTGATGCAATATGCGGCGGGACTAAGAGAGAAGTAGCGGAAACTAGAGTCCTGTGATGTAATTTGAGTGAAGTGCGTGTTTTCTTTCTAGAGTTATTTAAGTCTGAGAATGTCTCTCTTTGGTATCAATCCGCCACACTCATCAGGAACTCATCAACACATCCATCTTAACTCAACGATCTAAAGCTTTCAACAATTCCAACAACTCAAAGCATTCAACAATTCAAAACATCCAACCAGTCAAAGCATTCAAAGTTCTCATAAACTCTACGACACAATGGGCAGTGCGTGGCAGCCTCCTCTGAACTACCTCACTAGACCCGTTACCGTTCTAGGTGCCGGTGTTCTTGGTCGTAGGATAGGTAAGCAATTCTTGTGACAACACATGTATTAAGATAGAGGCAAATACTAACAACTTGCGCAGCATGTATTTGGGCATCAGCAGGATACAATGTCAAGATTCGGGATCCCAGCGCACAGCAACGTGCCGATGGTGTTGCATACGTTGAGGAAAACGTGGCTTCATACGCCCAGAAGACCGGAAAGACTCCTGGAAAGGCAGAGGCATTTGAAGATATGCAAGCCGCTGTCTCTGATGCATGGCTTGTCATCGAAGCTGTCCCAGAAAAGATCCAGTTGAAGATTGATACCTTTGCTGAGCTCGACATTCTCACACCTACCGACTGCATCCTCGCCTCAAATTCATCCTCTTACAAATCGTCCGAAATGCTGGAGAAGGTGTGTGATGCTAGGAAGACTCAGATCTTGAATATGCATTACTATATGCCTCCCGAATGCATGATCGTGGAACTTATGACAGACGGTCATACGAACCCCGAAATTTTCCCATTCATGGTCGAAAGGTCACGAGAGGCAGCGACATTACCGTATGTCGCAAGGAAAGAGTCCACAGGCTTCATCTTCAATCGTCTCTGGGCCGCTATTAAACGCGAGGCTTTGACCATCATGGCCCAAGGGGTCTCTGTTCCGGAGGAGATTGACTCCATGTGGACGGAGATGTTCATCAAAGGTGGCATGGCGCCTTGCCGAGCCATGGACAGTAAGTATTTTTCGCGCTTAAAATTAGTGGAAGCGGTCAGTTGACTAACGAATAATTCCTCAGATGTTGGCCTTGATACGGTGGCTTTCATTGAGAACCACTATATCGCAGAGCGTGGCTTGTCCCCTGAGTATACTGTCAATTATTTACAGAGCAACTTCTTGGATAATGGGAAACTAGGGGCTAAATCCGCCAACGGTGGTCTCTATCCTCCTAAAACCGTCGCCACTAACGGTACCTCGAATGCGCCTAAAATGCTCGTTCTGGATGTTGGTCTTTCTGCTGCTGCACCCAGCATGAGCTCGGGTGAAGTTCTTCAGTTTAGCCCAGGTGAAAAGAAGCCACACGTTTTGGTTAAGGGTCAAGCATTGCCTGACGGCATCGATATTGACCGTCTAAGTGGCCGTATCTTCTGGTCTAATATGGGCGTTCCGGGCAAGACTGATGGAGCCATTTACTCTGCCAATGCTGATGGAAGTGACATTCGCACTCTTGTGGCTCCCGGCACTATCAACACTCCCAAGCAGCTGATCGTCGAAAGTTCGGCCAAGAAGATCTATTTCAGCGATCGTGAGGGCCTTTCCGTTTACCGCTGCAACTTTGATGGTTCCAATCTGGAGCTATTGATCCAGAATGGCGATCTCGAGAACCAAGAGCATAGACAAGATGTGTCCAGATGGTGTGTCGGTGTCACTGTAGCCCCTAAGCTGGGCAAGTTTTATTGGAGCCAGAAGGGTCCCTCAAAGGGCAGCCAAGGCCGGATTTTCTGCGCCAATATTGAAACCCCCGCAGGCCAGACGGCCCAAACAAGAGATGATATCAGGTGTCTTTTGAAGGATCTTCCCGAGGCAATTGACCTTGAGGTGGATGAAGAGACCAACACTCTCTACTGGACTGATCGCGGTGAAATTCCCTTTGGTAACTCATTGAACAAGGTTCAACTGGATGAGTTTGGCCTCACAGAAAAGTCTCTCTCTTTTGGAGATTATGAGGTGCTTACCAGGCATCTCAAGGAGGCTATTGGCCTGAAGCTGGATACCAATAATGGTCACATCTACATGACTGATCTCGGAGGCAACATTTACCAGTGCGATCTTGACGGCAAGAACAAGAGTGTTATCTACTCGGATGATTACCGAGCTTTCACTGGAATCACTCTGTTGTGAGTGGAGGGTTTCCTGGTCTGGCTTCGTTCAGTCAGTCTGCAACTTGAACTCACAATCCTATTTCTTCTTTACCACTATCTAGACAAGGTTTTCTAAACAATAGCCATGGAAGTTATTTAAAAATGATAGAATAATAAAGTGTGCCAATAAAACAAAAATTTTACGCGGCGATTTAATTCACTTCTTCATTCTAAATGTGTCTTGTGGTAGAACTTCATCTTTGTCTTGTTGGGATCATATCGCGGTCCTTGTTACAGCATAAATTTGTGGGTATTATTAGGCCCTCGTCGGAGCCCTTGTAGGTTGAGTGCGAAGAAGTAGGACATGGTGTACTGCGGATTAAGAACGATATTATACAGACCAATCAGGTTGAATCAGATTGTGTTCTGTAACTGGGATATCAAACAAGATGCATTTCTTGTCGCAGACATAAGGCCATACCATGCTGCCCGTACATCCATGTGGAACAACTTGTCCTCATAGAGGAAAGAATTGAGGCAAGTATTGAAGGCTAACGAAAGAGCCGAGTGTTTGACCGCGTTCCCTGTCCCCATGTAAGATAAAGCAACTTGGTTGTGTAAATATATGGCGACTTCTCGGTGTCTCAGACTGTGTTGCTGTGGACTATATCAGCCATGTGTTTCCGGTGCATAGCTCTGATCTGATAGTCCATCTGGCGGAGTGACTTCAGCACTTCGTCGATAAGATTTCCTCTAGCAATATCGGCGCTTTTCGTTGTTTGGATGTGGTCCTTTATCGTTTCTGGGGATTCTCCGCTACTAATGGGCGTAAAAGAGGCATACTGAGAGGCCTCGTGCTCATCTAAAGTCGGCTCCGTGCTTTCTTGGCTCTCTACCAGTTGGGGTTGAGGAAATTGTATAGGGATTAAGCTGTTAAAGTCGCAAATTTCTTGGCAGAGTTCATTATTCCACGGCAATATCTGCTCTATGCTATATTGACCTTGGTTTATTGTCCCAATTGGATATATCGATGACTCTCCATGAAGGTTTGGTATCCACGGATTCAATAAATCCGGTCCATTTTGAGAAGTAATCGAATACAAATAATCCTCGTTGCCAGTGGCATAATCGATGGTGTGAAGCTCCATATCTGTCGCACATGGTTCCTGGTGTAGCTGTTGTAGATCGGTAGCTGTTTGAGGATAATGTGTATTTGAAATGGGGATATTCTGCGCCGGGGCTCGATTTGATGGAAGTTCGGGGGTTATCGACGCTGAGGAGGGCCAGTCCAGGTTCATCTATTATCATTAGAACACCATTAGCAAGCACATCGAGCCGTGGCGACCTTACTTCCTGAGATTCGAGCAACTTCTGTAGCTTTTCTGACGGTTTAGTAGTAGCAAAGATATGGTTGGGTAATGACATGGTGAAAGTTGTTTTGTATGAATCCTGGCTAGAAAGGCTTCCCCAGCTCATATCTAAATATGGCAGCTGGCAAAATGTGCGAAAAATACAAGGGTCATGCTAGCTGCAATTCTTCTTACCAGGCCAATGATGTGAGCCGGAGGAATCTCCGTGGAGAGGGGCGGCTGAACCGCCCACGAAAAAGTCCGTCATATCGAAATGCATAGTGTACAGATGATCTCCATTATTTCTTCGGAAATAAAAGGCATCAAACGAGATGCTAATCTTATGAATTCTTATTTCCACCAAATACCGCAGGCAATTGCTGATAACCTCGAAATAGCAACCCTGATGCAAATGCGTAGCGCCATCTCCTCCCTAAACATTGACCACTCTTCTTTTACCACAATTTTATTATGAAATGCGCATTCATGGGACGTTATTCATGGAAACTTCTAGAGGATTGGCCATAGCCCTCGGAAATTGGCTCCATATTTAAATATCGTGTGCCTTTATTTAGAACGGTGATTTGGTGGTGACGTAAAATGGCTGCAAATTGATGTGATAGTTACAAGTATGTGAAGATATTTACCAATCACTGTTGTTCACGAAGTGCACTACTACAGGTAATTGCATGTACTGATTATAATGTACCCCAGTGCATTGGCACAGGGCATCAAAAGACTGAGATGATTACTCTAGATGGGCTCTTGTGCCAAGTATAGCGTACAAAAGAAGTTGGAGTTACAGTTATGCCATGTGATTTGCCCTCAGAATTCTAGATGATATTGGTAGAAGCCGTCTTTTCGACCTAATTTCGGACCCTATAAAAGTTTATTGGGGAGATTCACGAGAATGTAGCCTCTTGAAAAATCTGGCCCTGGATATTTGTCACCATCCCCCTGCATGTCCCCTGGAGGAACAGGGTTTGTACCTCTTTTTAACGTCTGTGACAAAAGACAAGACTAATAGTAAAATTCTTTTTGTTTTCACTAGAGCGATAAGTTGTAGTTGAATAGGTTAGCAAAAATCGCGCCGTGATAGAGAAGTGAGGGGGAGAATGATTTCTGTATAGAACTTTGCACTCCCGCACTCTACTCATTTCTAATATCTACATCCGCTGTCCACACATCACGAAACTTTCTGCTTTACAAGTTGTCCTTTATTGTCTCAATTGAAAATATTTGAAGGGAAAACCCACAGACTTGCGTGCAACCAACTTCTGCCTGTCGAATCGCGGGAGCAGTAAAATTCTGAAAGTCAACAAGGACGCACCCGTGACATCATCGGAGGTTGCTCCGGAAGGCATCTGATTGGCTGCTAGTGAGCTGTGTTGTCATGGGCTATATCGAAGGGTTTCGGAAACAAGTAAAATCACTGTGTAGATGCGGAGAGAATTCGCCACTCGAAATTACTAACCAGGCAAGCTCAAGGGGAAAGAAACTAATTCGCACATGGGAGGGGGAGCAGAGCTTATGAGGAACCTCAGGCACTAGGACGAAGTGACAGAATGCTTCAGACATCCACTACTTTGTTCAATTGGTGTGTCATAACATCAGATCAGAGCTGCATCATTTGGCCAGCGGCTGTTGTGTAAACATGGCGAAGCGATACCAGCCGCTCCTCCCTACCAGCTCTAGGTCTCCAACGGGCACAGAGCAGACCGGAGCGAGTTCTCAGCAGTTGAAACGTCGTCGTAGCGGCGTGGCGGTAGCTTGTAATGCCTGCCGCCGAAAGAAAATACGAGTAATTCATTGGACAATCGAGTGCGTGTAACAGCTCTTGAACTCTGTCTGATGCTGGCTACAGTGTGATGGCATGCGTCCAACATGTTCGGCGTGCCGGGGGGTCGCAATTCGCTGCACATACCGCGACGACTATAAACTGACTCCAGAATCACAAAAGCTTCTTGTTGAAGTGATGCGTCTTCTCAATGCCCTCCCGGAAAGAGAGACAATACGTTTACTGCATTCATTAAGGAGTGAGACTGACGCAGCAGTGATTTTATCCACGCTGAGAGATGGAGTGCCAGCGGGTCGGCGACCATCTGAGCTTCGTAATGCCGTTGCGATTATGGATAATTCATTTCAGGCTCTCGAGCTTGAATCTCGAAACCCAAATGTATATCCGTTTTTACCGCCGGTTATACCCCAGACTTTATCAAAAGAGGCGTATCATCAGCTTACGACCTCGGACAGGCAGCAGATTGCCTCAGCTTCTCCGCCCTTGTACTGGGATGCTGATCCCACGGCATCACAAATATCACTTTGCGACTCTCGGTTATTCCAAATAAACATCAGCCATTGGACCAATGTTCCGATATCAAATGAGGCGGCTGCCCGCGCCATATCCCTGTACTTGGAGACGGACCACCCTCTGCTGGGGTACTTCGACCCCAACCTCTTTATATCGGACTTGGTAAATCTTAGACACGATTATTGTTCCCCAATGCTGGTTAATGCGCTGCTATATTGGGCTTGTGTAAATTTCAGCCTATACTTTCTTTCATTTTACACTGCTAATGTTGACGTCAACAGCAAATGTACAGTGTGGTGGACCCGAATTTTGATGTACATGGAGTTGCATTTTGCACAGAGGCTGAGAGTCTATGGAAGACCGAAAGCGAACAGGATTCGATTCCTAACCTGATTGCATCCCTATTTCTAAGCTTGGGCTACCTAGGCCAAGGCAGAGATCATGCTGTACTGCGGTATATATCACAGGCTACCAAGATGGCCGTGCGACTAGGTCTCTTTGGTGTCGAAAACAATGGCCAAGCAAAGATCAAAGTTGACAAGATGACGGCAGAAGCAGCCAGCGCCTACTTGCATGCTGCCTGGGGTTCATTCAACTGGATCAGGTACGTTCACTCTCTAAATCCCCTTTTGAGTTAAGCAAAAATGGACTACAATTGCTCACTCAAGGATGTGCTGTCTTCACCCGTACGTGTAGTCTCATGTCGCTCTTCTATCGTCAGCCAGGGTTAGAGGGGCCTAGTTGTCCCCCACACTTGCCCATACCCGGATTTGAACACGACAACGGTGCCGGCGGACCAGCGGGTCCTGGTTCTCCTAGTTTGCAGCCCCAGTTCCAGTATATGGGAGGCGTATTTCCTTATTTATGCAAATTCTGGAGTATCATGTACGATGTGAGCTTAACCTATGATGACATACAAACGCCTCTGAACGGCCTTGGGACTCTGCAATTCGCGGAATACAAGTTCCGCGAATTACTTGCTTGGAGCAATACTCTCCCCTCACACCTCTTGCGAGTAAACCAAAATCCGCATTATGTCCAGGTTTTACAGTACGTAATTGCCTTTTCTGCGCTGTGTATCTTTCCATTGTTGTATCTTGTATTGTGCTGACTCTTATCGGCGACCCCAGCATATGGTTCCATACTGCTGTTCTTTGTCTCTTCAAACCGTGCATCCAACAACTCGGAATCAGCCGTCTTCGAACCCTTCCAAAGAGTATCAGTTCCCCGGAACTCGTGTATGCTGCCTCAATTTCTCAGTTGAAACAACTTGTCGTAAACTACAGACTTCACTTTGCATCGTCTACGTATACCATTTTGTGGCATACAGCCCTGATCTATCTCGCCAACGAAATACTAAGCACACCAAAAGATGAGGACTGGTTCTTTTATTTTTTGCTTTGTGTCTATGGTTACGAACGACTGCGCCGATCTTGGCGAGTTACGGCGTCTATTTCAAGAGCACTTTTGTCAATGGCATTACGCAAAGGGGACATCACAAGTAGTCAGGCTCGTCGAATCTTGGAAGATCTCCAGAGCGACCGCTTTCGCAAGAGGTTTGGTGAAATAAGAGCAACATTCATGGCAGATTTGGACCTGGCCGCGTCGGATCCAAGTTCCGCAACTGTTGAGAAGCAGGCAGGGGATTTTGAGCACAATGCTATGCTGAGAGATTATACGAATATACTGGATGGCGATCAAGAATAATTAATTGGGTGGAGCGGAATGCTTGGAATAGTGGAATTATTTTTCAGGATTCTTTTTTTATAAAACTTTTCATCTAATCTAGTGGGTTCTCTAATACTGGTCTATGCATGATGGAAGAATAAATAGCATATCTATAAGTAATGCGAAATGAAAGAAGAAGTTGCAGGTGGAGGTCGGAAATCCACACCCCTGTTAGAAGCAAAAGATTTGATCCGTCATCTTTCCAACCGCTCCTGGAGCTTCGAATCCCATTGCCACCAATGCCTTCTTAGAGGCGTTCACCATTCCAGGAGGCCCGCAGAGCATAACTTTGGTGTCTGGCGATGGACCTGGTAGTTTCGAAGCCATGACGGCCTGCGTAACGAATCCTTTTCCATAGGCCCATTTTTGAGGAGGCTGATCCAACATGTACCAGACTTTGAAGTTCTTGGGGTAGTTTTTGGCAAATGCGTCAAGTTCATTGCGCAGGAGAATATCCTCTTCGGTTCGGTTGGCAAGGATCAGGCTGACCTCGGTGGTGTCTTTATCGTCCTCGCAGATGGCGCGAATTAGCTGATACATGGGTGTAATTCCCGTTCCTCCTGCAATCATTCCAATCTTCTTGCAGAGGCCTCTCTTGTATCGCATGGCACCTTTTGGACCGCGGAAGAGAACCTTGTCTCCCACCTTTAAGTTTGCCAGGTATTTCCCAGTTAATAAACCATCTGGATAGCACTTAATTACGAGCTCCAGTCTGCCGAGATCCGCGTTGTTTGAGACTGGTGTGTATGATCTGGAAACGTCTGCTCCATCAATGGCAGCTTTGATAGCGACGTGTTGGCCGATAGGAATGCCAATCACATCAGTTGGCTTTGGTAGCTGAAACACAAAGAGAAAAACGTTTGGTGACAACGTGTCTTTCCTAATCAGCGGAAGGCTTTTGTATTCTTTGGGCTCCAGCCAGCCTCGAGCAAGCTGTGGATTGCTTTTGGCGACACTGTTGCTCTTCATATGCGGGGGATATTTTGTGAAGCCGGACTCTATTTGAGTAAATTTCGACAGCTGGGTTCCAATAACAACTCCAGCAGCAGTACACAGAAGACTGGCTGCAATGAATCCATTTGAGAATCCTCCTTGGGGCAAATGAACAGAAGGAAGCCAGCGAGGTGACAACTGAGAGAGAGAAGCCTTCCCTAACACCTCCGGCAGATTGATTTGGCCATTCGAGGCAAGTAATAGTGACAAACCACCAGCAATTGGGATAGCTGCCAATGTAACCTTGGCGACAGAGGACGATGAGGGCGTGACGGACTTTGCACTCTCTGTCGTTTGCTGGACTAGTCGAACAGTCTTGGGACGGACAATCTCATGAGCATCCTTGGCGGTGCCAATTAAATAGGTTTTCAGGATCCCATCAGCATCTTCAGAATGTCCAACCTCTTCGTAGGCCGCCGTTGCATCAGTGCCGGCAACATCAATTAGGACATCCGCTCCACCAGGGTGATCTCTCACGTATTTGGAGACATCATAGACTAAACATGGCCAGATTAGTAAAGAAGAAAGAATTAGGAGCCGTTGCCTCGATGAGGTTGTCTTACCCTTGCCGTGGATCATAACCCATAAGTCATCTCTGGTCTTGTGGACCGCAACTTCTTCCGTAGAATACTCTTGCATGGCTGCAATATTATCCGAGAAGGTTCTATTCTTAGAAAAGCAGGAGATTTAAGAGGAAGTTGTCTTTTTTATAAGAAGAAGTGAGAATTAAGAGGAAGTCGTCTTTTTATAAGAAGCGAGAGGAAGTTGGCCAATAGAAATGTCCCCAATCTGACCAAAGCAAAGGGTGATGATAGGGATAGAGAGCTTTATTGATGTATCTTGGCAGAATCCTTTTGCTGACAGACTTTCTCTTCCATATATAATGATAAACCGCCTGTGTAACACGTCAACTGAAGGAATTAAGACATTGTATCCATCTCCAGCGTGTAAGTTGGCCCCCACTAAATCGGGCATTCCGAGACAGTTGCCGCGGAGAGATTCACACTGTCTTCGCCGCGCTCCGGCTGACCTTGCCGAGCCAATTGATTGGATCGTGAAGTGGATAAGCGATCCTCGGGTAGCATTTCAGGAGCATTGCCGAGGATAGATGTCAATGAGATGCAGGAATAACGTCATCCACACAAACTGGATGGATTTGCTCGGCAGTTGTAAGCGAAGTTTCGCGATCCCGAGATTGCAAAGTCCGCGCCGTTTGAATCCTACTTATAAGTCTTGAGCTTCGCACAAGATGAAGTTTACTAGAAGACAGACACATCATCGAAAGCTAGTGTTACTAAGTCTGACGACTACAACACCATGGCAGTACAACAGTTTTATCTCCTTGGAGAGCCGATAACGTCTGCGAGAGAAATCGACATCTCGTCGAACTTGGATCTCGATGGACTCAAACACTTAGTTGCTTCTTACTTTGCCATTGTCGAGCCAAATGGTGTGTTCTCATAGGAAACAAACCACTTTGCCTGATTTATTTGCACATGTTACTAACCCATCTACTAGGAATTGAGTTCCAAGTCCAGGAAAGCGCATTGCAAGAAGTCTCAGACATCACTTCCGTCACTGGACCAGTGGCTATCTCTATCGACGGACATGCTGTCCGTGACCCTCCCGGTCCTAAAGGGTTGCCATATCTCGGCAACTTCTTTGAGATTTACCCAGACCACTTGGGCAACCATCAACGTCTCTTTCAGCATTACGGACCTGTGATCAAGACAACTAACATGGGCCGTGTTGTGTATCAAACAAATGACCCAAATATTGCTCTAATTGCTTTTAACGAGTCCGACTTCTTCACGAAGAAAATTAATGAGTCCCATCCTCTTTACGCCTTAAAGACGCCAGCGGCCGGTGTATTCTTGGGAGACACCGATACCGAAGAATGGAAGGTCGCCCATAAATTCCTGCCGCCCGCTCTTGGCCCCAAAGCTGTTCGTCACTATGCACCGACTATGCAGAAGACTGTCGAGGATGCGTCTAAAGTGTTTGATGCGCTGGATGAGCAGGGCGAAGCGTGGAATGTCTATCAGTACATGCTGAAGCTTGGCTCCCAAGCTGTTGGCAAGCTCACCTTGGGCCTCGACTTTAACCATTTCTCTTCACCGGATGCACCTGTTCATGAGATGGTTCATCTGATTGCCGAGGTGCTATCGCTGAATAAGAAAGTCACCTCCAAGGGCGATTGGTATAGCAGCCTGCCCTTTGGTGATCCCAAGCGCTTAAAGGATGTGAAGCATCGTGTCGAAGAAATGGTCGAGGAGTCTATCCAGAGAGCTGCTAGAGGTGGTGTGGAGGATCTTCCTCTGCAGGATGCTGCTATTGAGGCATCGAACATGGTTGGTGAGTAATCCTGAGTAAACTCATTGGGTCTCCCTACGCCGATACTGACCATTATCTAGACTATGCGATCCGAGCTATCGACAATAAAGGCGAGAAGCTACCAAAGTCTAGCCTGGTCTGGGCTCTTGTAGTCGCCACTGGTGCTGGCTTCACAACCACCAGCTCCCTGCTTTCATGGCTCATCTACGGATTGGTTACCTATCCAGGAATGCAGGAGAGACTCCTTCAAGAGCTAATCGACAACGACTTTACTGAAGAGACGCAGATTACTTCAGATTATACGGATCGCTTGGTGTTCCAAGATAAATACATCAAGGAGATGCAGCGAAAACACAATCCGTCATTCCAACCTGGACGAACAGCAAAGACCGACCTTATTCTTCCGGGTGGCTATAAGATTCCCAAAGATGCTGTCGTGATCCCCGCCTTGCACCACATCCACCACAACCCTGAGCTGTGGAGCAACCCAGAGAAGTTCGACCCAGATAGGTGGGACACAGATGAGGTCAAGAACAGACCAAAGGGGTCGTACATGCCATTTGCCGCCGGAGGACGAATGTGCATTGGGTTCAATTTTGCACTTCAAGAGATCAAGGTCTTTTTACCAAAGTTGATTTACCGATACAAGTTCACCCGCGAAGGAGACGCGACAGTCGAGTACGACCCCATGTTCCAGCTAATCAGACCGAACAACTTGTATGTTCGAGCCGAAAGGCGTGTCAAGTGGCCGCCTAAGTCTGGCGCTGTTTCTCCTAAGTCTGGCGTTGCTTCTCCTAAGAGTACTACCGCATAAGTTGGGTGACGCATGGCCGAAGTTCCTCCTGGAAAGCTCAGGGCTGCCATGGTCATGAGCTGACTCATGTTTGCATTAAAAGATTATAGAAAATTGATGTTCAACGTTCACACCATGTACTTAGTTTCTCAACTATAGAGTTTAGACAGAATTTAGATCAAGTATGACGATTTACTTCTAAGATTACTTTGATTACTTCCTATAAGGATAAATTTGGTAGATTTGAATGAGCTGATTTGGTAGACTTGGCTGACTGACGCTGTACACAGTGGGGAGTTGGTACTACTTCAAGCTTCATACAATTATAATTGGCCGGTATAAGACTTACACTTTTGCTTCAGAGTAAAAAACTATAAAACCATTATTCAGACGGCTAATAGATCTATTCATCCAGGAATTAGGCTGAGATATAGACAGCCAGAAGGCGTTCTTTCCAAACACACGCGAAAACTTTGATGATGTTCGACTTAAGTATGCCCGGAAATAGGTCGTCTTTACCCTTATATAAGATATTATTTTTTACACATATACTTACATTTTGTATTTTTTATATTTAGATATCTGACATAAGTTTACGAGCGGCTAATAGTGACGTATACTCCCCTAAAGACATGTTAATTGCGGCTTTACACTTATAATTGTTAGCACCTTACCTGATGCCAGCCACCTCTGAGTCAGTACTCTTAATGCTTCCTGCAAGGTGGCTAGTGAACCAGCATTATCCACTGCTGGCTGTTCAGGTAAACTAGACAGTACAATACAACTTTGGTATAACAAGTGCATGATAAATGGTGAGACGGTTGGTAAAGGGATAGTGCCCCCTGGTAGGAAATTTTGGGACATGCGGGCAGACTCTCGAGCTATTACTCCAGGATCAACCATTGGGTAACTAAGCGACTGACTGCCAATAGGGACTTTCATTTTTTCCGAGGATGATGATTGTTCCAGCAATAAAAGTGCACTATTTGTTTCGTTAGTACATTGGGGATAAAGGTATGTTGGTTAGTTCTTACATGTAGCACGCTGCTGTCTGTGTACAGAATTCAAGACTTCTTGTCTCTGCTTCAGACTGGGAGAGGTGGATAAGAGCGTGAAGAGTACGGTTCAATTGTGCGGCTTCTTGCACGTAGAAAGCGTCATCTCTAGGCTCATCAGAGACATGTCTGATAACTTGTCCTAAAAGATATGTTGCTTGAGCAAATCGTGCGAATCGTCCCATTCGTAATTGTGACTGGGATCCTATGGTGAATAATTCGGTCGCATGCAACAACTGATAACTGTCAGTTTGCAAAACGTTTCAACGATATCCGATACATACCCCCTGCTCCCATGAAGCATCGTCAGCTGGGAGAATGTCACCCGTTGCTGGGTCCGCAGTGGCAAGCATGCGTGGTGGGTTTCCCAAGTTGATGAACCTATGTTCGGGACACATCAGCTAGGCAAATTACTGGTTGGATAAATGAAGAGATTTGCGGGCGCAGCCCCATCAAAATAGACCATTTAAGTAGTCCATACCTATCTAGAATCAAAATCGCCCACCATACCCTCCTTCTCTCCTCTATATCATCCCATGGGAGTCCCGATGCGTTGCTCTGCTTTATGTCCTTGTCAAGTCCCAGTGCTACTGCATGTCTAGCGCATGTGCCAACAGACATATAAGCAGCCGGATAAATGCAGTGGCCAAGCTCGTAAAGAGCTATGAAGATGCCTGCTTGTACGAGTCTGATACTCAGATTCCCAGCATTCTCCAGCTCAAAGAAAAACTGCTTTGCGGCGATATACGCAGGAGATTTGGGGCTTTCAGATGCCGTTGGTGTCCAATTTATCAACTGCATGGAAAGAAGGAGCAGAGTGGAATCTGCATGGACTGGGGTAAGTGGACTGAGGAGATGCTGGTATATCCAAGTCTTTGATATACACGGCATATATGCATAGACATTACTGAAGAAGGTTGTCACCATCTGCCGGACCTCCTCATCTCCACCCAGAAAGTCGCTGACATATGCCGGAACTGCTAGACTAGGCCGCGGAAGTTCCAGTCGAGCCTGGCGAAAGATATTCATATCCAGGAAGAAAGAAGGCGGGAATGGTTGCTGCACAACTCGCTGCTGGGCCTGAAGGGCAATCAAGGAGCTGTGCGCGTTGGATGGCCGAAGACCACTTGGATATTCACATTTTCCATTGTTTCTGCTGGACGTGAGTATCTGGAAATACATGGAAAGAGGTGAAGTTATACCTTCGGCAATGTCCGCATTGTGGTAATGCTTTGTCACACTTTCCCTTCCTCTGCTTGCATCTATTGCAAGCAAAGGGAGCAAGCATCTTGTCTGCGGGAGTTGCCGTTCTAACCTTGCATGCGGATTCTTCGGACTCGCGGCCGTGTCCGTAGCGGCGGCCGGCAACTCTTATAGGAACCGGCTGGCCGTGATTACCAAGCACGCTGTCCGCGCATTAGCGACATAAACCAGGAGCTAAACTCCCGGCTTAGAGACCGCTAGACTTACGTGGGCCAAGTACACAGATTCCAACTTGCCCGGCGCTAGCCTGGTTCTCAAGTGTGCGTGGAACATCTACATTAGTTGGCTTGGAATGATACTGAACTTTGTAGCCTCGTTGAAAAATGACATAACCAGATCTTGTATAGTTGCAACTGCACCTAGAAATCTAAAGCAGATTTACTAATTATAGCTCTTTACTCGAGAAAACAGCATACATATGTCTGTATTTGTAAGATTTCTCTAATACTCTGGAATCAAATCAATAGTGTGCTCTAAATGTGATTCTTCCAAGTATATAAGCTGCCTTCTACGGCATGTAGGAGAGGTTTTCTTCTCTCATCAACAATTAGATCTCAACAGTTCCATCTACAAATCCACTCTTCAATCTAATCTTCAATCCACTCTACTCCTCCAATTCATCACCAGCCATGGCATCCAGGTTCCGTGTTTTGATGGTCCTCTCATCGGCCGCCAAGTTCACTACAACTGGCGCCCCCACAGGATGGTACCTTCGTAAGTCTCGAACCTTACAAATGAAGATTCTCAATATTAAAACATTTTCTAATTTGATCATTTAGCCGAGTTTGCTCACCCATACAAGGTCTCGAGTGAAATTGCCGACATTACAGTTGTCTCGCCAAAGGGCGGTTTCTCTCAAGTTGACCCAGGCTCCGTCAAGAACACAGCAACTACTGATTCACTCTCTCACTCCTTCCTAAAGGACAACGAATCAGTATGGTCCAACACTGGCAAAATCAGCGACTATATTGGAAGGGGAAAGGAATTTGACGTCATCTGCCACCCGGGTGGCCACGCACGTATGTCCAATGTTATAATCCTTTACTAGGGCGCAAAAATAACTGATTTTCTTAGCTCTGTTTGACCTGGCCGAGGACAACGACCTGAAAACCCTGATTAGTGAGGTTTATGAAGCTGGAAAGATCGTTGCAGCAATTTGCCACGGTGTTATTGTTCTCAAGGATGTTAAGCTCTCCAACGGCTAATACCTGGTTGCCGATGCGCCCGTTACTGGCTTCAGCAACGAGGAGGAGGACAAGGTTGGCTTGACTGATGCATGCCCAGTGCTTGTGGAGACAGAGTTGGTCAAGATGGGAGGACGTTTCGAGAAGTCAGATGCTCCATTCAAGGCACATGTTACTGTTGCACACAACGGACGTCTTATCACTGGGCAGAACCCAGCTAGCGCGCCAGGATTTGCTGAAGCAATTAAGCAGTCGCTTCTGAAGGCTTGAAGTGCAACATCAGAGCTTAACGACTCACGATATAAGCAGAAAGCTTCAAATAAGCTCTAGTATAGATAGAATGATTTAATGTCAAGTTACTCGTTTCTTTAATTTTTGACATCTTGTACATGGTGATTGACGATGAGTTTACTTTATTTCTATCTATTGTGAGTTGCTTATCATAAAAAGTGTTCCTTTCTGTTGTATGTTACGGTAGGGCAGCAAAAAAGCGATCGGTGGGCAGTATTGGCACTTCGCGGCGAGTGAATTTGACTGGTCTATTGTCACCTATATTGCGCCTGCAGCCAGCTTCGAAATCACGGCAACCGACAGGATCGCGGCAAGCTACAGTGTTTCGTGCAGTGCCAAGGCATAAACTAGCCCTTCTGGGGTTTTAATTCTCCAGCGACTAATGCAGAGGGATGACGGGCTAATGTCGCTTTAAGAGTATTAGCAAGAAAACATCTACACTGTTATTACGATGGACGACAAACTTCTCGCACTTAGTCTGCAATTAGGAGGATCTGACGTCGCTATAGACGTGTTTTTGAGGATTAGCTATTTATCCCGATATTCCTTCTATATGTACCTGACCTAGGTA
Organism: Trichoderma camerunense; assembly: GCF_050948025.1. Lineage (NCBI taxonomy): Eukaryota > Fungi > Ascomycota > Sordariomycetes > Hypocreales > Hypocreaceae > Trichoderma > Trichoderma camerunense. The sequence continues at coordinate 3,121,228 of NW_028145368.1, forward strand.
CGGGAATCAACATGAGTGTGTGGGAAACCACGTTTTACCAAAACCACCATTTACGGGGGAATTGACAAACAGTCAACTTGAAAAAATACACCTCGATGAAAATAACTCATATACTACTCGAAAGAGAGCTAATTGTATTAGGTATTTATAGTAACAGACTCTGCATGTGGTGTTGGTAAAGAGCTAGCCAGGATCCTCCACTCTTACGGTAAAAAGTGTGTATTACCACACGATCTACTGCGGAAGCAGACAAGACAACTGGCAATATTAAAGCCCCTCTTCATAATTCTAAAGATGACATCGTCTTATTGTATCTAGATTTGAATGATATAGCGACAGTTGAAAAGTTTGTTGAAGACATTCTTTCGAAAGAGACCAGACTAGATGTACCTGGAAACAAAACTACACGTAGCATGTTAATCTCTCTTCAGGGCTCAAAGACGAAGCAAGGCTACGACCAGTAATTGGATACTATTTGCATAGCCACTTTTCTCTTCAAAAAAGCTCTTCACGCCTTTATTCTTCACAATCGCGAAAATTACCGCTCTTGTCCGAGTAGTTTGGGTGGCATCATCGGCCATCTGCCCTTCACCACTTGGCGGGGTTGACCTCAACAACATGAATTACATTATAGACGTTAATGCATGGACCACATACAGCAATAGTAAAGCCGAAAACTACTATTATGAGATACGGTTCACCGAACTGCACAAAAATGATGCCATGATAAAAATTGTACTTCTAAAACATATGCATCGCTGGCAGAGGCTCGCGATTGAGGTAGTACTATATGTATTCACTAGTTTATGCTGCTTACAGGGCATTGTTCGGTGGTCTTTCTCTGGATGTGAGTTTGGAGCTCACTGGTACTTAAATTTAGCCTTAGGCACACCTTGATAGACGAAGAACTGATTTAGAGAATGTGCCTAAATCTAAGGTAAAGGATTGGACCGGTATCACAATTCTGGAGATGGTCTAAGGAGCAAGTGAAGGAATATCGCCAATACTTAACCTACGTCTTTACCAATTTAGGTACCTGTAATTACACAGAGCTCATTTTATCCAAACAAGATCTTCAGCACATAAAGGGAGCTCAATGAGATGCAACAGATCGTCTATTCTTTTTTTTCTTCTCTTTGAATCAAAATTGTCATATGGAGTGGTACAATCTCCATTCTCTTATCATCCGATTAGTGTTACAGAACTAAGCTCGAGGATCTCGCTCTAGGTAACATCTTTTGGAGTCTTAGGCAGCTGTGATTTAAGCGTGGTTTTCCCGGTCGCCACGTCAGCAGCCTGCTTGTCCTCATTGCTACGCGTTGGTAGCTGTTCACATGGCAATATTGATGCGGCAAAAACAGCGAGCTAGGCTTTCCGCTATTGCTACCCCTTGTCAAAGTTTCCATTTTGAGTTGACCAATTCAGCTAATGCGGAGTTTCCGTACTGTTACTGCAAGAAATGGACGCCCTCAAGAACGAGCTTCGCACGACATACGTTGCCTTAAATGCCACGTTTAAAGAATACCTTGAATCTCAGGGCTTTGATAAGGCGATAATTGATCATTATGTTCAGGTGAGTATGGCCAAAATCAGTGGAGTCCTTACCTGCCTGTAGTGCCTAACTTCATATAGTGCTTCTCCGCAAACGTTGGAACCGGCAAACTCCATCGCGGGTTAGCAGCCTTATACATTGGAAAGCAGCTTGCGAAAGATGAAGTGAATGAGGAACAGTCAAAACAACTCTGTGTCTTAGCATGGCTTGTCGAGATGCTGGGAGCGCACTATCTGATTCTGGATGATATAATGGACGAGTCGACAACACGTCGTGGCGAACCGTGCTGGTATCGCCAACCACACATCGGTCTCATGGCCATCAATGACGCATGCGTACTAAAATCTGCCATCTTCTTTTTCCTCAAGAAATTTCTACGCCAACATCCCGCCTATATCGATATCGTCGAGCTCTTCATTGACAATGGACTCCACACCGAACTAGGTCAGCTGTGCGATCTTGCCGCTGCGAAAGAGGAAGACATTGGAGCGTTTACCAAGGAAAAATACTGGTCGATAGTCAAAGAAAAGTCTTCATACAGTATATCAGGGCCAATCACGCTCGCTTTGGAATATTGGCGGCTCGCAACACCGAAGAACTTGGAACAAACTCATACTTTTGCAGTGGCACTAGGTGAATATTTTCAAGTACACGACGACTATATCGATGTGTATGGGGACTATGAAGTTACCGGGAAGCATGGGACAGATATCCAAGACAAAAAGTGCTCGTGGCTCGTTATTGAGGCGCTGTCTCGAGCAAATGAAGAACAGCGAAGTCGCCTTCTTCAGAACTATGGAAGGAAGGAGTCTTCTCAAGTTGATATAGTGAAAAGAGTTTTTGGAGAGCTGGATTTGCCGAAGGCTTTCAGGGAATATGAGGAGGAACAAAGAGCCAAGATTGAAGGCATAATTGCGGCTATGGATGAAAGCGAAGGTTTGAAGCGTGAGATATTTCTTATGCTATTTCACGGTTTCAGAAAAGGGCGGCAGTTTTGAGAGCCCTGGTTTTTTCACAAAGAAATACATGTATATACTACTTATGAGATTGCAGTGGTGATGGTGCAACGTCGGTTCCGTCAGCATCGACGAATGGGGTTGCGTTAACTACGTATGTTGTTCAGGTAGTAGAGAACAAAGCTCGTTGCAGCCCTCAGCTAAAGGAGACATTTGTAAAGTAAGGATGATATAATTTGGGATCGGGCAACAAATCATTCAGTTAACTTGCATGAGGCAACTGAGTATCTAGGTTAACTAGTTATATAGACAGTTGTGCATATTCTGAATTGTTGTTGCTTATCCTTTACTAGGCTACCATTGGCCATCATCGAAGTAGTGTTTGGACGCTAAATATTCGTTGTAGATTATAAAGTTAATCCTGATGGTTAATATCTGACATATTTAAGCAGCATAAAAGTGATATTTGATCGGATATCGCTGGACTTAAGTAGTTTGAATAGCTCCGAGACCGAAAACATGGTCGAGGGACGCAATGTCTGTGAATCTTGACAAAACTCACACACCAGGGTGTATCAACAATGGGCTCACTTCTCGCCCGGCTAGCACTACGTTAAATTTGAGTGAACTTGATTATCAATGATTTGAATACAAAGCTCTTTTGGCTGATTCTAATGTCTCTGGATCCCGTAAGCTAATCGTTGACCCTGCGCTCCCGCCTACATGAGCTCTGGTGCGATCGAGCGTAGACACTTGGAAATGAACCTTTTTTAGCACGTAAGCGATGCATGTATGGAGTAACCAAGACCCATCCAGGCTATCGGACCGCGGATTGAACGGTCATTGATTGGCATTATGCCTTACCGGATCCACCAGATAGCAACTTCTGCTTGGTGTGGCCCGGAAACTTACGAATACCTTCATTTGGCAAAGGCAGCCTCGGCACAACATTCTGCCAGTTCATGCATGCGCCTTGGTTAGATCTAGATGACAGGTCACTGCGCTGTTTCAGAAAGAGCTCTCTGTTGGAGGTAGGCGGGCTTCGCTAGGAGAAATTGAGGGTCACCAAGCTGAACCTCTTCCAAGTTCCGATTGGTGTGGCTCATCAGGGAGTTACAGATAACTCAAGTTTTTCTTTAAGTAAAGAATAGAAGGGGCTAAGCCATCCAGAGATCAACGCAAAGATCAACTAATGTGCCAACTATCTCTTGACAGGTGCATATCCGTGAGTCCAAGCCTCATCGTCCAACGGCCGACTAGATCCTGTATTCATTCTACCACCCCGTGGATTATTATTCAGTCTAGTTACCTGTATTATGCTAGTTAAAAAGTTGTTCCGAGGCGAATACGACCGCACTATTTTAGGTAGGGTATCTGTATTTATATGCCGAGCGCTATGGGCAGCTACGGTACATATTTTAATTAGCCTCCCCTATCATCGGAGAAGCAAAGGGCTGCGTTCAAATCTCCGAGAATATGGTCTGTTCTCAACATCTATCGTACGAGAGATAGTATTGAGAAAATCGTAAGGCAGCCGCTGGATAATTTCCACATAACCAGGGCGTTGCGACCTTGCCAGTCTCGTGAGTAGGAAGAGCCTTCTTGACGAAAGGCGCCTTTCTGCAACACGGATTTCATCCTAACGCATTAACGGAGCAATAAATCACCCCCAACACTTCGGGAGTCAATCTACGAGATCCTTCCGTGACACCTCATGCTGGTTCAGGTTACATTCCGTTGTATATTCGCCCGACTATGTGCAGGGTTAAAGCTCCTGCATTGGTTCCAACTCTAACAGTAACCAGTAAGGGCTCTATTCGTTTTGCCCTGTTATTGTGAGATCGGTTAATTGAGCCGTGCAGAGATAGAAAATAGCTTAGTATTGTTTGTAATGGAGCCCTGTAATAGGGGTGGGTTGACACCAGTCCCTCTCAAGTCCCGACAGTTGCGGATTTAACACAATTGCCATTGAATTCTCGACAGTAGTGCATATGAGTGAATTGATTGCTCGAAATTCAACATTATTACGCTCATTATGCTTGTTCTAGCCTTGTTCTCTTAGAAACTGGAGTTTCTATCCTAGCCTCATTCTGTGTTTGTGCGTGGGGTGACTCTGTATTTAGTGGCCGTGTAGACTCTAGGGAGGGGATATTTAGGCTGGTAGATTTGTGGTAATCGGAACGAATATTTGCCCCTTTTCCCGAGCCTTGTTAGTTGTAAAGTGGCGGAGTGACTAGCTTAGAGCCACCTGCACTGCTCACGGAGAGTTGTAATACAGGCCAATAGCAGCGCACACATTAGATGAAGTGAGCACATAGATACATTGAAGGAGTTGATTATGTAGCTAGTTGCGTGTACAAATGCAGTATGATACAGTTCACCTACTCTGGTTCATCTCTTTTGTGAGTGTAGGCTGCATGTTGTAGTATAGAGATGTAGCGAATTACACTGCCTTTCTGCGTCTTACTGATACCACGGTCTCAGCTGCATTTTCCAATCTTGTAAATTATGAAAAACTCGACTTTTCGTTTGTCGGCTATGAAGGAGTGGAATGTTGAAGCATAGTGAAGAAGAGAAGCTAATGTCAGTTCTGATCCTATATCTGACACCTTGCAGATCTCTCATGCACTGTTCGTATATTCGTATATACGCAGGATTCCAGCACGCAACCGGACTAGCGCATGTACTTCGCCCAATAGGTCGATAGGAGCTGTATAAGTTGGGCGTGCGTCAGTTTAGGCTTAAGGAATGCTACCCTCCTCAATCTTACATGCTATGGAGCTCGGGCGGGTTACCTGTCCTGATCACGGAAGGTGTATCGTTACTCTCTATCCACATATTGACAACTCATGTCTCCAATGGCTCAGTTTAAGATCAATAAACAGGCTCGGGACCCTCAAAAACCAAAAACTCTGCAACCCGAAACTCCCTGCTTCTTTATGCTTCTAGTTGAAAGAAAGGCGGATCGAGGCAAACAACCTCGGCATATCACGTGATGACCGAGATGTGGCCTCCCGAGGTCTTCGGGAGCTTCTCAGCAATGATCTCGGCTTCTCCCCTGTCTTCCCAATACTCGTATAATGAACCAGCGATAGAAGCAATGGCAATGTCTACTTTTCGTCACCGCCGGTCGGCAGTTGCGTGTCAAAATTGTCGTCGCCGTAAAGTACGTTGCAGCGTCCAGGTGACGGGAATTCCTTGCATAAACTGCTCTCAAGATGGTGTCGGGTGTGTCCTCTTAGAGAGCAATCGAAACAGGTGAGATTTGAGATGACTTGCATTTAGAAAGGAGCTGATTGGTCTTATTCAACGCGGCTGTAGTCGGCACAAGCAATCCTCTGGTCTCCGTCACAACCATTCGCCAATTCAATTTGAACTTAACCGTCCAGTAACTGCCGCATCTAGGACAGTTCCACAACCACTACCTCAGGCCTCGGCAGAGCAGGGACCCAGCTCTATAGCATCTTACTCGCCTCAGGGCAACGACTCAAGCAACATTGCAGACGATAGCGGCCTTGCTGCTGGCACTGATAGCCGTGGCAGCCCGGATGACCAGCGTATTGGGGCTGAGATCTCCTCAGCAGCCTTGGGACAGAGTAACCAGGCTGGTCGACCTTTCTATACTGGTATGAGATGATGGAACGACGTTGGTCACATCGGCCAAGATGACGCTGACATTTGTCTTAAAAACAGGAGAGGCACCGGGGTTCACGTCCGTTCTCGATGCCTGTTCGCCATCACAGCAACCCGTTGCAAGACATATTCTCATCCCAGAAGCACCTATTTCATTATCTGCACAGGATCGTGAATATCTACAGTACAAGGGAGTTTTTACTTTACCTCAGAAAAGCACCTGCAATGAACTTCTTCGTGCCTACTTTCACCATGTACATCCCATGATGCCGATAGTTGATGCGACAGTGTTGCTCAAATTTCACGAAACGGGAAAAGCTAGTGAATGGAACTTGCTATTGTTATGGAGCATGTTCTTTGTCGCAGCAAATGTAAGCCATGTTGTTTCGATGTTGATTTGCTTCATCTACTCAATAAGTTGGCCTGCAGCTAATTCTCATTCGCAGTTTGTCGATGCTCGAGTATGGACTCTTGAAGGCTACTCTTCTCGCAAAGAGATGAAAGCTGCCATGTACTCTCGTGCAAAGGTGAGCAGTCCATGTTGGTCATTGCGGATAAGAAACAATTCTCACGCTCGTCTTAGTGCTTGTACGACAATGGTGGCGAGACAGACAAAGTCGTCCTCCTACAATCGGCTCTCCTCATGGGATTCTGGCACTCAAAGTGGGACGGACACTCGCAACCGTGGTATTGGATAGGCGTTGCAATCAGCCTCTGCCAAATGCTGGGCTTGCATCGAGACCCAGATTCGGTCAAGTTCAACACTTCTTTTCCAAACCACCAGCGGCATCTTTGGCGTCGTCTCTGGTGGACTTGTTTCTTCCGGGATCGCTCGTTGAGCTTGACGCTTGGAAGACCATTGAGGATCAATCTCAACGACTGCAATACACCGATGGTCTCGTCTGCCGATGTGCTAAGCGACCTAACACAAATACCGGCTTCAATTGCCAGCGCATATATCCCAGAAGATTTCTCTCAGCTGGCTCACTATTGGATCACCCTGATCGAATTGAGCAAACTTCTGGGCGACGTTCTCACTTTGTGCTACCAGCCTTTCGGCCCCAGTCCAACGCTCCGTCAGATTGAACTCCTCGAGGCGAAGCTCTTGCAGATGCAGCTCCCAGAGCGATATGCGATTGAACAAAGTCGCCTCGCATCCTTCTATCTGTATCATTTGCAATTGCATTATCAGTAAGTCCCAAGTCCAATCACCACATCATCTTTCAACGGTTTTCTTACACATGGCCACAGCGCGATTTTGATCACATTTTATTGCCCGTACATTGCCAAGGCCCCAGAAGACCTATCTCCAGCGATAAAAAACGAATGGCAGAATGAGATGCGAAATAAGATGGATTCAGCAGCTGTACGCTCCAATGCCATTGTTGACAACATCGTACGAGACAAGCTTCTTCGGTTTGCTTGTCCTATGACGTGAGTGTATTCTCCCGCGACTTCAGCGATGACATTCACGCGATTGCTGATTATAGCTTCTGTATCGGCTGCAGTCCTTCTCTTCTAGTATCGGCTATGCATGTGCATCTCCTCAACTGCAAATCGACAGATGCTCTTTCTCGACGCCTCAGCCTAAACAAGCTGGAGCTTTGCATGATGGTAATGGAAGATCTAGAGGAGACGTATACATCAGCCTCCGTGTACCGGGGCGTTTTCTTGGAAGCGATACGCCAATTATACCCGAATTATTCTGGCAGCCCGACTGGGGTTGCTTCAACCGCTGGAGGAGCCTCTCTGTCTCGTGCAACTCCTGCGGATGACTCGGCAACCCTGCCGAACATCAATGATGATATTCTTACGACTCTTTTGGATGAAGCGTCATGCTTCAATTTTTGGGAATCTTTTAGTGATATACAGCTGGAGCTAGAACCAAGCTTATGAACACTCATGGCGCAATCGGAGTAAGGCTTTTGCAATTAGCATGTCGGGAGTTAAATTTGGAATGGATTTGGATGGAAATATTGTGTTTCATGTATTCAACGAGGAGAAATGAGCATTCGGGCTTTGCATGCACTCGTACTGAGTTATCGAAGACATAAATTTGACTTGAAACAAACATAACCGGCTTGGTTTATCCTGCGTAATAAAAGTTTGCGTTATGGCAATCCTTTTGGAGGAGATGTTTTAATCGGAAACAAGCAGTGTCTTCGTCAGCTCAGCTGCTGGCTTAACGCTGGTATGAGCTTCCATAGCACAACCTCTGGTCCAACAATAACTTTCCCGGAGTCTCTACTTTCATGTAGTAATGCTCAGTTGCACCGCACACTTGCAAGACCCATCGTTTTGCAAACTCGCATGCCACTTCATCATCATCTCTTCCCGCGTCCGCAATCAATAAAGCGGCGCATATAAGATCAACGATGTGTCGCACAAAGCTCTCTGCCGCTCCTATGTGTTCAACCGAGCTGTCAGAGAGTACAAGCTTCAATCGACTCCAGGATTCTAAGATCAGTTTCCTTTCGAGGACCAAGTTTTGATGACTTTTGAGGTGAGCAAAGACAGCCGCATCGATAGCTGCCAAGGTGGCCAAGTCAGTATTACCTTCTATTAGACTCATGGCGTAAGCTGCCAAAACATTCGATGTTCCTTCTACAATAGGACCAGCTGACATGTCTCGATACAGCCGAGCAATATTGAACTCGCCTTCTTCATTTTCCATATATCCCATTCCTCCAAGAAATTCCATGCACAAACCAATATTGTTCACAGTTTCGCGGCATATGACAGCCTTTGCAGCCGGGACTAGCCATCGAAATAACAATTTCACGTCCTCGGCAGTGGTGCCTGAGCCGACACAGAACAGTAATGTCTCATCTCCACCAGTCCTCTGCTCGTTTAGCTGCAAAAGACTGGAGAGATATAACAGCAGTATAAGTCTGGCCTTATACGTCACGTGAGACTTGGACAGACTATGCATGTGTAGAGGTAACTCATTCAGTGGCTTTCCTCCGACGCGACGGACTTTGGCAAATGCACGAGCAACTCTGAGACTGTGTCCCCAAGCACTCAGAGTGCCAGCGCACGCAAACATACGGGCAACTGTCAGAAACGTGAGTACTTCACGCGCGCCACGTCCTTCTTGTCCGATCAGCCAGGCTCGCATCCCGCTGAGGTCGACCTCTGCTACCGCAACGGGAGTGCTTCCGCATTTGTTTTTTAGCCCTCGTATATTGATGCCATTAGGGACTTGTATGGCTCTTCCAAGTTCGTCTTGTACTGGTAATTGAAGAGGAGCAAGAAACGCTGAAGGTCCTTTCGCGGTGTTCGCCAGAATAAGTGTGACCGTGGCATCTGGTCCGGAGGCGTAGAATTTAGATCCATAGAGAGCCCAGCGACCTAACTTCAGCTCTCCAAACCTGTTTCCGTCATCATCCGTTTGGAGTTCAGCCGTAGTCAGGCCCGTGAAATCGCTGCCTGAAGGCAACTCGGTCACCCATATCCCAGAGGTCCAAGCCTTGCTTGGATCTGAAGACACTAGACCGTCATACGCGCATTGTATTACCTCTAGGGTCTCTTGGTCCAAGCCCGACCTGTCAAGATGCTCTTTAAGCATTGTACTGGCACCCTGAGTCAACGCAAGCTGTGAACCCCAACCTCCAGACAGTGAAGAGAATAGAAGAAATCTATTAGCCAGTATTAGCGAGGATGATAAGGGGCTCCAACGTATAGACAACGCACTTAGCAAACTGTACAACTCTGCCGTAACCAGGAAATCTCAACTCCGGCACTGCAGTCAGTCTATCTGTTGGCTTAGCATTACCACTATACGCTGAATTAGACAAGGCTTTGCAACTAACCCCTCAGATTGGGCGAATGCTCGAAAATGTTTCCACCCACTACTTGTAACAACCTGATCGACTCTACGGCCCCAGATATCCAGAGGTCGAGTATATGGCGGATTGCTCTCGGTATTTGAATGCATGTCGAGAAACTCTCGTGACAGCATCTTCTCACCCAGCGAAGCTAACTCCGGAGAGGCCTTCGCCATTGTGTCTGAGGGTAGAAAACCTGATCAATTCATCAGTATCTTATCATGATATACTAGGTTAATAAAATTTTCCGTACATGATAACGCGCGAGCAAATATAGCATCGTCGTAGAACTGGTTTCCAAGTCTGGTCGGATGATGGTTGCCGAATTAGGCGTGCTTTGAGTCGAAGTTGCGGCGTCTCTTATCATCTGCACATTAGACGGGCCCATCGTGGTAATGATTCGTGCCTAAATTTTATGGTAGATTTACGAAACAGCATATGATTTCATGACCAAGCGGCATCCTAAGCTCTCATATAATTTCTGCTAGGTAAGAGCAGTAGTAAATGACATGGATATCGTCTCCGCACTAGTATATAATCTTCACGAGTACGGAGTACTATTCACAGCTTACGTAGGTCCACAATCTTGATGATCCTTGGCAGTCGGCCCGTATTTGTGTAAATAAAGGAATGGAATCACACTGAGATGCTCGCAGTTGTTCTTATACCGTTTGATACATACGGTCGAGGTGCGAAGACAATTCGGCAAATGGCAATAATGTCATACATACAAAGAACACATCATTTCGAAATATCAACACAGCATCGTATGGGTAATACAATGAGCAAACGCTTTCTAGAAGCCGGCAAGGCTGACTACACCTAATCGAATATCTTCTTTTGTTAGCAACTTCCGCCAGTGGCAGGCTCTTGTGGAGTCTCGGACTATATCCAATAGAACAACGAAAATTCGCCAGGGGTAGAACAGATGGCCGCTAGACAAGGCTTTCCATTTAATATCTTTGACTGTCAACTAAGAGGTGAGGGTGGATGCGAGTTCCAATAACTAGGTAGCTGGAACAGGGCGAGGGAGATACAGGCTGGCAGGCTGGACACTAGCCCGCTGAATCGACGCTACTCCGATCTTCTTTAGCAGGGGCCCCCAAACACCAGATGTAAGCAAACTATGGAGTAGTCACGGTGATAACGGAGATCATCAGCCTTCTCATTCCAAAGGTGTCATCCAAACTACAACTGCGGAGCAGTCTGTGCCCCTAGACTTCAACGAGGAGCATACTCAGCATGATACATGGTTCTAACTGGTCCACCGAGGCCGCATTACTGTCCCAACCCCTCCCCAACGGCCGCCTGTTCCATATAGGTACAGCCAGTAGAACTGCGATATGATCTTTAACAGACAGCACTACCTATGCTCCACATACCAGAAACGACAATAATACCGATGTCTCATGAGATCTATCAGAAGCTGTCCAATAAACCCACTTCACAGCTTACGTCTCTCTTACAAAAACACGCGCTTTAACCAGATTTTCGGAGTTCTTTTTTTTTTTTACTTTGCTTATACTCCGTAGAAAGCGGTATGTTGTTGAAACGTCCCACATGCATTGTCCCACCTATTTAAGTATTAAGATTTCTCGAGTTAGCAGACCGTTGCCTGCATTCGAAAACATCCCACCCGAAATCTTGCCAAAATGAGTGACCTACGATCTCGTATGATGGAACTCGCCATCTCTTTCTTAAATGCTTTCAACGAGTTCACCACAGAATCCGTTGTGAGATATCGCAGCGAGAATTGCATGCACCGCCTCCTACCAAAATCACTAGACGCGCCACCACGCACCAACAGCGAATACTCTGCCTGGGTCGGTAACCTGAAGAATGTCATGAGCGGATTCAAACTTTCTTTCATGGATGGCTATGAGCCTATAATTGACGACAAATCCCGTCATATCACCTTGCACCTCAAATCCACCTGTGAAACGGTTCTGGGAGAATATCAGAATGAATATGTATGGATCATGAAGGTCGATGAGGCCGGCCAAGAAATTGTGGACATCATGGAATTCGCGGATAGCGCATATACAATCGAATGGATTCAAAAGCTTCAAAATGCTATTGAAAAGAAGTAAACAGGGAAATAGAATATCTCTTTGTGCAACGAAACGAAGCAGGGGTTGTCATTGACTACCACAGGAACTGTAGCAGATAAAGCTTTACAATTTACTTGTCTCAAGTTCCGTGTACCAGCATACTTAGACCGCCTGCTAAATTTAATGAATAATATAATGAGCTTAAGGCACACAATCCTCAAACCCAGTGGCATGATTACTGTTTATTGGGTCAGTATGACCTTTTGGTGCTAAGATACTTCTGATTTACTCTCAGATAAGAGTATGATGGATCCCCGGGCTAAATGCTCATGTAAGCCGGGGGATAACGCAATCCCATAGCACAAGTTCCCCTCCAGCTTTCAATAACGTCTCTGTAGCTATCGAAGTAGCGTCAAATATGCGGACTAGCCAGAGCTGAGAATCTTTTTGGTTGTTCCACAGCGCTAGAACTATGGCATCTTCACAGGTTACAGCCTTCACATTTGGAATCAAACTTATTTCTGTATCCTTCAAACTCCTCATTATTGCGCGCATCTTCTGCAGGGCATGATCACCTGCGCTGTATTTGAGATTTTAGCTCATCTGGCTATCTCGGCTAACAAACAATGGGTCGCTTACGTCTGTGCCTGCTCTCAGCGCGACTCATTGCCTATCAGCCGGACATCAGTCGCATAATATCGCCCGCCTCGATTTCCAACTCTGGGACAAAATCTCTGGTGGAGATGAGAAAAGCCGAAGATCATGGTGATGTTAGCTCATCAGCATGTTCTTCGCTGACACCTGTTATCACTTGCTGCAACACATATCGTATCAGTATTTAGAATGTCCTGACATCGCCCTCTGTGTATCTCACGACAATTAGCTACAATAAGATTAGAGTGAGAATGACAAATCAGTGCGCTACAATATTACAGAAATTGGGATATCCCTAATTAGTGAGTAAAGCTACTCCAGATACTCTAACCAGAAGGGGGCTGACTGTGTAGAGCAAGATCCAAGAACTTTAGGTTCCTGTCTACTCAGGACCGCTGAATCAGGTACAAATACAAACTCATGGGCCTTTCTTCAACTTGCTTCTTCATAACTTACCACCGAGAGTACAGTTTATCGTTATACTCTAGAAATCGACCCAGCATGGACTCCCCATACACACTGAATCGAGGTCCTGATGCTGGCGAGGAGCAGCGCCTCCATAAGCAGCATTATAACATGTGGATGCCAGTTGCCAAACATCTTTTGCCGCCTCACATTTTTGGTAACCTGGTGAAGCTTGACCATCCTCCCGCTATAGCTGATCTTGCTACTGGCACTGGTATTTGGCTCCGAGACCTTGCGACCAAATTACCCAGCAATGCACGTCTAGACGGCTACGATTACGACCCATCGAAGTTCATCAAAGCTTCCCAGCTACCTGATAATGTTCGACTTTTTCCCGGCGACATACTGAAACCGTTCCCTGAGCGATTGAGGGCGCAGTATGATGTGATTCATGTACGAATGCTCATACTTGGCCTCAAAGCCGACCAATGGGCAGAAGCAGCTCGAAATATAAAGATGCTGCTGCGACCAGGAGGTTGGCTTGTGTGGGAGGACTATGGACACTCAGGAATTACATGTGTGCCCGTGACAAAGGAATTTGCGCTGTGGAGCAATGCTGAAGTGCAGTACGCCCGCTCTGTTGGCAGAGATATTATGTGAGTAACTCAAACCAGTTTTTATTACCGTCCAAAAGCCCTGATAATCTTCCAGAGCCCCAATGCGACTTCTGAGCCAAATTCAAGAATCTGGATATGTCAATTGTCATGAGAGCATCTATCATAGCTTTGGTTTGCCGGAAAACCTTCGTAAAACCACTGGACGACTTTTCATGGCCGCTGCACGCCAAATTTTAAAAGGCACGCTTGATAAGACTGAATCGACAATTATCAAATCTCACGACGAGGTAGATGCGATAGTAGACAAGGTAATAAGTGATATCGAAACGGACCGTTGCGTCGTTGGGTTTTATGTACATGTCATTACAGGTCAAATAGAATAGAGACTAAGGACATAGAAGAACTGAGCTGTATCTTGAGCAGTGAATAGAAATATGGTCTTAATAACAGTCAACTTTATTTCAAATATTATCTCTCTCCCCAACGAATTCTGGCTTAATGTCGAGACGTTATCTTCGGCAACAGCCGTTTCTGGTCGTGAATCTCGTATATCAGACTCCAACTTCCCAATCACGTTATTACTTCAAAGTTGAGACTCCACATCTTATTAGATAATTAGGCTCCAGCGCACAGACCACCGGCTCCAAGACCAATAATCTGTCCGGACAAGGGTTGCCAATTGCCTTTAAATACTGCCTGCATAAACAGCACTCCAACCAACGGTCTGCAGTATTAGACGTCAATGACTACCAGAACATATTATACATTATGGATCAATCATTTGAAATTATCACACCCGGAGATTCCGTGGCTGCGGACAATGGTGACATTGTTATGCTGAGCCGTGATGACGTGAGCGATTTCAACGAAGAGAATATCCTGCCTCAGACGCCCGAGACTCTCACCAAAATCAAGCAATGGCTTTGTCCAACTGACTATGCTGCGGTAAATGGAGAATTTTACAAGCACCTGAGATCCCATGTTGCTGGAACGGGCGACTGGCTCTATTCTACGGATGCCTACAAGCAATGGCATGATTCGGAAGCCGAGGGAATACTTTGGCTCAAAGGCATCCCCGGCTCAGGAAAGTCTGTCTTCGCCTCTAGATCAATTCAGCGACTGCAAGAGGAAGGCGTTCCAGTCCTCTATTTCTTCTTCCGACAGATCATTCGCGCCAATTATGAGCCAACAGCTCTGCTACGAGACTGGCTTGTCCAGATTCTACCCTACAGTCCGCCGCTCCAAGCCAGACTCAAGGAATACCTTGACGAGCGCCGAACAATCGAGACGCTGTCCATTACGGAAATGTTCAGAGACCTTCGACTAGCGTGCACATATGTGCCCAAAGTCTATTGCGTTATAGACGCTCTGGATGAGATGAACCTCGGCAATGACCAGTTTCTTCACGAGTTGGCCAAATTCGCATCTTGGCAGCCGCCCAAGATAAGAATGATGATAACTAGCAGACCTGTACCTGCAGTTGAAACACCACTCAGGCCGTATCCGACGGTACAAATTCGCCTTCAGGAGCAGTTAGTGGATCAAGATATCGCGGTTTATGTACAACGACTGCTTGCTAGTTCTCGCATTTCTAAAAATGATCAAGACAGGATCCAGCAAGCAATCCTTGAAAAAGCTGGCGGAATCTTCCTCTACGCCAAGCTGGTCATGGAGCAAATCATGGAACAGGATGCCAACATAGAGCATATTCTTGAGACTCTACCCGCCAATCTCAATGTCATGTACACTACTCTTCTGAAAGAACATTCTCAGAGGTCTGGTATACCGCACCATGTGCAGCTCCTAGTTCTGCAGTGGGTGACTCACGCAAATCGCCCGCTCCGACTCCTTGAGATGTCAGAAATGCTCAGCGTGACACGTCAACTGGATGGTATACATGAGCTCAAGGAGGCCAAGGATATTATCCGTGCGATCTGTGGATCACTTTTGGAGATTCTTCCAGATGAGACAGTTTCTGTTGTACACCATTCTCTCACTGAATTTCTCAAGGGCCAAACACGCTCTCTTGCTCAGGATCGTCCAGCAGATGAGTATAGTTTGCTCGAATCTGATAAAACTCACCTCAGCCTAGCCCTCGCATGTCTATCCTACCTTGATGCAGGGTGCCTGGACAGCTATGAGATTATGGAGAAGAGCAAGATGAGAAATCAGGGGTCGAAACGTAGGAGACTTAACCAAGATGCAAGGCTAGAACACCCTTTTGCCGAGTATGCCGTCTTCAATTGGCATATACACATAACCAAGGCTGGATTATTGGCCAGAGGTCAACCAGAGCTATATAAACTACTGGACAATTTCCTCCAAGAGAACCGCCTTCTCGTCTGGCTGAGTCTAGAGTGGCCGAATTGCGACTTTTATGACATGTCTCCTCTACATGTTGCTGCTTATCTCAATCTGACGGATTACATGCGAGAGCTTCTGGAGAGGCCAGAGGTCAACGCCAATGTTGTCAATGAGAGGGAAGAAACTCCCGTCTACTGGGCTGCGTATCATGGACATGAGGAAGCAATCAGGCTTCTCCTACAGCACGGTGCCGAGTCAAACAAATATAACGCTACTGGCTTGACGCCATTACACGAAGCTGCAATGCGAAACCACGCAGCAGCAACACAGATCTTATTGACTGCTGGGGTTGATCCCCTCACTCCTAGGACAGATCCTCAGGCCAAACGTGGCCATTATGCCGAGCGCAGGTCTACTGGCCGGACGCCGCTCCAATATGCCTGTAAGAATGGGCATGAAGAAGTTGTGGCCATATATTTGCCCTTTCTCAATGATATTAGTGTTGTGTATAACGCATTGCACTTGGCAGCTGAGTCTGGTCAGGATAAAGTTGTGGAATGCATCCTGAGACACCCAGGCATCGAGGTGGACGCCTTCGTTTCCGATCACACAGCATTATACTATGCTTGCTCGGCAGTCAACCCTCAGACTATAGAAGTCCTTCTGAAGGCTGGAGCCAATCCGAATGTCTTACTTGAGCCGAAATTCTATCAGCGCCTCAGCATTGTTCATGGTGCAAAAGGTCTGGATCCCAATGGTTCAGAGCGCATGCTTACAGCCCTTCACGTGCTGTCCACCAGTGCTGCAGGGAATAATCGGCCAAGCGTGGACAGGATTCAAAAATGTTTCGAGCTAGTTCAGGAGGTTGGGGTCGATCTAGAGGTTCCAGACCTCGAAGGCAAGACGGCCCTACACAGCTTGTTCTCGGGTTCAGCTTTTGTGTCATCTGAATCAGTTTTTGCCATGCTACGGCTACTTGTCAAGGCGGGAGCCGACGTAAACACAACGTGCGACAAGGGAGATACACCACTGCACGGAAATCTCACCAGCAAAGATGCTGTCCGTCTACTCATCGAGGAGGGCGGCGCGGACATCAACAAGCGACGAACTTCGGATGGTAGAACGCCGCTTTTATGTCTTCTCTCTTCTCAGTCGCCGGAAACCTCGTTGGAATTCTTATCCTTCGGTCCAGACTGCAATGCCGTGGATAATGATGGCAATGGCGCTCTTCACGTCGCCGTAGGTTGTCGACATACCAATCGCGATCTCATTCTTGCTCTCTTGGCACGGGGAGCCGATCCAAATATGAAGAATCACAGCGGTCAAACGGCATTGCACATTGAGGGCGAGCATGGGCAAAGGCAAGAGGATTTGATCAAGCTCTTGGTGGAATCCGGCGCAGAACTTGAGGCTCGAGATAACAATGGCCGTACGCCTTTATTTCAAAGAGTAAACACATATTTCCACCCTGAAGATCGCCAATCGACCATTTATCTCAAGACCTTTGTGGAGCTGGGAGCGAAAACCGACTGCCGCGACGACAAGGGCCGAACTTTGCTCCATGAAGCGGCCCGCTGCGATGCTTACGATCGATTTAAATACTTCCTAGATCTGGGGGTGAGTCCGCTTGCCCAAGATGAAGCAGGGAATACCATGTGGCATGAAGCAATTTACACTCGGTCTTACTCGGCCCAGCGGTCTTCTTGGCATATGAGGAATGGTCCGCCAATTCCAGATATATATAGCCTACTGACTGAGAGTGGAGTTGATCCCGATCAAGCAAACAATCAGGGAAGAACCCCCCTGCATATCGCCTGCAGTATAGAGGCTGAGGCGTCTGACAGCCAATATGAAAAGAACCCTATCAATTACTTGTTGAGTGTTTGCAAGAACCCGAGCCCAGCCGACAGTGATGGCATAACGCCCCTCCATTTGGCTGCGACTATCTCCGAGTATCACATCGCCGCACTCCTCAGAGCTGGGGCGAATGCAGCGGCTGTGACTCTCGAGGGAATGACTCCATTGCACCTCGCAGCTCGCACTTGTCAGTCAAACATTGTTGGCATGCTTCTCGATGAAGTCGAGAAAGATGGTTCTTCGAATGTCTCAACTCTCGTTAATCATCGGGATAATAGTGGACGAACAGCTCTGCATTATGCATGCAGATCCGGACGCCCAGAAGCGGTAGCGTTTCTACTCGCATCAGGAGCCGATGTTAACATCCGAGCGAAGGATGGTATGACACCACTACAAGAATGTACCAAATTTGAAAGCGAACTGGAGCTTTGGAGAGGCTGTGGCTCGGCCGGCGACAGACAACATCGTCTCCAAGCCGCAGGGCTTAAGCTTGGCGATAAAACACGCCCATTTCTGCATTGGACTAGTCAACAGCCGCAGGATAAAAGCCGAATGCCATCTGAGCATCTTTCAAGTCGCCTTGACGAGATACTAGACATGTTAGTCGCTCACGGACTAGACGTTTATACAACAGATACTTCCGGACGAAACCAGATTCAAGAAGCCGTTAGTCTTATCAAGAGCCCAACAATGGGCTACACTATAAGATGCTTCCTGGCTCTGGTCAATAGACTAGATCCAAAGCTATATGAAGGCGATATTGAGTCCCTTTCAAGCCTTCGGGAGCAGGCGAAGGCAATGGTGGGACCTCCAGAACCTGAACATCAATGTAATCATATACATTGCCATGACTCTGAACCTGACAAGTTCTTGATATCACGAGAGTACAGTCGCGTCGAAGAGGTCCATCGAGAGGGTGCGGATTTCACTGAAGCAAGCCGCGCAAATGGTACCCCGTGGCATAGTTTGGTCCTTGGAGGATATGGACTGCTCCTCGAGAAGCTATGCACTGGTGAGGTTGTGAAAAACTTTGAAAGCAAAAAATGGTGCACAAAGTGGCTAAATGGCATTTCAAAGGGAAGAGGTCCCTTTGGCCCCCGAAGCATCAGCTCACTCTTAATTGCCGCATGCAGCAGCAGAATGCCAAACATGGAGGTGGTCAAAGTACTCGTTGAGTCCTTCAAAGCCGATGTCAATGCGCAAACCTCTACACAAATCTTTAACCTGGTAGATGGACAGATAGTAGAGGGGGAGACTGCGCTTCACATCTTGGCCAGAGGTCACCACTGGTGGCAGGTTCATCAGGCACTTCCTTATCTCGTCAGCCATGGAGCCAATGTCAACTTGAAAGATCAGATTAAGCGGACGCCTCTACACATCGCATTGGAGAGTATTCCAGGAAACACTCCCAGAGTGCCTTCTTTCCAAGAAGAAGCAGCTCGGATACTTGTCAGTGCCGGCGCAGATATTCACGCCAGCGACAACATGGGCAAAAGCTGTCTGACTCTTGCGGTCAGAAGCAGCAATCCCAGAATGCTACAGGTTGTCCTACCACCGGGAACAGCATTGGATATCTCAATTTTATTCGTTGCAATCGAAGAATTTAACGTTCAGCTATTTGAGCGACTGATATCAGTCGGCATGGATGTCAACAAGAGATGCAACGCCAATGCTGCAGGAGACAAGCTTGGCCCAATAATCAGAGTAGGCGTCATGATTGAATTGGACGAGTTATACGCGTTGCTGCTGGTTGATCATAAAACAGCAACCTACGTTAATGACCCAAATCGCGGCCCTGTTTTCGGTAGTGGTTTCGGTAATAGCTTCGCAAATTCAGCCCAGCCTGATGATAAGAAGTCGAAGTACATTCGCATGATGGAACTGCTTATTTCTCACGGCGTGGACCTATATGCCAGGTTCAACAAAGCCGTTCAGGATACCGGTGCTTCTCTTGCTCCTATGGCATCCACGAATGAGACCATCAACAGTAATGAGAATGGCAAGTCAGGTAAAAAGCCCCCAAAAGGCCATCACTATGAGGACTGCACCGTCATTCACGAACTGTTGGAGAACAGCAAATTTATCCAAGACATTATTGACTGGAAATCTCTCGACCTGGAACATCGCGATGGTAAAGGCAGGACATTGCTTATGGCAGCATGCCGGAACAAAACCGTCGCCGATGTGACTGCTATGAGGCTCGTAGAACTGGGAGCCGATCTGTCAGCCCGTGATAGTGAGGGCAAAAACGCTCTACATCACATCTTCGAGTCTCATGAACCGAATGGAATATGCAAACACAACGAGGTGGTGAAACTGATGCTATCCAAGCGTCCGGAGCTTATACACGAGGAGGATAGCAAAGGTAATTTACCAATCAACTACGTTCAGCCGGGTCTCTGCGGTCCACATTCGGGGTTCTACCAACAAGCACCTTGCAAAGGCATTGTCGATATTCTGCTAGATGCGGGTTCAGACCCGTTGCATCCAGACGCCGACGGCAATTTTCCTATACATTTCCTCGGTCACCGGCCGAAGCATGCATTGTTTCAGCGCTTCCTTGACATGGGCGTTCCCATCGACATACACAATACCAAGAATGGTAACACGCCATTGTTCAATTGGTTTTCTTCAGAACCTTCAGCCTTCGACGCGCCACAGAGCTCGCATTTCGGTGTCTTCAACGCTCCCTTCTCAAGCACACCCCTGACGAGACCTGTCCCAAGGCCCGTCTACCCATTCCCAACCAGAGTCCTCCCAGGTACAGCCACCCCAAGCATGAGCTTCCCAAACACGAACTTTCAAAACGCATTTCTTCCACAACAACTCCTCGTAAGAACGGGCTTTCCAGTTGCGCCGCCTCAACAGCCAGTAGATAAAACCAAGCTCGAGGATTTTGAACAAGAGCAGCTGGCAATCTACGAGAAGGCAGGGGCAGATTTCATGGTGCGCAATAATGCTGGAGAGACTCTGTTACATACCTTGGCGAGCTCATCGTTCCAACACGGTTATGGTGCAAAGAGTAAAGACGACATCATCACTGCGAGGCTCAAATTTCTGGTCTCCAAGGGGCTTGATCCTCTAGCCGAAGATGAACGACAAAGAACGGCTATTGATGTTGCTGTAGCATGCGATAACAAAGGATTCCTAGATTTCTTTAAGAAGTGATCTTACGAACAAATGATGCTTGGGGCTGAAGGCTATGGAAGTGTTGAGATAGATGTTTTTAGACGCTCCTTATCCCATTATTAAAATATCAGGATGAATTCTCTATATCTAAGCATTCCACGGTCCATTTCCGACGAATTTCAACTCCTCTTGACCAAAATTCTCCTCAAAGTTCAAGTTGGTCTGCATTCCGGCGGCAGCCATAGCTTTCAGTCGTCTGTCTACCAAGCCACCTGGAGTGTCAGCTTTCAAAAATGAGTTAAAACTCTCTATCTGCTGGTCTGCTGTAGAAAATCCGGTGCGCTCATTGATGAGATTCTTCGCTGCAGCTATGGCAGAGTGGTCCCAGCCAGCTACTCGGCGAGCAAACTTGTCAACAAACTGTTCAAATTGATCATCTGGGATTGCACGATTGATCCCTAATATTATTTAGCATTACTCTCAAGCATTAGGCATGGGAGCGTTAATAAACTGGTAGCTTACATCCGTAGAGAGCAGCGGTCTCAGCGTCAATACTGTCAGCGCCGATTACGACTTCGAGAGCTCGACTTCGTCCAGCCAAGCGGGACAACATCTCGATTCCACCACCACCTGGATTTACGCCTTGAAAATTACATCAGTAAGATAATATGTCAAATCGGCTGATAAAACTCACCGAACCCGACTTCATACTGTGCAAGTACGGCTTTCTCTTTGCTCCCAAATCTAACATCCAGAACCGCTGCAATCTCTGCACCAGCATTGTAAGTGAGGCCTCTGATGGCAGCTACTGTGAGCACCGGAGCTTTTGCTAGGCGGGTAATGCTATCCCAGTATCGGGGGTTACCGGGGTACAAGTCGGGGTCTAGAGTGTTTATAAGGTCCACGTGTGTGGAGAAGAAGTATTTCGAATTCGAGTCGAAAACAACAACCTTGACGTTAGGGTCGCTGGTAATTTCATCAACGAGTGCATAGAAAGCGCGGAAGAAATTATTGCCCTGGATATTGAATGGAGGATCTGAAAATGTCGCACGCCAGTATGAAGGTGTAATCTTGGTTGTCGTTATCACGGACGAAGTGGTAGCTGTTGCCGGAGCACCCATTACGGTGTAGATAATTGAGGCGATGGCCAATGGGATGAGAGTAAGAAGCCTCATTTTAACTAATAATATTTGGCTTGCTGGATGTATGTAAGTGTAATACTTTGTCGCTGAGATTCGACATCTAATAGAGTTGGGGCACTTCTATCTATCACTTGTCCCGGATGATACAGACCTTTATAGAAAGCCAAATGAACCACAGCTACCAATACTATTACTGACAAGAAGTTAATTTGTAATGTTCGTGGAGAGAGAATGGAATCGAGGTCGTTCATACGTCATACAGAACATATTATTCGATTAATCATGCCTAGAGTATAGAAAAAGCTAGGAGCGGCCCGGCTCGTGAAACATGTCCGCGGAGCGTATTCCCAAGCTGGTCTAACAAACCCGTTCACTGGAAATCACTTCCGCTGACCTTCTAAGTTGGTACATTACTCGTAAGTACCTGCATTAATAATTCGTCCCAGATTGTACATTTCCACAGGTTTGCATAAGGTGAATCTACTGGACAATCACTATTTGTATATTAAGCTATGCCATCTGGGTGAACAGTTCTACTCGATCTCTACTTCATAGCGAGCGATTAGGGCCCATAGTAAAGAACGCAAGAAAGTCTTACAGTACACCTCTCTAACACTAGGCGCACTGCATCCGTCTCTGAGCTAATTGTCTAAGGGCATATTATTATCTCACATAGTCTTAATTTTAATAAATATTGTATATTCTTCGCGTTAACTTACCCCAGCTATTGTAAATCTTGTCCAATCAATGCAATCTGTATCAAATCATAACTTCCGTTCACGTATATTACAGTGCACCGTAGAAGACTTTTCATTACAAATGGAGCAGCGATATCTGTGAAACCACGGTCAGACAAGTTAGCTTCTACTACAACTATAGTGTCAAACGTGTATGCATGAACATGACTGCTGCGGCGGGGGGGGGCGCCCCCGCCCCCGCGCCCGCGGGGCGGGGGGGGCCCGCCGCGGGTGGGACGAGGAGAGGGCTGGAGGG
>NW_028145368.1:3144357-3405423 GCF_050948025.1 Trichoderma camerunense
ATTACATTGCACCGTTCAATACTTTTAATTACAAATGGAGCAGCGATATCTGTTAAACCACGGTCAGACAAGTTAGCTTCTACTACAACTTTAGTGTCAAACGTGTATGAATTAACATGACTGCTGCCACCCCCCCCCCCCCCCCCCCGGGGAAATGCTCTGATGACGGGACCACCCTCTTTCTGGGTACATAGGCAATCTTGCCCGCGTGCGCCCGTCACAATGCTTGCTCTTTTTGATGGAATTTACCTGCAAGAAACCAAAAAATGCATATACATAACGCAGCGAACATAGCCCCTGGAGTTTTTGACCATTCTTCGTCGTCTTTTGCAAGGTTAACAATTTGTAAGTCGCTAAACTCGCTAATTGGTAAGCCAGAATCACAAAGTCCCAAGATGCAAGCCGAAGTCCACCTAGTCTATCCACCTAAGATGTATACAACGTACGTCACTCAAGCGCTGAGTAGGCATTCGAAGCACTGTAAGGCCTCTCGTAGGCCCTGGTATTTGTAATCGACTATAGAAGAAAAAATTGTAATAGTTGAGCAGCTCTGCAGATTACAATGAAGAGAGTTCTTGGTAATGGTGTCCTGTCTCTAGATTCAAGAAACATACATGTAACATTGGCAGCCCGTAAGAAATAATATTTTACTTACGCAGTAGAGCAAGATCCTGCCGGCAGCCTCGGGGGTATATATAAAACCAACGGCTGAACATGTACAAAGCTGCTCTGGTGTGCTAAAAAGAAGTTGTATTTATGCAACTACAGAATGAATCCATCGGGGTACTCTGGGGTATCGTGTTCATCTCCAGTACACATTGTTCAAAGGGCAATCAGGTTTGAACAACTCCTAGACAGCAAACGCAGCGACACCAGCAATAGCCGCAACGGCTGCGCCATTCAAACAACGGGCAGTCCCTGCCCCAGCCGAAGGTATTGTCATCGACTGGGTTGCGGTCGCCATCACTGTGCTGTGTGAACTCATGGCTGCGGTTGAATTAACCTTGGACGGCTCCACCACTGCTTCATACAGGCTACAAGACGCGTTCTTCGCCAAGGGGCAATCGCTCTCGACACAGATCGCCTGCAGTTGCGGCCCTTGGGCCTTGATCACCGTGGCGGGCATAGCACAACGCATGCCGAAGCCGTTGGAGAGGGCGTTGCCCACGATCTCAATGTCTGAGGCGGCTACACCAAACGACTGCGCAGCTAGGGCAATCTGCTGGATGAAGTATGTCAGTTCTGCGCTGTCGAGGGCCATGAACTTGTGGACTTGGTAAAGCGACGCTCGACCCCCATAGGCGGGAAAGCCGGGCATTCCTTGGTGCGAGCAGGAGAGGAGGGAGCCGAAGAATTGATACAGATGCGTGAGGAGGAAGCTGTACACTCCCAGTTAGCAGGTTGTGACGAATGATTGGTGTACGGTCAAGGTGTCAACATACTATTGTCTCGAGGTGTCGTCGTTGGCGGGCTTGTTCTTCATGAGCGGTGCTGCGCCGCCACCATCGAGAAAGTTGACCGATTGTCCATGAGAGCCACCGGTATTGGTCGAAGCTAGCTGGCCATTAAAGTACGGCAAAAGATTGACCGCCTTGCCGTTGACCTGACCTGGGGCAAGGATGCCGGGCACCTTGACGCCGACGTTGGGGGCTGTATCTGCAGTGAGGGACCGGACGAGTTAGAGACGAAAGTCAATGCAATGTGGAGAGGCGAGGAGAATTGGCGTACAGTTGCCGATCACGACGGTGTTGACGAGGAGTGTGAGCAGCGTCAGCTGGTTCTCTGCCGTGTTTTCTTTGAGGAGCGCCGTGGTGTAGTAGTCGCATATGGAGATGCTGGCTGGGCGCTGGGCATTTACCACCGAAGCAGCCGCTGCGAGAAGTACACTTGAGAATTTCATCCTGACTATATGAAATGTTGGAGGGCTTTGGCAAAAGAGCAACAGCTGGGAGGAGGATAGTTTGTGATTCGTGGGTGCTGGGACATGGCTGTGATATAGCTTCGTCTTGTCCAGGGTGATTGTTGTGATGCTGACGTCAACACTGTCTATCAACCTCTCGCCTTACTCCAACGATCGTGTAATATCCCGTCTTCTCGTAAGTGGAAGTTTGATTTGCGTCATGGACTGAGACATTGATGCCGGAAGCTGTTCTATCCGGTGCTACTGCTGAGGGGAATTGGCGCTTGGGAGAGCCGCCCTCTTGGCTGCGATAAGACATGCAGGGCCGCAGCATGCAGGGCGGCAAAGGGGCTCATTACGGTGTCCTCGATATTTGCCCGATCGAATCCAGATTAACGGGACCATGATTACCGTAGCACAGGTTGATTAGGTGGCATTCGATTAGCTGGACCTACTTTAGCTCTCTCGGAGAAGCATCGGTCTCAAGGGGGGGAGGCTGGGGCTTGGCTATTCTCAGATAGACTCGTGTCGATCTGGAGTCCGTCTTTGTGTTTTGTTCTCGGAGATTTGAATCTCGATTCGTGGGGTTTTGCTGTCATGTCGTCTTGGAAACATGTTTGACAGATGCTTACGAAGAGGCTATTGTCATGGGTATTTGCGTGGACGTTGTGTTTCATTGCTATTCATTGCATTCACAATGAAGGTCTTTGGTCTCTTGTCGATTCATTTGCTTGTTGCAACTGTAGTATGCGCAACATGTACATGGCTTACAGGTTTAATAGCTAGCTATACATTTAAAACAATTAGGTAAGTTAATATCTACTGTAAAAAATATAAAGGGATTTTTAGATAAGTTTATCTATGTAATTAGCGTTTACTGTTGCTGGGAGCGCGAGATTGATGGACTTAGTACTATAGTAGTATACTAGTTGAGGATAATGGCGGCGGATTGACGCGTGATACCATGTATGATTCCAGAGTTATCACTAATTTCAACATCAGAGCATTAATTGGAAATATCTCAGTAGTAGTTAACCCTCTGCTAGTAGAATCGCGCCTCCATTCGCAGGGACACTGGCACCATTCATCCAACGAGCATCATCGCTCGCCACGAAAGCTACAATTGCCGCAATTTCCTCTGGCTCTGCCAATCGCTTCTCAACAGTGGCATAGTTCTTAAGCCCTTCCATATACTCTTTGGGTAGATTGGCTAAGGCGTTCTCCATGGCAGGAGTCTTCGTGGGCCCGACGCTTATTGAATTGATCGTGATGCCTTTCTCTGCAGCCAGCGCGCTCGCCATAGATCGAGTAATACTGTTTAACGCTGCTTTACTAGCACCGTAAAGTATTCCGGGCTCGTCGGCCGCCTGTTTGGCTGTCACGGAGCTCACATTAATAATTCTGCCACCTTTTGCGGGCATATAAGGGAGCGCTGCACGAGTTGCAAAGATCGGCGCCCGTACATTGGCGTGAAAAAGGTTGTCAAAATTTTCGACGGTAGTATGTAGAATGGGAAGAAGATGTTCAGATGTGGCACTAGATTACCATCAGCATCATACAATGTTTAGTCACAGATTAAACTCACAGAGCAGCATTGTTGATAAGAATATGGATTGTATTTGTCTTCAATCCTGCGAGAGCTCCGTTCACTATCGTCTCTCCGATGTCGACGTCGAGAATATTAGCACGTATTGCGACTGCATCTGCCCCATGAGCTTTAATCTTGGTTACAATGTCATTTGCTGCAGCTTCGTTGCCCGAGTAGGTAATAGCCACCTAGCAAAGGCAGAAATTAGGTATGTATACTTCAAATACAGGCTGTCATAGTCCCCAGAAAAACGCACTCCTCTGGCACCTCTTTCTGCTAGTAACAGGGCAATTGAAGCTCCGATGCCTCTGGAACCTCCAGTGACAATAGCATACTTATTTTCAAATGTGAGTGACATCGTATCACACCTAATGTCGTTCAATGAAAAGATTATGATGATGCTACTTTGACATATATAGCGGGACGAAGGCAAGTTTTTATGCGTGGAACAGTCTCCCAAAATCTTACAAACTTAAGATTTCCGGCTGTACATGACAAATGCAAGATAGAGAGGACTTGATCTCAAAGTATGGCGCTCATAGGACTTTATTAAACTCCGACATCTTAAAAGCGATGCAACTGTCTAACACGGTCGTCAAGGTCTATGTAGATGGAGTTTGACGGAGAATGATGAAGGTTTGGAAGAGACATAGCGGAGTTTTAGCGGAGATTCAATATAGAACTTCAATCAATGTATTTCAATTAATAATTCTGTTAAGCTCTGAGTGCTTCCAGCTCTTTTGCGGCGGACTTTTGCAGTACAAAGTGTTGATAGCCAAATCCCAATAACTCTCCCTTTACCGATAAAGAGCGTTTTCTCCGACTTATGCCGGACAATACAATACAGGACCTAGTTAAGATGAGAACGGCGTCAGACTTATTAGTCAAACGCTCGTTTATCGAACGTATAAGCTTTTGTATAAGTATGTTATGAATAGATCGACAGCTTAGCTACTTTGTGAACTACTAAGAGACGCACCATCATATTTTACTTAAGGTTCCAAAAACAATAATAGAAAAGCTATTTCATCAGGTCTTTATAATAAGGTAGCAAAAGAAATCATCTAATCGAGCTGTCACAGCCGCATTCTTTCAAGAACGAAGTCGTTGGCGCAATTAGCTGGTATATTGAGATGTGAACTCAATCTACTCTCTCATTGGAATCTTTACCTTTACTTTTAGTAATATATTGCTGCCTCTCTATATACTAGTTTACCTGCTACTCGTAACCCAGATGACCCAGATGACAACTAGACAGGAAAATAAAGGGAAAATAAAAGGGAAAATAAACCCGTCAATAGTTGACTTTACCATGAAGATCTCAGTCCGCATTAACTTCTCCACACTTTTTAGACAACTCATTAACTCATGCATTGATCCAACGAGATGAATTCAACGAGCCACGAGAGTCGACCGGATCTTTAAGTTCACGTCTCAACATATATATATCCATTTGATAACCGGGGTTTAAGAAGATTTTATCACGATGCACCATGTATGAACGTCCTACTTCACACCTGTCCTCTAATTCGTTAATTGTTCGAGTCTCATATGCCAAGACCTCCTTATATATTCAGTCTTGATACTTCGTTTTACAGCCGTGCCGCAAACCAATGACGCGCTCATCTTGGCCTTCTTTCCCCGCCTCATTGTTACCTCGCAACAGCCAGCACTACTACCCGGCAGCCTGCACCCCAAACTTGTGCTACCGAGTTGCAAGGCTCCTAGATGAAGCCATGAGCGCAGTAGATGGTGAGATTGAGTTAGCGACGCCAGAGAGAAATTTTGCGAATCATGTGGTGCTGTCGTCAGATCATCGTCTCGATACATTTCGGAAATACAATACTTTGGTGTTTTGGACGGAGGTAGGATTGTGGAAGTTGGACCACCCGAGGACATGATTGATGCGAATGGCGGTTTCACAGAAAAACAATACGAATACGCGATAGCCAAAATTGAGACAGTCTGAAGAAGGTAAATTCTGGGATAAAATACAGCTAAAGCGATAATACGAAGACAAGTACCGATATGGTTCTGAAGTCTGTTGCTGAGCACGTGTGAAATAGAATCTGATTACACTCATTTGATCCTAAGATTAGGTATGACTTTTTCATCGAACAAGCTATCGAAACGTATCCAGTCCAGCATATATGCATTTGAGAAAATAAAACCTTGATAACTCTGGATTCATTCTTCATTCCCGTTTTCCTGGCTTATCTTCTCAATCTTCCCCTCATGACGATGCTCAACTCAATAGGTGGTGATTACAAATTGCAGGTTACGCGCTTAAATGGCTAAGCAAGGGACCGCTCACGAGGGATAATCTGGGGAATCTGCAAGATGCCATCTTCTCCGCAAAATTCCCCAACATTGCCCATCATCAATAGCAACTCATCTCGGAGAAAAGGTCATCATTCCCTCATTCGGGCGATTCACGGCGTTTTCCATCTTGAAGAAAAAGCGTGTAGAGCCGACCGGAAATGACTCGCGTGTCAACCGTTCAACCAACACCTTGACCGCATCACTGTGACCCTCACCAGACGATTCCCTTGGGCGATACTCGTACGGCAAAATTCTATCCTTGCCTGCTGCGGGCACTAATCTCCACTACCGTGGTCATCGATGTGGAGAAGTAGGCTTGCCTTGCTCGTGCAACTTCCGACTTCTTGACTCAATGGCTCGACTCTCCGTGTTATTCCCCCACAAGCAAAGGCACATGGCAATTCGTGAGCAAGGGCCGGCACCCATCTTTATGGGGTAATTACGCGCTATCGCACTGTTCCGTAAGACGCTTCTCCAGTGGCATTCTCCATCTTAAAGCCCGCCATTGGACTCGCCGACGATCTCTTCCCCACATGGAACGTGAAAAGTTGGTTTAGGGCTTGTTCGGCGCAACAACTTGGCTTCACTCTAGTTTCGGTAGCTTGCACGAGGAGAGGGGGGAAATGCGGAGAGTCAGTACCGGGTCTCAGGGCGACAGTCACCCTGGGTGCGGTCAGCGTAGAGTCAGGGACCCATATTGTGTCTTGAGAAGGGAGCAAGGTTGGATTAAGGAAGAGGGATTAGATATAAAGGCCCGCTGATCCACTGCCCTTTGGCGGGATCTGAGCCGGATATCTTGAAGTATCTTGTGGATTCTCAGTTTCATTCAGCGGTTATTGTGGTACAGCTGCTGTAAAAGCGCAAATTCAAGATGGCGCCCAATCCAACAGACGTCAGTGTGGTGCAGCAGCAGCAGCAGCCCACCAAGGGTGTTTTTCGCCAATTTCGTGAAAACCCGTACATCTTTGGTCTCTCAGCTGTAAGTTGATGAAATATGCCATCATGACTGAATTAACAACACCATCGCTAATACACATCAGTTTGCTTCTCTCGGTGGATTTCTCTTTGGCTATGACCAAGGTGTTGTCTCAGGTGTCCTGGGGATGGAGAACTTCGGGGCGCTCTTCCCAAGGATCTATCTGGACAGTGGATTCAAGGGCTGGTTTGTCTCTACGCTGCTTTTGACAGCATGGTTTGGCTCCTTGATGAATGGCCCTATTGCGGATCGCTTTGGCAGAAAGGGCTCAATGATGGCTGCTGTTGTGGTTTTCCTTCTCGGATCCGCTCTGCAGTCTGGCGCAACTTCAATCGGCATGTTGTTTGGTGGTAAGTCTCGAATGTCTTATTATTTTTGGTCGAACTTTAGTAACAATATGTGTAGGAAGAGCTATTGCTGGTCTGGCAGTTGGTATGCTTACCATGATTGTGCCCATGTATATGTCGGAAGTTTCTACAGCTGGCATTCGAGGAACGCTGGTTGTGCTACAGCAGTGTAAGTCTCAGACGCCCAACTCCACATGCTTAATCTGGCGATTCCGATTTCTAATAAGAGATCCTTTATATAGTGAGCATTACTCTGGGTATTCTCGTCAGCTACTGGCTCGAATACGGCACCCAGTACATTGGTGGCACCCGTTGTGCCCCCGATATTCCCTACTCAGGCGGCACTCCTGACAAGCCTACCTTCGACCCCCGAAACGATGTTGGCCCCAACGGTTGCACTGGACAAAGCCAAGCCGCATGGAGAGTCCCATTCGCCTTGCAAATCGTACCCGCACTTATCCTAGGCATTGGAATGATCTTTTATCCCGAATCCCCTCGCTTCTACCTTATGCGAAAGAACGAAGAAGCAGCCCTTCGCTCGTTGGCCCGCCTCCGTCGCGTTCATCCCGATTCCGAGTCCCTAAGAGAAGAGTATCTCTCTATTAAAGCCGAGGTTATGTTTGACGAGGCTCATTCGCGAGAGAATTACCCCGGCAAGAGTGGTGTCAGCCTCTTCTTCTCCGAATATTACGGTCTGCTGTCAACATGGCCCAGCTTCAAGCGTGTGTTTATTGGAAGTGCCATCATGTTTTTGCAGCAGTTCCAGGGATGCAACGCCTTGATCTACTATGCTCCGACTATCTTTGGACAACTAGGATTATCTGGAAACACCACATCGCTTTTGGCAACTGGTGTTTATGGCATTGTTAACACTCTGAGCACCCTACCCGCCCTCTTCCTCATCGACCGAGTTGGAAGACGACCTTTGCTCATGTGCGGTGCTACCGGAACGTTTATTTCTCTCATCATTGTCGGAGCTATTGTTGGCAAATACGGTGCTGCCCTTGGCGACCACAAGGTCCCAGGAGGAGTCGCAATTGCCTTCATCTACATCTACGACGTCAACTTCTCCTACTCCTTTGCTCCTATTGGATGGGTGTACCCTTCGGAAATTTTCAACCTGGGCAGCAGATCCAAGGCCATGGCTATCACCACCAGCTCAACTTGGATGTGCAACTTCATCATTGGACTTGTCACTCCCGACATGCTTGAGACTCTCAAGTGGGGCACATACATCTTCTTTGCGGCTTTCTGCTTGATCGGCCTGGTATTTACATACTTCTGTGTTCCTGAGACTAAGGGCCGCACGCTGGAGGATATGGATCGCGTCTTTGGTGATGAGACTGCGTTACAGGAGAAGGAAAGGCTGTTTGCTATTGCTGCCTCTCTAGGCTTGACAGCATCGATTCCACCGGAGAAGACGGAGGCAATGACCGCTGAGGCCGAAGAGTACGCCTAAGTCTAAGAGATGAACAAAGGAGTTGGAAGAAGGCTAGTGAATCAAAGGTGTAATAACGCGAATGTTCTATCCATGAATGTTTCTATTGTTTTTATGTGTTTTGCCCTTTATACCAAATATCGTTACTTTAGCTGCAAAACTCGACAGCAATTGCAGTTAGTGTCTCTGTGACCTGCTTTATTGATTCGACATCTGCATATTCCAGTTTCCCATGCAGCCCTTCTCCCTTTGGCCCCCAAAGCAACGTCGGAATACCAACATCGGCCAACAGTGCAGAATCTGTCCAGTAGGGTGCCCCTGATATGACCGGCTCCTCGCCCAATGTGACGCTTACGTGCTTTCGAACGAGCTGCGAGAAAGGATGGTCAAGGGCAGCCTCGAAAGAGGACCGGTTAAAGGTGGTCCGGAGAGTGTATTTAAAATCTGGGACTTTCTCCACCAGGCCGTCGAGGATAGTTTCTAGCTCCTTTATTACTGTTTCTGGTGTCTCGCCATTTACAGTCCGACGCTCAAGCTGGATCCGGGTGAGTGCAGGATAGGACGAGACTTCTTCACCACCGTTGATGATGGAAGCATGTATGCTTCCCGGTCCAAGAACAGAATCGCCGGTTTGTGCCGTCAGATTGCTTGCATGTTTATCCAATTCGACGAGGAAATAACCTGCCTTGCAGATTGCATCGATACCAAGATCGTACCTTGAGCCATGAGATGCTAGGCCATGGATATCCACCTCGAACCATACGAAGCCTTTGTGCGCGTATAGGATACCCATGTTGGTCGGCTCGCTGACAATGGCGCCATCGGCCCTCCAACCTGCTTCCAACACCTGCTGCGTACCGATACTCTCAAACTCTTCGTCCGCCACTCCTGTGAAAATCACGTCTCCGTTTAAGCCTTGTTGTTTTGCGTTGGCTAGGGTGACCATGGCGGCTGCGATGCCGCATTTCATATCAGCCGCTCCACGACCGTAGAGCTTGCCGTCTATGATGTCGCCATTGAGGGGATCTCCTTCATATCCCACGAGTGTCACAGTGTCGATGTGGCCATTGAGCATAAGATTCTTGCCACCACCCGATCCGCGTGCAACACCAATTACCGAAGGCCGCCCTGGGGTTGGCTCGATCCAGTGAGTCTCAATATCACGATGCTCCATCCAAGCGGTGATGTATCGGGCGACTGCAGTCTCTCCAGGGCCAGGAATAGATCCCATGGAGGGATTGGCCGAGTTGATCCTGACCAAAGTTTGCGTCAACTCGACAGGGTCGTCGCTCGCCACATCATGAGGAATGCTATAGTCTCTTGGGCCCTCTGTGCAAAACATAACCACAACGGAATCTTTGGTCAGACCAAGCTTTTCTCTATCTGAAGGACTCAGCCTCTTGAGAGCAGCAATAGGTGCTGCACCACAAGGTCCTGCGGATACACCTTGAGAGATTAAATAGCTGCAAGCTTGATGAGCCTCAAAGTCCGAAACAGTTAGGCTTGCATCCACTCCGTGGCGGAGAATGTCCCATGAGATAGATGAAGGGGTCCCGCAATCCAACCCCGCCATGATGCTAGGTGTCTTTTCCGAGGTTGTGGATGATTCACCCCTCCTGAGGCTCTTCCAGAGACTGGCGGATGTATCAGGCTCGACCGTGAGGACGGTAGTTTGCTTTCCCGCTTTTTTAAAGTGTGTCACTACAGCCTGAGCAAAAGAGCCGACGCCTACGGGTACTACGACGAGGTCAGGTGTAGTAGATCCCAGTTGGCTATCGATTTCCAACATCATGGTGAGGTAACCATCCACAATCCACTACACGATACATTAGCAGGCTTTCAATGGATAAGTGAGAGCTGCTTCACATGCCTGTGGGATTTGAACATAGTCACCGGAGGCGTAGTCTTGAACAACAATGGCGGTCTTGTCTTGGGTAGCTGCCACTCGGGCGTCGACGACAGCAGCGTCATAGAAACCATCCGAAACGACAACGTGAGCGCCCTCTGACTTTATTAGATCGATGGTGCCGCTATGCATGGAAACAGGTACATGTATTTGCGAAGTGACGCCTAGGATGGATGCCATGCGTGCAACGGCACGGCCATGGTTACCATCTGTGGCTGCGTATAGACTGATTTTGGTGCTTTTCAGTGCTTGCCTAACGGAGTCGAGAGAAGAATCGAGAGGAAGGCCAAGTCGCTGGGCGATGGCTCGAAACGTGCCCCATGAGGCCCCCAGAATCTTGAAAGAGGGGAGTCCAAGTCGACATGTCTCATCTTTGAGGTGGACGGCACCAACACCCAACTCTTCGGCGAGATGCTTGAGAGGGACCAGGTTTGTTTGCGAATAGGCCGGTAGTTGTGAGTGGAAGCGATATGCCAGTTCTGGGCTATCTGTTAATGGCGTGGTCCATGATTTGGCAGCTGGATTGAAGTAGACAGGGCGGCGAGTCATGGTCTTGTATGTATTGTAGAGAGGGGCGGGATATGTAGATGAGGTTGCGAATGTGATGTTATGCAGTGTGAGATGGATTAGACAGACGAGAAACAACAAACCAAGGCAGAAAAAGGACGGATTTTATCTGGTATATGTAGCGTTAGGTATCTTGACTCGCTCCAGCTTGCTTGTTTGGCCTCGTGTCAACAATCTCCATTCATAACCGGAACCAACTCCTATTTGCGCCGGCTTCAGCTCCAAGCGTGAGCCAATGGACGGCAACGTTCGATGCTAGTGACGACAAGTCTGCAAGAGATACCGAAGATGGTAAGGACCAGGGAGTGAAGCTTGGCGAGTGAGCGGAACAAACTCCGATGCACTGGAGTGATTC
The DNA here is from genome assembly GCF_050948025.1 of Trichoderma camerunense. Lineage (NCBI taxonomy): Eukaryota > Fungi > Ascomycota > Sordariomycetes > Hypocreales > Hypocreaceae > Trichoderma > Trichoderma camerunense. Next base: position 3,155,757 of record NW_028145368.1, read on the forward strand.
TGCTGTCCGGTTGGCTGTAATTCGTCTTGTTGATGTTTTTTGATGGTGCTTTTGATGTCGTTTTTTCCCTCCCTTGTGCTGTAATCGGACCCGATAAGTACCGGTACATGTGGTGGTGCGCTGATAAAGTCGAGTGCCGCCCCTCTTTATGTGGAGGAGAAGGCGCATTGCCGCTGTACGATGCTGTAAGGCGCTGTAAGGCGCTGTAAAGAGACGTATCTGCCCACTGTAAAACTGGGAACAGTGGGCGGAGATGCTACGTTCGTGCGCATGTACACGTAGATGTACATATACCTAACATGACATGTACTATCAAATACGTCTACACGCTTCTCCCTGCTGTTTGCTGTCATGAGAAGGCGCTTCATGAGGTCAATTTTAAGGCTTGATCACAAATACAAGTTCCCTCAGACCACAATTGCCCCTCTTCAGATGTAGAAGAAGGCGTAAGTAACCCCGTACAAGTCGAATGTACGCATGGATCAATGATAGCATCATCAACATCACCAGATGCCCATGTACCCAGGTATGTACCTGGTAAGTTCCATGTCCACGGGTGCTATTATCGGGCATCCATTCACACGAGTTTGTAAGCGCCGCTCGGCCGATTAGGCGCAATCACCCGCTGTAGAACATCGCCGCCAACGGCTCTAGAACCCCCAGGAGCCCTGAGGAAGCGCTGTATTTTTAGCGCTGTACATGTCTGTAGTGTCTGTGTAGGCGGAAGGCGCATTGGCCAGATACCGTGCACGTGCTCCCCCACTTACCCGCGATACCGCACCCCCAAAAAAAGGAAAAAAGCGCCCTCCTGCTACGACTAAAACAGATGCTGAACATTTTCACCATCCAAGCGTGCGCCTTCTCCGCCCTCCGCCAACCGCAATCCTGTGCTCGGACAGCAGCTGAAGGGGAAAAAAAAGGACCCCCGACGGAGACTCCAACGGAAGACCCGCCAACAAGGACCGAGGCGCCGAAGCTGGAAGCCCGTGGATGCTTTTGCTGGCTCCGAAGCTGAGCACCGGCCAGAAGCACCGAAGCGCTGCGAAACAGTCGATCCATGTTGAATCGAGCAGACTAACGAGGGATTGGGCCGCTAGCCTGCAGAAGATTGGAAGCCCTGTACGAGTGGCAGATAGCAGTGACAGCGGCAGCAGTGACACGAGACTGCTGCACAAGATCCGGGCCGTGGAGCTGGTGAGACACTCAATTGGAAACTCCGAGACAGGCGACCGCGAGTCGCTGAGGCCGGACCGCGAGTCGTGAGACGGTGAGCGCTTAGCTTACATACGCCGGACGATTACGCGATCTTGGCTATGGAGGACGGCCTGTTCTTGGAGGACGAGCATCGGGGCAACGTCGGCAATCTCGCCATGACTGGTGTTGGCGGCTTGGAGATGGGGATGGGAATGGAGATAGGACGGACGGGGATGGGGGCGACAATGGAGAATCAGATGGAGAATCAGCACCGCCTCATGCACCAACAGCACCAGCCCCAGCTCCAGCCTCACGTTATCTCTCGCTCTCAATCTCACCCTCACTCTCAACCAGAACCGCCGGCTCAGCAGCAATTCCCATTCGACCAGCACCAGCAGGCCTCAGACCAGCTTCCCCGCCAGCTGCAGACTCCCGTCCCCATGGACCAGTTTGGGCTGCCCTTCTTCTCCCCCTCCGATCCCTATGCCGGCAGTCCGTATGCGAGCCCGGCCGGTGGAGGCTCCAGCTTCCCCGACTTCCAGTATGAGCTGGGGTCCGACCACACCGACTCCGGCGTCTTCCCTGGCCCCGGCTCTCCCTTTGACGGTACTGCTCCGGTTCCGCTTGCTCCGGGCCCTCTAAGTGATATCGGACATTTCTGGGCAACGGAGACTCAACCTCAACTGCAACAGCACCAGCCACTCCAAGACAACACCAGGACCCTCAACGCCATCGACGAGTTCTTCATCAAAAACGGCGCTCACCGGCCACCTGTGCCCTGCACCTACTGCAAACGCCAACGGCTCCAGTGTCTTATCCTCCAGACCACAGAGGCAAACCCAAACCCCGTCAGCTCTTGTTCCAGTTGCGTGGCACTCTACCGTGACTGCAGCCTTGCTGAGCGAAGCAAGAGAGATGCCAATGCCTATGAGACTGTTCTCCCCGTCATTGGCCATCTGCATGGTGTTTGCGAGGAGGTTGACGATGCCACTACTCGTGAAGGGACAACGCAATGGCGCATTGAGCGAGAGACTGCTCCAACTGCAACTCGATCATCGTCTGTCTCGCACAAGAGGAACAGCACTCGATCCGTCAAGAAGACTAGGGTTCTAAGAAACTGGTTCGCCACTCATCAGGAACATCCGTACCCATCCGAAGACGAAAAGTCTATGCTTTCCGAGCAGAGCGGCCTCAGCAAGACGCAGGTGATCAATTGGTTCGCCAATGCTAGGCGCCGCCATCGTCTGACCGCACAGTCTCACTTTAACAACAGCAGCAAAGTGTTTCTGCAAGGATCTCCTATGCCACAGACATTCCTGTCTGGCATGTCACCAATGGAGCGCTGGAGACATTCACCCCCGAATGAGGAGCCAGTCTCGGTATCAGCCATCGAAAACGCCATTTCAAACCATGTTGACGAGGGAGATGCTTACCTGTACAGCTTTGATGGCAATTATGCCACCGACGGTGCCCCTTCCTCGGCCAGCAGCGAGTCGGCCATCTTCAACCAGCACCCTACGGGTCGCTACGAGGGTTCATCCAACTCTGGATCGTCTGCCTTTTCCTTCTATCAATCTGACGATGCGGGCATCTTCTCCCTATCGGCGCATAGCTCCATCCATGGCGGCGACAGTGATTTAATAGCCGGCTCATCCAATGCAAGGGCCGCTGTGGGAGCGACAGCAGAGCGTGGAAAGGCCCACATGTTTCAGTGCACCTTTTGCCGCCAGAGCTTCAAGAAGAAGTACGACTGGGTGCGCCATGAGAGATCCATTCACCTCCCTGGCCTCGACTCTTGGATATGCAAAGTTCCTCTACCAGAAGAACAGTCACATCTTGTTTGGCGTGTCAACCACAGTGAGCCCGAGTGCATATTTTGTGGTCAGGTGTCGCCAACGGAGGAGCATCTCCAAGCTCACGAGTTCCAATCCTGCGCCGAGCGTCCCGTGTCAGAGCGAACGTTTACTCGCAAGGATCATTTATGGCAACATCTGCACAAGTTCCATCGCTGCCGAAAGTGGGACGGATGGAAGCCAAATCTCCACCTCTTACAGCATCGCCAAGACAAATATGAGAGCGTGTGCGGCTTCTGCCAGCTCAAGATGCATAGCTGGGACGAGAGGGTCCAGCATCTAGCATCGCACTTTCGCCGCGGCACCACCATGGTTGAATGGACGGGTGCCGCAACCAGCATAACCGGAGATGGCACGCGGAAGATGCCGTCGAATAGGACCCGCACTACCCCCCTGAGTGGCGATGAAGCTGATACATCATCACTGGGACTATTTCCCTAGTATCAGGAATTCTGCGAGTGCTGCTCAATTTGATTCCTTTTAGGGAATCATTTATGCTGCCTCAATTACGCATTCATAATCCATATAGATTTTGTACATACTTTTCAACTCAAACATTATAAATAGATTTTGGCATATCGGTAGTTTCTTAGGATAAATATACCCACTCGTTAACAAGTATCAATAAACATAGATGAAATCCTCATTCTGCAAATCCGTCACGTCCTCAAACGCCTTGTCCCCAACATTATCATCACCCATGTTCAAAATCTCCTCGTCGTATTCATTATCACCTCGCTTCCTGTCCATCATGCTAAGATCCCGGATCACCTCTGACTTGCCAAGCGCTCGCCGTCTCGCTGCTTGTCGCGTGTTAAGGACCTTGATCCAAAGCATACCCGCAACAATCAGAACTGCCAACACCACGAAAAGCGCAAGATTCGATCGCAAACCGCGGTCGTAGCGCGGCTTCTCGCTAGGCTTGAAGAGCTGTGGGCCTATAATGTTGCCGACACTCGCTCCAACAAAGAGCATACCGGTAGTCACTTTGCGCTTAGTATCACCGGCAGTGTTCTGGCCTGACCAGGAGTAGATCAGGGGGGAAATTCCGGGGTAGACGGAGATGATGTAGTAGCCAACCAGGAGAACAGCTCGGTCGGATGGAGCTCGGCCGGTGACGAGGAGGATGACACAGCCCGCAATGGGAGGAAGGCAGAGGAACAAGAGAACGGCGGATTTCATGTGTATCTTGTCAGATACCCAAGCGCCACCAAGTGTAGCAATCATCTGGACTGCGCCAAAGGGGATATTAAAGAGGATCGTGGTGAAGGAGCTGAAGCCAAAGGACTGGATAATGAGCGGACCAAAGGTAGAGATGCCGCCACTGGGAATCCTATTGTAATATTAGCATTAGTAGCTGTTGTTGTTGGGTCCAGTGGCATTTGCATTAAACTTACGAGATGGTAAGCATGAGACACGTCCAGAGCCACGTCTTTGGATCCAGCATGGCTTCGCGGACATGTTCCCACTTCCAAACGCCGGAGCCGATGCCCATCTGGTTCATTCGCAGACGTTCAATAGCGATAAGTTTCTCGTCTTCTTTGAGGAACTTTGCCTCCATGGGGGAATCGGGCATGAAAAAACTGGTTACTCGTTAGAGATTTGTTTGAATAAAGGAGAGTATCGTTCAACTTACTACATGACTATTGAAAAAGCAACAGTGATGCAGCCACAAAAGAGGAAGATAATTTGATAGGGGTGAAGGCTTGACTTGATGTGACCAAGACCATATGTAAGGAGACTTCCGAGCTGTTGTATCGTTAGAAGCTATCCAGTTTACGTTGTAGGATCGCGGTGGCGGCTTTACCATGTTGACAACTCCCAGCATCGCATACCAGGAGGCGTTTCGAGTTGTCTGTTCTTTTCTGCGGTACCACATTTGTACGACTGCAATAAAAGTCGGGGCTATTTGACACCAGTTAGCCAACACAATTCGACAACTGCCATCGTCACTTGGGGAAAGGAAAGATACTTACCAACCGAGGCCTCAAATGCTCCCAACAATAATCTCGCAGCCATCAGACCTCCGAAGTTCTTCGCAGCCGTCATACCACACAACACTGCTCCCCAGCAAAACACCATGGTGGCACAGAATTTGCCCACGGGCAACTTCACCAGGGCATAGGCCACCAGCGGCTGAAACACCAGCTGGGCCACATACACCACTGAGCCTAGCCATGAAAACTCCTGGCCCTCCAGGTGCGTGTCATCGATGAGGCCAAAGACTGACGCATAGGAGAGAGTTGTCTTGTCGAGCGACTGGAGACAGTAGACGAAGAGGATGATAGGGAGGAGGTGGAGGTCGATCTTGCGGAGGACACGAGCATTCTCACTAGGAGTGACAATGATGTTCGCTTGGTTGGCTTGCTTCAGAAACTGGGCAGCTTTGTCTCTACCCGTGAGAGAAGCAGGTTTCGGGACAGGGGTTATTTCGCTGGTGATGTTCTTGGAGTTGGAGTCACCTTGGTTCGTAGGGGTTTCAAGGTGAATAATATCTGGGTTGTCCTTTTGAGTTGCCATGATGATAGGCTCTTACACGACGAACTGATCGACACAAGATGAGAACGATGATGTGGCCCAGACCACCATGCTTGACCGCTCCAGTTGCAGGCAATCCTCTATGATATTTATAAACACCCACAGTTCACCTGATTCATCCCCGGTCTAACATGCAAAAGGACTCGCATAAGCCGTGAAAGCGCCACAGAACCCCATGGGGCAAACATTATGGTTGTAAGAGCAGAATGCGGGGAAGAATTCTCGTTGTTTGATAGGCTAGACGGACATGGTGAGATTTCTCCGTCGGGTTTCAATCAGCTTTCTCCGTTCGTGGTTGCCCCTCAGCGGAGATTTTTCAGCTTCGCCCGTTTACTGGATAGCCGACGGCCATGTTCCGTATTCATGAAGCGGCTGTTGATGGGATGAGCAGAGGTCACAAGGAGGGATTGTAAAGTATATTTTTGGTCTAGGAAATTGAATTGCAATTGGTAAATAGCAGACAAAGTGTCTTGTAACCAAACAGGAATAAAGAAGCCCGAAATCGGTCTTCATCCCCACGCAGCTTGATCCGCTCAACTGAGGGACCACCAGTGCCATGTCCTTATACATACACGTGTAATATCGACATATAAATCAACTCCAGCGCCCTCCTCATCTTGGCTTTGTCAAGTGTCAATTTCTATTCTATTCCCTCTCCCAATTGAGATTGCATTTTTAAAATAGATCACCATTCAGGATCTCCAACATGCCTCAACAGGAGCGCGTCCCGTCATCCTGGGCGGAGAACACAGCTTCTTCAGACAAGCTGCTGCAACTCGACTGTACGGATTCTCAGCTTCCCTTTCAATTTACACTCGACGCTCTTCGCCCCAATGTATTTCGCACAACTTTCACGTCTAAATCTCACCCTCTGCCCCCTCATCCCAGTGTGCCCCTCTTGAAAAAGCAGATAGAGGCTGCATCTGTAAATGTTTCCTCTACCAGCACCACAAAGAAGATCAAAATCGGCCCAATCACGGCTTCCATTGACTGGACCGAATCCTCACCACTGCTCTCAGTCTCTCTCGAAGGCAGCAAGAATGGGCCTCTTCACGAAGATTTGCCAAATCGTTCATACGTTGTTGACGGCGAGGGTATTGCCCATTATTCGCGCTACAATAGAGATACCCTGTACGTCGGCCTGGGCGAAAAGGCGGCTCCCATGAACCTGGCTGGGAGAAAATTTGAGCTTTCAGCGACAGACAGTTTTGGCTATGATATTTACCGCACTGATCCGCTGTACAAAAACATCCCACTCCTCATTAATGCGACGCCGAGTGGCTGTCTTGCTCTCTTTTCGACGACTCATTCGAGAGGCTCGTACTCTATTGGAGCTGAGATGGACGGCATGTGGGGTCGCTACAAGGTGTTGAGACAAGACTATGGAGGCCTGGAAGAGTACATCATTGTTGGGAAAACTCTCAGGGACATTGTTACGACTTATGCGGAGATTGCTGGCTATCCCCTTCTTGTACCAAGATGGGCGTTTGGGTACCTCTCTGGTGGTATGAAGTACTCCATGCTTGACGACCCTCCAGCTTCCGAGGCTCTTCTTGATCTTGCACGCAAGATGAAGGAGCAGGATATTCCATGCTCGGCGTATCAAATGTCATCTGGTTATACAGTGGCAGAGCAGCCGCCGAAAACACGCAACGTCTTCACCTGGAATCGCCATCGGTTTTCAGATCCAGAGGCCTTTATTAAGGAGTATCACAAGCTTGGCATGAGACTAATCGCCAACGTGAAACCCTATGTCATTGCCACTCATCCAGAGTACGAGAAGCTCAAAGCTGCAAATGCCTTGTTCATCGACCCGCACACGAAAAAGACGGCGGTCACTCGACTATGGAGTGCTGGCGGAGGCGAAAGCGCTGAAGGTGGGCACATTGACTTCACTTCTGCTGCTGGGTTCAAATGGTGGTACGAGGGCGTTAAGAAACTCAGACAGGAAGGCATTGACTGCATTTGGAACGACAACAATGAGTACACGGTTACCGATGACGGCTGGATCTGCGCCCTGGACGAGCCTTCTCTCGAAGTGAGGGATGAAGTCAAGGATAGACCACAGATTGGCCTCTGGGGCCGGAGCTTGCACACTGAGCTTCATGGAAAAGCGTCTCACGATGCCCTTGTCGACGTCAGTCCAGATGAACGCCCGTTTGTTCTTACTCGAAGTGCAACTGCTGGCACTATGAGATACGCTTGTAGTTCATGGAGCGGAGATAACACCACCAGCTGGGCTAGTATGAAGGGTGCCAATGCTCTTGCGCTCAACGCGGGTATGTCTTTAATGCAATGCTATGGCCACGATATTGGAGGATTCGAAGGCCCGCAGCCATCCCCTGAGCTACTTCTTCGATGGGTTCAGATTGGTACATACTCTCAACGTTTCGCAATCAACTGCTTCAAGACATTCAGCGAGAATAATATCGGAGACGTCATCGAGCCATGGATGTACCCGGAGATCACACACTTGGTTCGCAAAGCCATCAAGCGTAGATACGCCATGATCCCTTACATCTACTCCTTGATGCTGGAGAGCCATCAAACAGCTATTCCACCTCAACGTTGGACTGGCTGGGGATACGAAGAAGATCCAGAAGTGTGGACGGCGCCAATTACAGAGGGCGAGACGCAATATTGGCTCGGCGACGCTCTACTGGTAGGCGGCGTATATGAGCCCGGCGCCACGCAGGCACGAGTCTATCTTCCCAAGGCTTCGGATGAGGACGAAGGCTACATCAATCTCAAAGCCCCCTACCAGTATTTGGAAGCAGGACAATGGTCTACGATTGACGCAGAGTGGCACGGCGCGGGCATTCCAGTGCTTGCCAAGGTCGGAACAGCGATCCCAGTTGGAAGGGACGTCCAGGTCTTGTCCCCTGGAGAAAAAGAGAACGTTGCCAATCTTCCTCTGGATGACTACCGTGCGATTGAAATCTTCCCTCCTCGTCAAGGATCTAGCTCGAAGCGCTATGAGACGGTGTGGTACGAGGACGATGGTCTATCTGCTGTTGCAAAGAACAAAATATCCAAATACAGCATCGCATATTCGGTTGAAGGGTCTGAAGTTAAGGTTCAATTTTCTAGAGATGAAACATCTGGATATGTCGCGCCTTGGAAAACGCTGGTTGTTGTGCTGCCTCCTGGAGACGCAAGAGTGGTTCGTTCGACAGACGGCGCACAAGTTCGCGACTTGGGTGTAGATGATGAGGGAAGGAAGAGATTTGAACTTTGATTAGCACAGGAAATTAAACCAAATCAATATATACATCATTACAAATAGACATTAATATTTTGTAAAACCCTTCAGCTCTCAGTATCAGTCGGTAGCCACCCGAATAAGTCTTCGCCCCCATTAAGTGCCTCGACGAGTATGTCATCAAGCCAGGCAACGCCAATCGCCGATGAAGAGAAAAGCGTGAGGCCAGGGAAATCCCACTCAAAGATAAATTGTTCAGGGACGAATGAGTCCAGCTCCATCCGGTTCTGTGTACCATAGCCAGGCGTTCGTCGAGATGAAAAGCTCTCATCATTTGCAATGCTCAGGGCTGTATTATGAGCTTCATGAGTGACGCTGCTGAATTTCTCAATACCGGTCTGGAGAAGTTGTAGATATTGCTTTCCAGTATTACTCCGGCTTCCATTGTGGTTACCGCCGCTTGCCTCGCTCAGTTCGCTTAAGAGGATGTTGCCGTGCGCAACAAGTTCTCTGCTGGAGCGTCCTTTGCTCTCGGGTAGTAGAATAGAGAGTTTGAGAAGCAGTAAATAGCAAAATGCACATTTTGCCCAGACAAAGTCCATTGCGAATCGCAGGTTGCGGATATACAATCTTGGTTCCTCAATCATGATATCCAGGTGTTCCTCCAAAGCATCCTTGGCCATGGCAACTACTGATTTCTGAGCTGGCGACATGAAGTCGACATTTTCCACGCCGGTTGCTCTCACAGCACGACATAGAGCCATATTTTCAGCCCAACACTTCTGAACACGAAGATTGACGCTGAGCCAAGGTGCTTGAATGCTGTGCTTCTCGAAAATGTGCGCCCAGTCGTCGAACCATATGGATATGTCAATCCTAGCTTCGCGGACGACATCTAGCATGTCTTCATCACCAAAACCCACATGGCTAGCCAGTGAATCGTAGATTCTGCCACGAATCACATTAAGTTCAACCTGGGAGAATAAAAACAGATCGAGCTCAGTTGCGGCCGAGCTTTTTAGAATGATTCGGCTTCTCCGTGAATCGCCGACGAACTTGAATGTCGGGAGATCAGAAGCATCGACGTGTAGGATGTGGCCCAGGACGAATAAATGGAGCCACGTCCTGACTCTTCGCATCGAAAAAATTGTATCTTCATCGATGTCTGCCGAAAGCCTTCGTGTTGCCAGCACTGCAGACCGATTGATCATCTCGTCGTAGGAGTCAGGGAAATTGAGATCAAGAGCCATGCGTGTTGCTGCTGCGACGAGAAGCGATCTCTCAGATGCATAGCATGAGCGGACCAGCAACGCCTGAATAGTCTCCAGCGAAGCCATAGCTGGCCTTGCCAAGGCGCAGTTTAGCATTCTCTTGACATGGAAATCCAGCATGTGCCATTGTTGGGTGTCGGTTCCGGTCACAACGCGGCAGCCAATTGTGCAAATGGCGCTGAAAAGCAGACTGCTTCTCGCACGAATGCTCTGAAACGAGTCATATCGGGGATCAAAGACTGGAACAGAATGGTCGCATCCCTGAAAGAAGATGGAAAAGTACTGCTCGGCTTGCTCAATGCTGAGCAGGCCGGCGTCCACACAATCGGGTAGTGTAACAGACCCAATCTCGAAATTGGATTTGATTTGTTTGCTGGATAGCACGGTATCTGTTGGCGATTCTGTGTGTGATGGACGAACGAGGACTAATTCATCAGAGTTGAACTGAGCTGCTGGAACAAAGGGTCCATGCCCCAAGTTTGATGAAACCTGTGAAGTGCCGCCCAGATTCTGACCGAGATTTGTGTTGCTAGTCTCAATTTGAGAGCCGGTTTGTATGGAAGAAGCTCTTCGAAGCTGGTCTTTTAGTGCTGCAACCTGTTGTTCAAGCTCCTCTATTCGACTACGTGGTTGAGATGAGATGATTAGTGATGCAAGGATATGCGGTCGTCGGCCAACTGATCAAGGATACGTACAGCTGATGGGCCTCTTTTGGAGGATCGATAAAGGCGCAGATCTTTTTCAGCTCGCAGCATCTGATGTAACCGTTAATCTGAGTTAAGACACACGAGATGTCACGCTCTCTCCTCTTGTGGAAGTCGATGCAGCCGGAACAACTTACCGTGAGCAAGGTCTTTTACCATCGCATTTAGCCTTGGTCTAACTGTCAACTATCGTTTCCAAAACACGAGCTATCAACTCTAAGTAGGCTTCACCTTGGATCGACGACATGCGTTACACGATTTCTGTCGGCCAACTGTCAGCAACGGACCATTCCGAGCAGATATCAACGTGACATGGCGGCGGCCCGAACGCCCCTCATGACAGCGGCCTACGCCTATCTGCAGTGCTAATGCCAATACAGGTGCAGATTTGCTTACCGGAATCCTCTTCTTGCGGATACGTGGGGTGTCTGAGGGCTTGGTCTCCATGGCTGTCTGTGGTGGGCGAATCGCGTCAAGTTGCTACAATAGTTGAACGATCTTGTCCCATGGCGGCGGGGAAACCGGCTAATCAGAGATATGGATATGGATATGGTTGATGCAACATTGGGCAGATGAGGGCTGCTTGTCATCGCGATAAGGATATCGACGGCAATGGGAGCCGACGCGATGGGGCTCTGGCATGGGCCATGATCCGAGAAACGCAAAGTTCCGTTTCAATCAGGACGCCACGAGAGGAGGTTAAGATGAGTGGGGGGTTGGAGTTGAGACAGTAGCACGCGGATGACTAAAGAAAGGCTGGATGCTCAGAATGCGATGACACTTTGGTTTGTTGCTGTTCCTCCGTCTCAAGTCTTGACATCAGTGGCAATTAATTGGTTACTTCGTATATGTGTACAGTTACATTCCTCTCAGGACAATCATCAATCCGTCTCGTGTAATACGTATCAAGCCGCTGGCAATGACAATTACATTACTTGCAAAGCGCTACAGTACCTACGACAATCACTCCCAGAATGATCCACCTTTGACCCCAGACTTTGCAGCTTCGTATCCGAATTGCTACCTCAACCCCCTGGTCGGCCGATGGTTTGCCGAACTAAGCTTATCAAGTGGTGGAAAATTCGTCAACTCAAGCTACTCCGCACCTGTCTCTATCAATGGATCCACTGCGGAGAGTGAGGAGACAGAAACAGACAGCAGGCTGATCTGCACAAGAGATCAAGGCATCGTGATTTGGCAGTCTGGGCATCGATAGTTCAGCCTCTCTGTGGCAGAGCTATAAGCCATAGCCTTAGGAAGCCCATGTGTGAAACTGCTGGTGATGCTGCACGAAGCGAGACTCCAAACACATCAATTGCCTCTTTGAGAAGATAAACGTTCCCCATACGAGACAAAGGTCAGCCCATACCGCCTGATATGCTTACTTGCATCGAGATTTACGGTTAGAGCAAGTAAATGCGGTAAACAAGCTGTACAAAGACCCCTGCCTTGGTTTGCCTTGGTTTGTCTTGCTTTCCCCGCTTCGTCAGGAACAAGCTGCCAGAATGTCCCAAGTTCAAATCAGGGTGCAACCTCGCCCACTCAATGGGCAGCCGAGGCCTTCTGTGCTTTTCCAAGTTAGTAAGGTAACGTTGTATTACGCCCTGGCAATGCTCGACGCCCAAGAGCTTGTGGGAATCGCCATCCATGTAGGACAAGGAACAATAGACGGAAAATTAGTGATACAGCAGCATGTACGAGTACGGCGTCTTCAGCAGACAGCGCTTCTTTCCTGAAAAGGTTTGTACGAGTAGTACTAGTTACTAAGTCAATTGCACAACAGGCCCCATGGGGAAAGAGGAATGGATATCATTGTTTCTTATAAAGAGGCCCGAGGGCCCGGATCGCGACCAGGGAAACTTTGGACCCTGTGCAGACCCGGGAAGACGGTCAAGGCTACTCGAAACCGCGGCCACGAAACATGATCGCCAAAGCTGTCGCAGCTCTTCTGGTGGGCAGCGGCCTTGCCTCTGCAGCTGGCCATCCGCTGACGTCTAAAGCCGGTGACAAAGTCGCCATTCCAGACTGGGATATCAATTCCTCCTCCGCAGTGTCCAAGGACCTCAAGGGGCTGTCCAAGCCTGGTGTCGACACCTCATCATGGTATCACGCTGGCACGTCGAGATGCACCCTCATGGGTTGTCTTATCAATGCCGGAATCTACAAGGATGAGGATCTGTGGTACTCAGACAACCTGAATCACTTCAACTGGGGCCAGTTTTCGGTGCCCTGGATCTATCGCCATGAGTTTGCGCTCTCTCCCGCCAAGGGCAAGCACTTCATTTTGCAAACCAACGGAATTACATCTAAAGCCGATCTGTTTTTCAATGGCAAGCAAATTGCCGACTCCGAGTACCAGGCTGGTGCCTATGCCGGCCGCACCTACGACATCACGACCCTCGCCGCCAAAGACAATGCCTTTGTCGTCCAAGTCTACCCAACAGACTATCTATACGATTTCGCTCTTGGATACGTTGACTGGAACCCGTACCCTGCAGACAACGGATCGGGAATCTGGCGTGATATCACGGTCAAAGAGACTGGCTCTGTTTCCATGGGCCCCATCAGTGTCATTGTCGACATCGACGACCCAGTTGAGAGCAGCCCTGCCAAGGTTACCATCCGCGCGGAAGCCCAGAACTTGGAGAACAACGCAGTTGTTCTCGATGCCGAAGCCGTTGTAACTGGTAATTCATGCTCTGGAGGGCCTCTGAAGCAGACGGTTAAGCTTGCGCCTGGTCAGAAGAAGCTTGTTCAGTTCACGAAGACGATTAAGAACCCAAAGATCTGGTGGCCCAAGCAATGGGGTGACCAGCCTCTGTATAACACAAAGGTCACTTTCTCCGTCAACAAGGCTGTTTCAGACACAGCTCAGACCAACTTCGGCGTCCGCAAAGTCACTTCTTTCGTCAACCAGTACAACGACACTCAATACAGCGTCAATGGCCATCCCTTCCAAGTCAACGGTGGTGGTTACGGCGCTGATATGTTCCTGCGATGGGATAGCGACCGTTTCACACGCATTGTCGAGTATATGCTGGACATGCACCAGAACACCATCCGTCTCGAGGGCAAGTTGGAACACCCAGAGCTGTACGAGATTTGCGACAAGTACGGATTGATGGTCATGCCCGGCTGGGAGTGCTGTGACAAGTGGGAGGCTTGGGCTTACAACGATGAACTTGCCATCTTCCCGCCTCCCGTCTGGGACGACAACGACTACCAGACCGCCAACTACAGCATGATTCACGAGGCTTCCATGCTTCAGCCGCACCCCAGCGTGTTGACATTCCTCGTGGGAAGTGACTTTTGGCCCAACGACGAGGCGACTGATCTCTATGTCAACGCTTTGAAGAATGCTGGCTGGCAGACTCCCATCATTGCCTCTGCTGCCAAGCGCGGTTACCCGGCTCTCATCGGCCCTGGTGGTATGAAGATGGATGGCCCCTACGATTGGGTGCCGCCTAACTACTGGTACGACACTGAGCCTTCCGAGGACCGCTTGGGTGCTGCTTTTGGCTTCGGCTCTGAGCTGGGATCTGGCGTTGGTACTCCCGAGCTGGGTTCCCTCAAGAGATTCCTCAATCAGAGCGATCTAGACGACCTGTGGAAGAATCCTAACAAGAACCTCTTCCACATGTCCACCAACGTCTCTTCATTCTATAACCGAAAGATCTACAACCAAGGTCTCTTCAAGCGTTATGGCGCCCCCACCTCCCTGGACGATTATCTCCTCAAGGCCCAGATGATGGACTACGAAGCAACCCGAGCTCAGTACGAGGGCTTTGGTGCCTTGTGGACTGCGAGCCGCCCGGCAACCGGTAACATCTACTGGATGCTCAACAACGCTTGGCCAAGTCTTCACTGGAACCAGTTTGATTACTACCTGCACCCTGCCGGCTCTTATTTCGGCACCAAGGTTGGCGCCCGACTTGAGCACGTTGCGTACAACTACCAGAAGAAGGAAATTTGGGCCATCAACCACTCACTGGACCAAACCGGTGCGCGCAAGGTCGATATCGAGCTCATCGACACGAACGGCAAGCAGATCGCCAAGCAGTCTGTTAACACCAACACCAAGGCCAACTCGGGTTTCAAGGTCGCCGACATCTCCAGCCAGGTCAGCAAGCTGTCAAGCGTTGCTTTCCTACGTCTGGTCCTCTCTGACAGCAAGGGCAATGTTCTGAGCCGCAACGTTTACTGGATCACCAACTCCATCGATAAGCTCGACTGGGATGGCTCAACTTGGTACTACACTCAAGTCACCAGCTTTGTCGACTACACTCCTCTCCAAAAGCTGTCTACCGCTCAAGTCTCTGTGACGACTGGCAGCACCAGACATGCGGCTGGCGTTCCGGGAACACAAACTCGCACAGTCACGCTTGAAAACAAGTCTTCTGTACCCGCTGTCTTCATCCGCTTAACTCTTGTGGATAAGAGCGGCAAGGATGTAAACCCCGTTTCTTGGTCTGACAATTATGTGACTCTGTGGCCGAATGAGAAGCTGCAGCTTGAGGTAGGAGGATGGGATGCAAGCGGTGACAGCATCCAGGTCAGTGGCAGGAATATCAAGGCTACCACTATTAAGCTATAGCTGCAGTAAAGCGTACGCTGCAGCACCTCTTTATAGTTAACGAATAATTAATAATGAAATTATGTTTTTAAATTCTTATTTCTTCATCTTTGCTGATCAGTCGTAAAGTCGTACATCTCTCCGTATCAACAAGTAATGTTGCATGCTATTTTACATTACAAGCTTCTGCTCATGCACCGCTATCTTCGTACATGCTTGAGCAGCCCGTCTTATCATAATCATTAAAACAAACTTATACAAGGTATCGGAATCCCTTTCTCATCCTCAGGGCCTCGTCCAAATCCTCCAGCTCGGCTTGCGCCGTCTTCTCAGTGACATCTGGTCTGGCCTCCCAAGCCATCTCGCCCGCCTCGAGCTTCTTGTTCAGGTTGTTAAGGATCATCTTGAACAAGACGTTGCCGACAATGGTGACGCCGAACATGGCCAAAACGATGCCGTAGCTCTTGCGATATCCGTTCTCGGTCAGAGCCCAGACATAAGAGCCAGCGACGTTACCGAGCTGACTGAAGGCATTAACCATGGCGATGGCAACGGCACGCTTAGCGGGAGGACGAGGGAACGAGGAGCTGATCCAACTGTAGAAGACGATGAAGCCGGCATAGGAACCGGCTTGTAAGAACAGGGCGACGTAGCGGGCAGCGACGTTGAGGGTGGACATGGAGATGACGAAACCGATGATTCCCATGATGATGGGACCGGTGATGTGCCAAAACTAGAGCAATATGAGTTAGTTTCTGATTAGATATTTTCTAAGTATGTCGGCGGCGATAACTCACCTTTTCTTGTGTGCGATCGGCGTTCCATGAAACAGCGAGGGAGACGAGACAAGCAAACACCCAAGGAGGAGAGCTCATGAGGAGGGTGGGAACATAGGCAAAGCCAAGGGTTCCGGTCAGAGAGGGCTATCAGCTTGTTAGTTAACGTCCATTTCCTTGGGTTTGAATGCTTGGTAGTGGTAGCACTTACGAAGAAAGCATTGAATGACAGACCAACGACATAGGCCGTCAGGGTGAGCATCATGATGTAAACCTTGATGTCCTTGGCGCACATAATGAGACCGTCAAACACGCCCTGTTCCTTGGAATCCATATCCGCCTCACCAACATCCTCAAGCATACGCAACTGAGCAACCTGTCTCTCCTCTTCAGTGAAGCCGCGAGCATTGGTAGGCAGATCAGGCAGGATGAAACCTGCCGAGATTGCGATGGTCATGGTGGCAGCGCCTTCAATGAAGAAGAGCCATCTCCATGCAGCGTGACCCAGGACGCCCTGCATGTTTGACAGCACTCCAGCGGCCACCAGCGAAGAGAAGGCGTTGGAGATGAGGTTACCACAGAAGAGGAGGGCATTTCGGGTGGTGAGTTCGCGGCGCGTATACCACTTGGACAGGATGAGCAGAGCACCTGGCAAGAAGGCGGCCTCGACGAAGCCCAGGAAGAATCGAATGACAACCATGTCTTTGAAGTCATTGGCAAGGCCAGACAGGGTGGAGATGAGACCCCAGAGAGTCATAGCACAGCCGATGTAGATGGACGGACGGGTGATGCGGTTGATGAACATGTTGGACGGGACCTGCATGAGAATGTACCCAACGTACAGAATGCTGAGACATGTCGCATACTGGGTGTCGGTGAGGTTAAGATCCTTCTGCAGACCCTTGAGACGGGCCGCTCCAATGTTGTTGCGATCCAAGTAGTTCATGATGTAGATGAGGATGAAGAGCGAACAGCGCATGTCAAGCTTGCGCTTGAGGCTCTTCTCGACTTCAGCTCGCCGCACCGGATCCATGGCCGCAGCTGGGTGAGGCTTCGGGGCATCGTTTGTGAGGGCATGCTCGAGATTCTCAACTCTCTGCTTCTCGGCCTCGAGAGCCAGGTCGTTGGCCCGTGAGATGTCGTCAGTCATTGTGAAAAGGAAGAAGGTTATTAACGGACTGGAAAAGAAGCAAAGACTATCAACAACGCCTCAAAACGACGATTCCAGGACGAGGGACCACCAGAGGAGGTCCGGCTACTGGAGTACCGAGGGCAGAGCTTTTATATAATGCACGAATTCAGAAACTGGGTAGCACTGAGACACCCAACGGATAAGCGTCACATGGTCGTGGCGAACAAGGGGGATAATAACCCGAACAGTGGTAGCAGCGTTGTATTGAATCCAGTCCCCGGAGTCTCCCCGCCATTAACCCAGATACATCCATACTTTGTTCAGCTTACCCGTCAATGCTCCCCCAACTTTCCCCGGCGGTATGGAGGTATGGAGATGATGGAGAACGAGATCCCCGTTTCCAGGCAGCCTAGATCAGCGTAGACCAGCCACAAGAGGAACACCCCCGGCTTGCCTTGGGAGAAGTGATTGACGGACCGCATGATGATGGTGGAGTCAGTTCGAGGAACCTGAGTCAAACTCGCCGGTAATTGGCGGCGTTTGAAGATTTGGAGAGAGCTGATGGGGTTAGCTAGCGAGAAAAGAATTTTCTTCTTCTTGACCTTAATTTCTTATTACGTATCTATACAGGTATAGCTCAATTCCAACGACTCGCGGGTTCAAACGCCGTTCTTAAACCTACATGTACATAAAAAACTCCCGAAGGCCAAGGCTGGGCGCCGTGTAAAAATCTCCTGAGGAGCGGGAATAACGCCACCTGGGCACTATGGGCGGTATTTTTTCTCCAAGCCACACCACAAGAGCCGCTGTCTATGTGGAGTTGTTCTGCCCTTTTTTTCTTGGCCTTTAAGCCTTCTAGATTGTAGATCCCCTGGTCGCTTTCTTGTGGCGTTGGGAAGCGGGGAGGAACACGAGAGAGAAGAAAAAAGTTGGAGTGGATGAGCATCATGCATGGTCATACACCGACGCCATGTGTTTCTGAGACGACAGCCTTCAAGTCCACATTTAAGCCGGCCTTCTTTGACGATCAATCTGCTTCTAATTCTCCGTCCACGTTTCTCACGAACCTTGAGTGAACTACAAATATGTAGCAGCCTGGTTCATGACAGCAGCCATTTCAGCATCTACAAACCAAAACAGCTTGCTTCTACCAGTACAGTAACACTGACTCGGCAAATGCTCCTCCGCCAAGTGTCGGTTTAGCGACCAGCGAGGCGTCGGACCATGTCCTCAAGCAAAGCCATCATGATTGGTGGTGAACCCGCCGCCCCTGGTCTGGTTGGGCAAACTTGCTACCCCCACGCTCACTCTGGGCCAAGAATCCCTGACCGGAAGAGCGAACCAAAGCCGGGGATTCGATTCCTAGCTTGGCCGGCACGCCGGCACTGGCGTCATGGTCACTATTTCGCCGATGGAATGCCGTCAATGGAGCCCGTTTTGTTTCTGTGTGTGCGTCCGACGGTTTTTGAGAACAGGGACAAAACAAAAACGAGTGATGGGCTCTCTCCGCAAATTCGCTATTTAGGCTAATATACAGGCTCAATGTCTCCACTGAATTGGGTGAAATATCACCAGATGCATAGTCACATTCATCAACCTTGTACGAAAGTGCTAGCCTGCTAAAATATTATTTAATGGCCAGTGCTCCGTAAATAGCTGAAAACATGCCATCCAGCTGACTCGGATGCGATGGGTGAAGATTTTTCTGGTGATGCCTGGGAGGGATTTAGGCGAACAGCCGGAGAGTTTTGTTTTCTATTATTGAGCAGACATTCGGCACGACTCTCCGTATTATCGCAAGACGTGGTTGACTCTGGCGCATTCCCGACCTTGTAGATATCATTTCTGCTTCTACAGCACTCGTACACATGTGTTGAGATCCTAGAACGTACAACATAGGCAGCAGTACTGTGAACCTACAGCTGCAGGGTGGCTTACTTAGGTTACCCACCATCATCCGTATCTACTCCTTTTAGAGCCAAACCCATTCTCTACCCAGAAGGATGAATACGCATATGCCTCACATGCATCAATTAGCATGTAGTTAGTATTAAGCATATACTCGTATACCCATGTTACGATGTTCTGTTCTGTTTTCTTTTTCTCTTCAGCCTGGGAAACTCTGTCGAAGCCCATATATTTTATTTTTGGCTGTCATGACGCAATGAAGGTTTTCAGGGCATACAGTTCAATGTGTCTTCAACCACAAATCACATATTCACACCACGTTTGGCTGAAGATAAGGTACCAGGTTGGCTGCAGATGAGACTCATATCTGCGCATCAGAAAAGTTAGACCTACCATGAACTATAAAGATCTCCCGCTTTCCACCGTGACGTCCACCAATTTGCTATGAAGATGTGGGTTATTTGCTAAATCTTGCCTCATTGTACGTAAGATACGTTTATACGGAATCACACAAGCGCTATTGTTTTAGTACCTGGCAATGGAGAACTCAGAAACACCACAACTCGTAGCAGAATCCGAAGCCAAGGTGCGGACTTTTCTGGAGTCGGTCACTCACCTTGTGCCTGGCGGAGATTGTGACGAAAACCTCAGCTTCTTTAAAAAATATCGTCTGCCAACTTCACTGGAAACGGGACTTTAGCTGGAACCAAGAGCGCGTGTACCCAGACGGCAACTTCGGCCTGAGTAACAGAAGATGTTTTTTTATTATTGATCACTACGGCCATGATCACACAGTTCAAGAGGAAAAAGTACCAGTCATATGGTATAAGTGGACGGGAGAGTCCCTATAAGTCAGATCCTTTGAGTCATCTGATCTCACCCTTAGCCCAAGCTGATAAAGCTCCCAATGTTTATATGAACGAGAATCTTCCTCTCAGGATACAAGAAGAGCTCAAGAAATGGCCATTTATATGGGAAGCAAGGAAGTTCCCTCGGCCGCTCAGAGGTCTAGATGGGAAATTTGAACCAGAAGTGCAACGCGAAATTATTAGGTGCTTCCTCCGCCGAGGTATACCCCTCGTCCCAAGGCACATCGAATTCCTAAGAGAGCATCCAGAACATGCACTGTGGCTCAAGGCTCATTTAGATCGTGAATTGTGGGCTCAAATCGAGCCGTTGCGTGAGCTCCCGAAAGAAGAAGAGTAGAAGATGATGTGGGTTTTATTATCTAGAACTGGGCTGGATGAGGTATGATAGCTATCGGAATGGGAAGAAACTGGCCTCGTTTCTGAAACAAGACGGAAATTAATACGCCCTCATAATCGGCGACACAGTTTGGCATTGAATATGTGAACTTCGGTAGAGGTATCGCCTTGGTTGCAGTTGCCAACCTTGAAATAGCTGCCAGGTCTGTTCAAGTGACATGTGCTCGACGTCTTGAAAGTCTTCTTATTGATGCTAACCGAGAGCACATCAGAATGTGACAAAATGCGAACTAAAAAAACGTGCATGTCAGGGGCATCTCCACATTGTTGGGGAAAGCAAATGCCAGACTACTCCGCAAGAAGCCCTTCTTTGCAAATGGAAGCATTCTATATGTGAGACTCTTTAACTCATTTCGAATTGGGGTTTTGTACATGTTATAATGTAGCCACTAGCGAATCTTGCCGCACTACTTGGTTCTGCTATCGTGCAGAAGAGACTTCCCGAGTCTCTCATTGAGGTATCCCTTCACATCACAACGCGAATGGCATAGCCTTTGATCTTTTACGGGGAAGTGCCATCTATCCAATGTTAAAAGTTGGTCCGTGGATACGAGGAGTTATAGCGTCAAAAGTCTCAATAAGCGCAATTGCCGACATGCAATAGCCGACGGAGAGTTACCGAAAGTGACCCGCAACAGAAATGCGGAGTAGCCCAGAGCCGAAACTGGGCCATCGTTTCGGTCGAATGGCGAGTGTCCCTACTGTATCTTACGGTCAGTATCTCGCTGTTCACTAACGTGATGTTTATGGGTTGAACGTGGTTCTGTTGTAGAGGAAGAGAGCCAAGTCTAGCATGTCTCTGATTGCGAGAGCCGGAACAATCCGGACATGTCGTGTCGCAGGTTCTTCGTAAACGGCTCAAGCTTTGTCGACTGCCGCCACAAATCCATTCCAATGGATGCATGGCGTGAGACCTGTTGTGAAGGCCAGCATGGAGAGTTTTTGGACAGTGCTAGAGCGCTCATTGCCCAGGTAATTCTCAAAAGGCATCACAAATAGCCTTTTTCCATCCTGATATCATGCATACTGGCTTGGAAGGATTCTCCGCCATGCCGCTGATATATGCTTATACTCCGTCTCTCCGCACTGCATATTCGTTCTGCTGATCACCTACTGTAGTCTACCCGATTTGGTAAACACCAACTAACACTCCAAAGCGGAAGTCATAAAGAGCGAGGCCGCAAGATGAAAAAGTGCATATATTCAGTAATATAACTGCCCAACCCGCTCGTCAAGTAGTCCTTTCGTAGAGGAACGCCTGTTCAGCCAGCACTCGAGTTTTACTATATGACTATAATAGTAGGTATAAGAGAAATATAGATGTAGTAGCAGGTACTCGAGGAGTATAGATAGTTAGCAGTTGAGAAATGTAGATATAGTAGTAAATGCTAGAGAAAATATCGCTATAGTAGCTGATATTTTTTTTTTTTTTTGAAAGACACTTGATCGGAATGAAACCGAATAAGTGAGACTGCGATTTTTAACACGACTTCACCGCGCGTTACGCCTATCCCACCACCGGAAACTAATGTGGGATATTGTCAACTAACTAGCTGATGAGTATGAATCAATCGGCAATGACGGCGCAGAGCATTAAGAATCAAACTTTGTAAGCATAAGAAATTGTTTATTACTAAATAATTCTCATACATCATTTACAAGCAGAAACAGCGTCTCGGATCTATATTCCACACTCCAGTAATTGAACTGCTGGTGAATATACGCAACCCGACACGTCCGTGGTGGGGCTGATTCATGGAATCATCAGCTTCATTCACGCATAACCCTTCATAAAGAGGCCTTGAAATTACAAATCAATTCATTCTTCTCTTTATTGGTAATTTGCTTCAACTGAATGACGTTTATCGATTGCGAGTCTTGGATCCTGTAACTTATAAACTAGAGTTACAACAACAAGCGACAACGATCGAAATAGCTGATCTGATAAACACCGACAATATCCGCCCACTCGGTTTACGAAGTGCTCCGACGTATTACAGCACGCCATCTACTCCTCATTGCAATCTCATAGCGCCAATCTCAGCCTCATTAATTCGTCTTCAATTATCCACGTTCCTCAACCTCTACTTCCAATCAATTGACAATGGCGAACCCTCTAAAGTACACCTATCCTTCTCCACTGGCCGGGTTTGAGAATGCCCCGCCGTTGTCAGATGAGAGAAACGAAGATGGAAAGAGCTTTGTCAATCCTCAGCGCGAGAACCTGAGCGAGGCCTACACCAAGTTCACTGAACCACTGGATAACGGACGAAGAGGTGGCTTGTAAGTCAATAGTTCTTATTGAACTCTCTTTACCGTCCGCAGTGCGCGTGTTGCCGTATAACCGACACTAACCCGTGCCTAACAAGCGACATACACATCTACTATTTCCAGCAGAGCAAGGAGCAAACTAAATATGCGCGCGAGCTGTGGGAACGTATCCGACGCGAGTGTAAGTACTCGAACATATATCCAACCCCCACGAGTGCTAAGAATGTACTAATTGCAATTGGCATGAAAGTCCCGGAGCTGAGAGTCTACACCTTTTGGGACCGGCCAATCGGACCACACCCGGTCGCCATGTTCGAAGTAAACGTCTTCACTCCAGCACAATTCGGAGCTTTTGTGTCTTGGCTAGCCATCTGGCGGGGCCCCCTTTCTGCTCTGATCCACCCCAACACAATTCCTGAGGAGGGAGTGTCGGAAGCTGAGTCTGGATATCGTGACCATTCTCAGCGAGCCATTTGGATGGGCGAGAAGGTGCCTCTGGATTATAGTATATTTGCTCGCTCGTCTTAGGCATGCAGTTGGGGTTTCACTTCGGTCCTCTTCTATGAGGGGCTGCTTGTTCGAGGCATTGTTATTATATCTCATTTACTCACGATACGGCCTTGTTCATTACGGATATTATGTTTGGAATAGTATAGTAGTTTTTGATAATCGATATCATTCACCCCCAAAGATTACATCAGAGTTTGCTATCAGTCCATTTAGGATTTCTCTTCTCAACAAAGGCCTTCAAACCCTCTTTGATGTTATCTCCAGCCAGCAACTTGGGATGCCACAGGCTGTTGCTGATACGAGTCCCTTCATCAGCGCCTACGCCTTCCCATCCCCAGTTGATTCCTTGACGAGTCACAATAACAGAATCGGGACTATTCTCAGCAATTCCCTTCGCCCACTCTAGAGCTTCATCCACAACATTCCGACCTTCGGGACAAACTACGTTGACAAGAGCCCACTCCTTGGCCTCTTGGGCTGGAAGCACTCGTCCCGTCAACATCAGTTCCATGGCGCGCTGCTTTCCTATCGTACGGACCAAACGTGGCATGGCTCCTGCAAACGGAGCTACACCACGCTTCACCTCGGGAAAGCAAAACTTTGCGGTAGCACTCGCAATGACGAGGTCACAGTTGACTGTCGCCTCGAAGCCTCCCCCGTATGCGATGCCGTTGACTGCAGCTATCACCGGCTTTTTACCCGTGCGACGAGAGAGGCCGGCAAACCCGGAAGGCGGCATCTCTCCAAAACTACCTGATCCAATTTCGCCATTCCACGCTTTAAACATTTCATTGTTAGACATCGCAACATCAGCTTATTGGGTTCTTTTCATGCTTACCTTTCAGATCAGCCCCCGCCGAGAACGTCCGCCCTTCTCCAGTCACAATGGCCACCCATAGCGAGGGTTCTTGATCAAACCATTCAAAGAGCGAGTGGAGCTCCCAGCTGCCCTTGATATCGATAGCATTGAGAGCCTTGGGTCGCGAAATCGTAACGAGAAGCACACGAGGAGCCGGGAAGGATATTTTGGCAATGTTTATCTCCGGCGGAGCACGGGCAAACTTGGGTGAAGACATGGTGAGACTAATATGTGTCTATAGCAGTTTTAAAGAACAGGTATCACTTGGATTTGTATATAGCCATGCTCGAAAGAGTGGTGCTGGCAAGCAAACCACTGGATACTTATGAGTTGAAAGCAAGCGGTGGTCGGTAAGCGGCAGCCGGTTTAGTAATACTACCAAGGGATGCCTAACCTAGGCACGGAGCTGAGATACCCCAGATCTTGAGGACGGAGCGAATGAAGCTCGCAGATACAATATTGCCGGAATCTCCGTCTACTACCAAGGTAGTGAACCGAGAAGCCGACCCCGCATTCTCACCCCTGCGCTGCTTCAACTGCTATCAGCAAGGCAGAGAGACGAGGCGCAGGCACTTATAACCTGAAGATGGAACGGTAGACGAATATAGTATGCATTGTTATTTTTGCTCATATGGGAATGCTGTGCTGGCTAATACCTAGCTTCATAGATACCTTAAAGAGCTATAAGCCTAGTTTTCCTTTGACAATAAGATTTGACCGGCTGTGGTCGTTTGGTACAGGTAGGTATGAATGGTGACTAAGCTTGGCTTAGCAGGATTTCTTGATATACCAAGGTAAAAAAGACCAAGGTTCCTCGGTTCTAGATGGAAGAATCAAGACGGACTATTGCGATGCAATAACCCAGCCAAGACGGCGGTCATGCTCCGCGGAGATCGCGGCCGCAGCAGCCAGGTCACATAGCCCATGGACTTGTTCGCGATGTTGTTCCTATAGCGGCCGCGCAAGCCAAGTCTATTGTGTTTTGTTTGGTGTCAGTCGAGTCAGGTCAAAGCTGCGTCCGTGAGCCCCTGTGATACTCTGTCCACTCTTACTTTTAACTTGCGACATGACTTATAACACCTTTCTTCTAGGCCTAGTATTGGTAGTACTATCCATTGCTATTTTAACTCATGGCCATACAGTCTCGTCAACGCGGTATACTAGCTTCTCTCCACTAACTTTTCCCTCCTTCATCTCCTGCATCCCAGCAATAGCGCCGAGCAAACCACCTGGTCCTACACGCTCTGGGTGTGACTTCCATTTACCTTCCGACCAGAGCTTCTCTGCAATGCCAAGAAACTCCTTGCCAAAAGCATAGTACGTCGGTTCCGCCGGGTATCTCTCACCTTCAAATATATAGCTCTCGCCAGAGACACTATAGCCCAGGAAGAAGATGGACCCTACGTTTAGTCGAGGGATTTCGATACCAAGTAGATTGACATAAGTGCCTCCCTCTGTGCTGATTGCATCTGAACAGATAGCCGCTGTTGACTCGATAGCGACTGTGTCAAGGACTTGCGTCAGTTGGTTTTGAGTGTCGGTCCGGATTTGTTCCCCGACCTTCGGATTGTGCTACTGGGTGTTAGAAAATACCCAGATCTTTATGTAGTGAGCAGCAACAAAGAACAAAAGAGAGAGATCTCATACGTAGTCATAGACAATGTCGGCGCCACGGTCTGTGACAAGTTTCAAGTTTTTAGTCGAGCAAGTCGTGAGTACTTTTCTTCCAGACCTATTGACGCACAAAATACTTAGTAGTGCTTTGAGAGACTATCAACCAGCAACACTTACAGTTTTGCGAATTGAATAGCAATGGTGCCAGTGGCTGTACTTCCTCCATAGATCAAGATTGGAGCAGCACTCTCGCTTTCCTGTATTGGCTTCTCATCTGTGCCAGGCAAAGGCAATTTCAGAAAGTGGTATAATGCCAATCCCACAGTAATAAGTGCAACTCCTACAGTTGCTGCCCCTTCCCAAGTCACGGCATCAGGTATGCGTACCACGAGGTCACCCTTGCTGATGATGTACCGGGCGAATGCTCCAGTCTCTGGATTGGCGTCGTTGCCTGCTATATGTGAGTTTACATCGCTCAACCCCCCCTCCCGCTTACAAAAAAGGATTGCTACATAAGAAGATGTATACGCGCCCGGCTGACTTACCTCCATGGGCGCATCCCGCAACACGATCGCCTACCCGAAGGTCTTTGGTGACAGCTGGGCCTATTTCTTGCACAATGCCTGCCCAATCACAACCAACAAGCGTGCCGTCATCGCCAGTAGCCTCGAGAGTCGTCCAATCAGTTGGATTAATGGCAACAGTGACTACTCTGATCAACACATAGTCATCTAATAGCCGTGGAAGCGGAATAGGCTGTAGTACTGCGTGACCAGCACTTTTCCTAACTAAGCCATAGTTTTGCATGCTATCGGCCATGGTGCATGGATAATAGTACTGCCCATAAAGGGAAGTAAGAGCGATGTATGAACTCTATATAGCGCTTTGAGAAATAGCGAGTTTTGGGCTGCGGTACTAAAACAACGGCTGGTCCGTAGATGGTTCAACAGATGGCTTATAAATCAAGCGAATTGCGCAACGGTGTTTCTGCTTCTATCTGCAGTTTATTAAACTGTTTGGGTTAAGCTTGCCTCCTACTGCTACTGGTATGGTGCCTTTTAGGTGCATGTTACGACCTGAATCCTGCGTCCATACCTTTATACGAAATACGAGAAGAACTGAAGAGAAGCACTGGATTGGGAACCTACTAGGTAAGCATACCGGATCCCTAATATGGTGTAGGTTTCTAAAGGTAGAAGCCTTGAGCTAACGGTTTTACATGCTTAACAAAGAGAATAGGAAATAACTTTAAGTACCTTGTAATAGTTGAAAGTGTATAGTAATAAACTCATCGTATGTTTATTAGTTGTAATATTTTATTAGTCATGGCCGTTGAGGAAGCTGGACTGAAAACTGAACAGCCACTCGGTCTTTAGCGGGTTGTAAGCTCGGCCGAACGAAGTGAGACTCCACTTGCCACGAACGATTGCAAGAGACCGTGGAGCATCATTTACTTCATCTTCAAATACGTAGTTGGTCCGGCATTTTCTCATCATGGACATGCCTTTGAGGCGGCGAATCATGCGAGATTGATGGAGCGCCGTCCGTGTTATTAACGAATCCTTTCGCTCCTAAGTGCACGATATGCGAAATATGAAAAGGACTAAGTCCGGGCAACTCTGCTATTTGGAGAAAGCCTGAGAGCATTACGAAGTACATAAAGAACCCAACCTGCATCGAACATGTGGCGAATGCCGGACGAACAGCTAATCACGACGCCTCAGTAAATCCTTGAACTGTTACCGCAACGATCAGGGGCGCCAGATTGACTGCCTTGTTCGTTGACCTCAAACGCATTGTATTCAGCCTTGGAATTCGATCGTGACGACCAAATGCCCAACATCAGGCAAATCAAGGCGTGCAGTCGATGTCGCCTCCTGAAACTCCGCTGCGACAAGACCAAACCGTCGTGCGAGAGGTGTATCCGGGCCGGAACCAACTGTTCACTTCGCTTTGACGGCTTCGCGCAAACAGAATCCTCATCGAATCCTCCTATCGCAGAGGGCACCGCCACCAGCAACGCCTCTGTGCGTTCGAGCTCTGATCAGTCGCCATCCCCAAGTGACAGATCCGCGCCCTCATCTGACACCGTCACCACCGAAAGAGACCAAGGCTCAAAAACAGTGAGGAGACGGCAGCGCGCGCATCTCTCCTGCACACGGTGCCATCGCCTCAAGGTTGGATGTGACAAACAGCTGCCTTGTTCACGATGCCGTCGTTCCGGCTGGGGTCGGCAGTGCACATACACTCATCGAGTCGAGAATGACTCGTCAGCATCAGCGAGCGATGCAGCACCCGACATTGGCTTCGTAGAGTCGAAAGAAGATCCCAGAGACATTTACACTTCATGGCATGCGCGACGCCGAGGCACAACCCATTGGAAAGCACTTGTACTACGCGTAAGTAAGATTCGTAGATACCCCTGCATCACAAGCACCGCACACGGATCCAATAAAGGGACAGTTTGCTAATATAGGTAGATTCAGATCGAGAGTTCTGCCCTCAAGATCGGTCATCTATTTCATCATGCAGAAAACATCCACCTAGTTCATGTTGACTGCGCGACGGACATTCTCCTTCCAAGCAATTTCCCCTTCAATAGCCCAGGTGCTATTAAATACTCATCGCTCGACAAGGTCCGCAGCCTCATCTGCACCTATCGTAACAACTACATGTCCTTTGTCGACGCCTACTTCGCTCTATACCAGCCTGTGCATCCCATCATCGACCCTGCTCGCTTCATCGATGAAATCAACTGCTTCTGGAACGATCCATCGGACATCGACGTCTCCTGGTTATCCAGCTTCCTCATGGTTCTGGCACTGGGTTGCTTCGCCGAGACACGGGATGCGACATCGACAATCGAACTTTGTCTAGCAGCCGAGGCTTGTATGGCCAAGACGCCGTTCATGGTTCGGCCAAGCATGTCAGTAATGCGTACCATGTGCCTCATGGTCCTTGCTAAACAGCTGGCCAATGGATCGTGTTGGTCATTTGATGCCAGTTGGACGCTGCTCGGCATCATTGTGCGGCTCGCCGTTTGTATAGGCCTCCATAGGCCGCCACTTGCTACTCCCGTCGAAGACAATGCGATGACTCAATCCGATTGGCAGTCTAGTCAAATTCTATGGATAACGATAGTCTATTTCTGCATACAAACAGCGGCGATTACTGGCATGCCGTGTCTCCTTTCTTCAGACGATATTCTCCAAAGAAACGAGATACAAGACGCCCAATTATCTCATATAGAGGAGCTCGGCCCATGGCTATCTCTCAGTGGTTCATTTCCCACCATATGCAAAATTATAGCCAGAGTCAATTCCAGCACCGAGAAGCCTGCATACGACGAGATTCTCAGACACAACGCTGAGATAAGAAGGCTCATGGCCACCACTTTGGAACATCCCGGCTGCCGAGGCCCCTTGCGTGCCGTCCTCGACATTTTCTTCCGCCGAATATTGATGGTCCTTCATCGCTGCCACGCGTTGCGCCCCAATGCTCCTACATTGCACCCAGTTTCGTACTGGGCTTCTCTCGAGTGTAGCCTGGCAATCCTGGTACATCACCGAGATTTCTGCGAGCACATGGGAAATCCCGATAATCGAGACCTGTTGGGCCGTATGTATAAGCTCGACTTCTTTGCGGCTGCTCTGACTGCCGGTATTCATTTGCTGCTGGTAGATGCACCACTTGCAGATGGCTTTTCTATACCGCCCAGGCAGACAATCCTCGAAACGCTCGAGACGTGCACAGAGATATGGGGCAGGGACGAGGAGAGATCGATTTGCTTTCGCGCCGGGCACAGATCATTGACGCAAATTCTCTCCATGCTTTCTGATATGGACAATACGAGCAATCATGAATTGCCTCATTCATAAGCAACCTACATGTATACTTGCATCCGGCCTGAGTGTATTTTAATCTTTTTCTTCCTGTATACCAAATTCCACCAGTATGGACTTATTATGCTGTCCTACACTTGGAACTTCTCCCATATTGGCCCGTGAAGCATCATCAGCTCCAGGTGGCAGCAATCCGGGAACGATTCCGCCCGGCGTCTTCACATCAACCCAACGCTCCCTCGCTCGCAGCTGGGGATGATTCCACACTCCTTGCATGTCGTTCACGTTGGCGTTGGCAATGCCCGCTTTATCCAGCTTCTCAATAACTTCGCCCGCAGTGAGGCTGGAGAAGCAGGCGCAAATAATTTTCTTCAGCTCTGCCCGATTAGTACTTCTCAGAGAATTATTGGCAAATCGCTCATCCGTCGCCAATGATGCGTTGCCCAGCACATCGCGACACAAGATGGCCCATTCTCTCTCGTTCTGCACGCCCATCATTACAGACGCTCCGTCGGCCCCTGTCTCAAAGGGTCCATACGGATATATCGTCGCATGAGATGCACCCGCTCGAGCTGGCCTCGGCTGCCCATCGAAAGCGTAATACATGGGAAACCCCATCCATTCCACCATACTTTCAAGCATTGATATATCAATGCGGCGGCCTCTTCCAGTCTTTTCACGCTCCAAAAGGGCCGCCAGTATGTTTGAATAGGCGTACATCCCAGCCGCAATATCTGCTATAGATATGCCCGTCTTGGCCGGCTCCGCCTCGCCGCCTGTTACATCAAGCATGCCCGATTCGCTCTGCACGAGCAAGTCATACGCCTTCTTATCACGGTAAGGCCCATGCGATCCGTAGCCCGATATGTCGCATACAATAATGCCGGGGTTCGTTTTACGAAGCTCCTCATGCGAGAGCCCAAGCCTTTCTGCCGCACCCGGCGCCAGATTCTGCACCATGACGTCCGCACGAAGAAGAATCATTTTCAAGATGCTCAAGTCACGCGGGGTTTTCAAGTCCAGCGCAAGGCTTTCCTTGGAGCGGTTGGTCCATACAAAATGCGACGATACGCCGTTCACGCGCGAGTCGTATCCCCTAGCAAAGTCGCCCACGTCGGGACGCTCGACTTTGATGACTCTGGCGCCCAAGTCGGCCAACTGCCGAGTGCAAAAGGGGGCTGCGATGGCTTGCTCTAGGGAGACGACGGTGATGCCGTCCAACGGCAGAGCTCTACTCCGCGCGGTGGTTACGCTTCTCCATTTAGAGGGGATCCGGGGGAATATGACGTTGGTATTTTTTGGCTTTATTTGAGAGTAGGTGTATGAGTTTCTTGAGAGTTCATGAAGTGTTTTGCTCCGGGTGAATGTTTGCCAAAACATCGTCATATGTGAGAATTCCCGCAGCAGGCAAAAGATTGCAGACGTTGAGAAACAAAAATCCAGATTCTACTAGACCGAATATATATATATATATATCTATATGTAATGCTCTAAGATCTTTCGGGTATTTGAAGTCTGTAGTGTAATGTAAATAGCAACATTGAACCATCGCGTACACTAGCAGAAGGCAACTTGAAGCTGCAAGTCGGCGAATGGAAGATGTCGCCTTTTTACTTGTAATTGCCGAGAAAAGCGAGGGGAAGCGGGGCTACGTTTTCTCTAACAATGCCGTTGACTAGCAACACATAGTAATAGCCTCTTCACGCCGGTATACCAATGGAGTCCTCCTCGCTGCATTTTCCACGGAGCAGATAGATTCAATCTGATCACAAGTCTTCTTCTTATCTTGAAATGCGCCGAAGTCCATAGTCACAGGTTCCGCCCTACTTTACTTGCCTCTTTTAGCAAACGCCATAGATCTAACAGAAACTCTCTTTCGGCTCATAGCCAAGCGTGCTAAAGATCTGGGCTGTATTCTGAGCCCAGATCTGAGCCCCCCATTTCAGCCCTGCGAATCTTCATATCTGCAAGCCACGCAGGCTATGAAACATAGTGCTACGCCTCGGGCCTTTTACCCTCAGAGTCAATTCTTCCATAACGCAACACCATGTCAGCCACCAAAACATGACTCTACGAAAAAAGATAAAAACGATCACTTGATAATCATCCCTCCGCATTTTCCCCGTACTGACCACGATATTAAAGTAAACCGGTTTTGTAGATGTCATCGGGGTCCGCTCAACTCCACCAGGTCATCGGGTATCATCGGCAGATCTCTGCGGGACTTTTATGCCACGATGATACGGGGTGCGTGTACGGGGTGCATCTTCTCCGCAAAGTTTATCGCGACGGGAAGTTAATCTCGATGAATACGAATCCTCTGGGGAAATGGCGGTATCGTCGGGGATGGAGTGTCTGTATGATTCATCACGAAGACAAAGACCTGAGTTGAGTTGGTAGAAACCGTTTCTTTAAACTATTGCTATCGCTACTAGCCTAACCCTAATGGTATAAATATAAAAAACGCGATACAGTAACAAAATTCATATCTTCATAAAATTGTTGTACAGCTTCGTAACCCGTGCCGGGGCACTCTATGCCAAAGGCGCGCAGGTGAAAGGGGATCTAACGGATCCATCGCGGTATTGGTTTTTCTGTAAACGCATATTAGCCTCGTGTTTAGGAGTGTGGTGAAGAAGAATAAAACTTACAATGTCAACAGCACTGGCATATGTACCCGCCACCAGCACAACAAGACCAACAATCATGGAAAGACTGCTCAAGATCAAGTGGACAAGGTTTTTCCGCTCAAACATGCTGCCCTCTTTGAGGAGCATGAACCAGAAGATGGCGGGGAAGTAGTAGGTGAAGCCGGAGATGAAGAGAGAGGACGAGATGGCGAGAAGGTCGGAGAAGAAGGGAATGGCCTCGGCAATGACCCAAGCGATAATGGTAAGGACGGCGAGCATGCTGGCCCAGATAATGTACGCCCTAGGAGTGTTGATGTATCGGATGATGGAGTTCTTGAAGGCGCGGGAGAAGATGAAGCGTCCGACGACGGTGCCGTTGATGGATCCCGAGATGAAGATGACGGGCAAGCCAATACCGAAAGCAACCTTGGAGATCAGAGGACCAGCAGAGAGCAGAGCAGGGGACTTGACATCCGGTCCAACAAAGGCATAGATGACTGCACCGGTGATGGTGTAAATAGCAATCTCGATGAGTCCAAGAGCCCAGATGGACTTCTTGTAGTCCTTGGGAGTGTGCATCTCGTCCATGAAGGAGAACTGGCAGATGGAAAAGCTGTAGGCAAAGACAATGTTGGTAATGGCAATGAAGGCATCGACAAAGGTCAAATCCTCCTTGGGCCAGGCAGACCAGGGCACTGCCGACAGTCCGCCATCGTGGGTAGCCTTGATACCGGTAGCAATCATGGTGATACCGATGGCAATGATGATTGAAGCGAAATCAATGTAACCCAGGATGGCCATCTCGGTGAAACTGGGAGGAAGCGCCAGAAGCCAGAGGATGACGGCGGAGATTGCAGCAAAGCCCAGAGAGCAGATGGCGTTGTCGGAGATGTTGAGCAGGGCAATGGCACCGGTCAAGCAGTGAGATCCGATGAGCAGAATCAACTGGAGTGCAAACATGGCTCCAACCAGCTCGTATCCAAATCTGCCAGCGACCAATCTGGCGGCATCGGCGTAGTGGGCAACCTCAGGGAACTTGATCTTGACCATGCCGACAAGGTCACTTGTGTAGATGGCAAGAAGACCAAGACCAACAGAGCAGATGGTACCAGCAACCATGCCGAGAGTGGCAAAGGCGCTGGGCAGAGACAAACTACCGAGAGCAATAGCCTCAACGATGAGGACGACGGTGAGACGCTTCCATCCTAGACGGTTGAATTTGTGCTCGCCCGCCGCTGCGATGGCTCGTTCGGCATCTTCGCGGAATTCCTCGCCCGTCTCACCGGTCGCTTCGTCGGAGAGGTTAGGGTTGACGATCTTCTTGCTGTCGTAGCGGCCCTTTTCAGAGCCTGACGGCGAAGTGATGGACGTATCAGACATGTCGGATACTTGTGTGTAGATAATATATCGATAAAAGGTAAGGAGAGTCAACTATTGAGAGGAGGGCTGGGCGGGACGAGGCCCTGTGTGTATAAGAGAAGTTTGTGGGTAAAGACCCAAAGAGACGGGAGTATATCTAGGTATAACCCCGTATGTGGAAGGAGAGACGGGGAATGGGATCGAGTTGATTGGTACCGAAGGCCGATAGCCAAGTCTTATTTAAACCGCCAGAGTGGATGGATGAGAGGAAAGAGGAAACGAGATGAAAAGTGCGGAGGTGGAGGAAGAGGCAGTTTAATACCCCAAGCAAGTGGTTCGTGCAGATCCAGGACGATCCCCAAGCGCCTCGCCTCGACAAATTACGGAGCAGATAGATAAGGTAAAGTAAGTCTTGAAAAGTAAGCGTCGGATTTTGGGTTTGCCATCTGTTACCAGGTCAGGTAAAGGGCCGAAAATGGAGCATGGGCAGATAGAAGCAAGCACGAGTAGGTACTGTATAGCCCAGTACTACCGTACGAGTACGAGGACTCTACTCCTACTCGTCGAAGCAAGCTAATAAGGTTGCAGAGGCTGCATCTGCATGAGCCAGAGGAGACCAGAGGAGAGGGCCGGGGTGGCCGCGTCGTCGGGGCCAGAAGCGCCACGGATGGAGTGGGCGTAATGGCTGGGTTCTGGCTGTCCCCAAGGTTCGAAGTGTGCGAACGCCTCCGGCCACCGGATCTTTCCACGGCGAGCTGGACGAAAGCTCCGGGTTCGGGGCTGGTTCGGTGCTCCATTACGAGTAGATAAGGGAAGAAACAGCGCGGTAATCCAATGATAATGACTGGTGCGGCGTGGTTTGGTTTTGGTCGAAGCAGCCTCGTGCATCTAGACTCGGGGCTGGTCCTCCACTTTGGCCAGCACGATAGACGCAGGGGAGCAGCATTTCGAGTTGCTCCTCCAGTTCAGCTTCACGTTCCCATTGTCTGTCTGCAGCATCTCCTCCACTTGTTCCCTCTCTCTCACGTCACGCCCTCTCTCCAACTGAACCCTTTAGCTGAGGGTTCTACCCCAGACCTCCCCCGCAAAAGACCATCGCCAGCATCTGGCGTCAGCAACCGCTTCTCCGCAATCTTGTACGTAAAAACAAATCGTGGCCGGTTTGTCGAGGCACATCATGGCGGTTGAATCAGCATTGCGTCTGTATGTACTGTAGTATCTCGCTCGGGCTGCCGTCTTTTCCGTAAACCGTCCAGGCATGGATTCTCGTTCGTGGTGGGTTGTCGTTACAGAGAAGTGAGAGGCGAGTTTCCGCCAAGTGGATCCCTCCGAGCGGCTCAAGATTTTTTTTCAGGTTCTTGGTTTCTTCTAGCCCCGAACCCAAAACGTCATTGCGTTAAGCGGAGCCCTACAGAGGTCCACCGAGCCCACTGAGGCAACCCACTAACAACTCCACCGAGCCCACTGAAGGCCAGGCGCTGTCCACTCGAACCTCGCTGAAGCAGCCCACCGCCGCATACACGATGGATCCTATTGCGACTCAGTGCCAGTTTTGATGTGTCAAGACTCCAGCGGAGATGGCTCGGATGGCCAGGTTTTCTCGTTTTTCGCTCGAATAATGCCTCGTCGGGGCGGACGCTGTGACCAACGGAGTCTTCTCTTTCTCACAGGTATGCCCTGTTCAGGGACAGGTACGAGTACAAGTTGGGGGTACATACGAGTACAGCGTACAGACGAAGTCACAGAGAGATAGCAGCACGGGTTGATACGTGGCCAAAGCTGGGCTGTAAATGACTCTTGTTCCCGTCACGGGCGAGTAATTGTAGTCATTGGTATTGGTAAAGGCAAAAAGATCAGACGGATGTCGCTGACATCGGCGAAAAGAGGACGGACGGGCAAGGAACAGAAAAAGCGTCAACCACTGACACTGCCGAGATTAGCAGCAGCCCAGCCGCCTAGGAGGGCACCAAGATGAGATCCAATGGCTTGACGGGCAAAAGTTCTGCACACCACCTCTGCGGCATTCATTGCCGGCCGCGCCAAGTACGTGCCTGCGCAAGCCTCACATCGTCCAGTGTGCCAGTCAGCGGCCGGATGATGTCTGGCTGACCACATGTACATTCCAGGTTCTTAGCCCAGCCCGAGGTACAGATCGGCCTTTTACGGTAACGACGGAGCACAAATTCTCCGGACAGGTACATACTCGTACATCCATACAGGCAGCCTGCTACCACCTTGACCAGCACAATTCGGGTACCATTTACCGGGCAGACATGGATGGTTCCGCTTGAATCTTCTCAAGTCGGCCCAACAGTTGCAACGCCTGATGCAAACTCATGTCCTTGTCCTTGTCCGCTACGAATAAGTGGTGCTGCCTCTTTCAGCAGGTCCAGGCCTAACAATCCCCCCTAAGCCTCTTTCATGCCCGCCCCTGTAGGGCCTCCATGGGCCTCTTAGCGAACCTTACGGGGGCCGAGCCGCTGTACAAACCCGGCTGGAACCAATCTCAGCCACATTATCAATGGATTGATCGCTGCTATTTTTCGCCATCGTTTTGTCACCGGAAGTCACCTGCAGTAGCCCCTCTACCCAGTAACCCGTTTCGGACTAGTTTTACGGCGCTACTGCCGACGATCACTTCCATGCGCCTTCTCGAAAGCTACCCAGAACGGAGCTATGCCAAACTCCGTATAATTCGCCCGTAATCTTTTCGTTCTTCGTTTGTCTTTGGCTGTTTGGGATTCCACACGCACCTCTTCTATCTTACCACTCATCCCACTCATTGCCCGTCACGCATTATAGCCTGTGCTCTTAAAACCAGCTGACATGCACCCACTCCAACCATCAGCTCTGCTTTAGTTCCAATGGATGTCTTCCGAGCCTTTTTGTGTGTGTGTGCCTCTCACGGCTGGCCGCGGAAAACACGGGCATCAACGGGGTTCAAGTTAGCCTGTCTAATTCCGCCCTCTTCACTTCATGCCTCCATGCCCTCTATCAGTGGCACATTTCGTATTCCCGAATACCTTGCTCCTCGCTTTAATCCCCATATGCCGCCGTCCCATCTCAGTATCTTACCATTTTGAGCACTGGCCCGGTGGTCCCCGGCTAGGTAGCATCAAAGCCAAGTGCCGTGACATATCCTGCCCCTTGTCCGCCAGCAGCCGTGCGTTGTCTGCGAGTAGCTCAGGGTTCATTTCATGACATGTTACCTTTACATGCAATGAACATCCGGATGCCTGCAGACGGCATCTTATTCGGATGTCATCCCTTAGCCAATGTTACATAGGGGAGCGGCAACGAAAATCATACTCGTACCTGCGCAAAGGCCTTGTCGAGCCGCTGCTTTGCCCTGCCTCGCTCTGCCATGATCTACCATGGAAGAAATTCCGCCTCTCCACATTGATGACCCTTTCCCCGTAATCATCTCCATTGGGCGAATCGTAACGTTCTCCTCTGGCTAGACCGGGGGTAGCGCGCGTTGCGGACATTCAAGATGATAATCTGTTATTCAACAGAATCCCCGGGGTCCTAAAAACCCCGTCTAGAACCCCGGTCTGGAGCCCCGGAAAGACCCTTGAGATGCTATACCCACTGCCTGTAATCGACGCCTTGATATTCGCTTGTTTGGCCGCCTACTATATGGAGATTCTACCTCGTTACAAGTGTTCTCCACGAGGCTTGAAATTAGTTGCTTCAAAAGACGGAGCGTATATCCTTCCGCTTCAGTGCCAACGTCCATCACACCAATCCCTGTCAAGGGCTTGTGGATATATTTCCCCAACCAAAGAGATCTATTTTCTTTCAAGCATTGGTCTACTTCATGTAGCAAACAAATCATACTGTACCTGGATATTATACGTAAAATCCCGATTTCCCCCACATACAACGAATCATGTCAAATCCTATTACTGATGCGTGGGGTTGCCCAATAGATCCGGCGTTGCACAATATCTACACTTAGACAAGATCGTAGACGTTGATGATGCGTACAGTAGAACCACCAGCAACCTAGAGATACATACTACCGCCAGTAAATCCCTGAGAAGACGATTTCAAAAGTTCATTAGTATGAAAATGAGAGATAAGGAACAAGAAGGGGCGCAGAAACAAAGCGGGCGTTTAGCATACAGTTGTTGATGGTCCGAGCTGGCGCTGCCTGCTTCAACCAATATGATAATGTCGCATTGATGCCTGAGCTAGGCTTGAATACGAAGTTGATAGACGCACTGGGCAGTGTCTGGCATGATCTATTTCCAAAAACGAGTATCATATTCCGAGTCGAATGCAAGCAAGCATCAATGCTTGACCGGTTGCATGGATTGGAGATAGCCGATGGTTCGATACACGTACATGTACTCACAGATATCGAGAAACGGAGATTCGTCAGATGATCATCACACGACATCATGACAGGGGAGCCTTGCCAATATTTGAGAAAGATTTACTATGTTTTCCTTGTTTTGCAACTTTATCATTGCTCGCGTTGGTTCAAGCAAGTCTGTCTGGTTATGAAGATGGAGGGTGGCAGCGAAATTTGGAGGCATGTATAACACGCCCTATCACCCATGCAAGTGCGGAATCCCCGCAAATGATATGAAAGCACTAATCATGGGGTAACAAGGCCGTCGGAATCGTCTCGTAGTATGCGAGTCAGAGTACCTTATCTGTGGATGAAATCAGACACTGTTCTTTGTGCTTTTTGGGTTGCAAAATGCAATTTGATTCTTAGGTTATAGGGTAGCTAGTTTGAGATGCTGGCCATCGAGACCAAATATAGGTACTTACTCACCAAAGAGACTACTAGATTGGTCAAATAATGAAGAATGATTATCAAATACTTGGAAATAAACACAAAGTCTCATTGCTTATGTGGTATCGATACTCGCTATTTTCTTGACATTGCTGCATTTATTTTGGTGTTTATGTACTCTGTGATTGAATGCCTCTTAAAACACTGCTTCATGATGCGGCCTTGCAGCTTATGTCATGATTTTTCTCGCCACACGTGCTCCAACTTTGAAATCAACATCCAAAAATTCTTATCTTATCGGCAGCCCAAATTTTGTGCAGCAATATTGCCCCTCCAAACATCACAAAGAACGGACAATCAATATCAAAATCGTCTTTACCCTCTGTTGACTGTATTTTCTGTCATCACGACTTCTGTGCTTGTGCAACTTTGATAGCCAGATCTGATAGACTTGCGATTTCGCTCAGATCGCTTTACAGACGCCGCCATGGCCGCCCCGTTGGCTCAACCCACTGAG
Organism: Trichoderma camerunense; assembly: GCF_050948025.1. Taxonomy (NCBI): domain Eukaryota; kingdom Fungi; phylum Ascomycota; class Sordariomycetes; order Hypocreales; family Hypocreaceae; genus Trichoderma; species Trichoderma camerunense. The sequence goes on from NW_028145368.1 coordinate 3,194,525, forward strand.
CCTTCTGCGACTCCAACTGTCGCAACTGCGAAACCGATTCACAGCCTCGTTCTTGATACTGGTCCGCTGATCAAGAACGATCCTCCTGCTAGTGTTCTCATCGCCAAGGCTGAAAAGCTCTACACCCTTCCCAACATCATCAGCGAAATCCGCGACGTTGCGACCAGATCAAGAGTTGAAACGACGCTGCTGCCATTCGTTGAACTTCGGTCGCCCAGGCCTGAGAGCTTAAAGTTCATTGCCGACTTTGCGAAAAAGACTGGTGATTATGGAGTGCTCAGCAGACCGGATATGGAGGTGCTTGCGCTGGGATACGAATTGGAATGCGAGAGAAACGGAGGCGACTGGAGGCTGAGGAACACACCGAACCAGAAAGGATTGAACGGCAGGCCACAACAGGATAAGCCAACGGACGAAGCGCAGGAGGGAAAAGCGCAAGAAGGAGAAGTTCAACAGAGCGAAAATGCCGAACAGGCTTCAGAAAGCGCAGAACAACAAACAGATGCCCAGTCTGAGCAGCATGCCGAGAACAGCCTCAACGATGACTTGCAGAACCTGGGTCTGGAGACCTCTGACAAGAATGAAGAGCAATCTGCAACGCCCGAGGTATCGGAATCTGTTAAAGAAACCCAGGATTCTACCCCAGCTGTACAGCAGCCCGAAGAGGCCTCAGAAGAGTCTGACGATGAGGGCTGGATCACCCCGTCCAACCTCAAGAAGCAGCAAGCCATAGACTCTGGCGCAAACGGCACCAATGACAAAGCTCCACCCAAGATTCTACAGGCTGCCATCCTGACCTCCGATTATGCCATGCAAAACGTCGCACTGCGCGTCAACCTCAACCTCGTCACGCCCTCCTTCTCCCGCATCACATATCTCAAGACGTGGGTTCTGCGGTGCCACGGCTGCTTCAACATCACAAAGGACATGAACAAGCAGTTTTGCCCCAAGTGTGGCCAACCCACCCTCACGAGGACGAGCTGCTCGACGGACCAGCACGGCAACTTCAAGATTCACCTCAAGCAGAACTTCCAGTGGAATAACCGCGGAAACGTGTTTAGCGTGCCCAAGCCGGTCCACGGCAGTGCTAATGGAAGATTGCCTAAGAATGTCGGTGGCAAGAATGGCTGGGGCAGGGACTTGATCCTGGCCGAGGACCAGAAGGAGCACACCAAGGCATTGGATGAACAGCGGAGGCAGAGGAAGAAGGATTTGATGGATGAAGATTTCTTGCCTGGACTGTTGACGGGAAATAGATCGGGAGCAGGTGGCAAGATCAAGGTTGGTGCAGGACGAGCCGTGAACTCTAGGCGGAAGCGGTAGATGGAGAGAGATACTGGTTACGGCTGTCATGAAAAAGAAGATGAAAAAGCAGATATAGAAGTGAATATCCATCATGATTGTATGACTTTATAGCACACACACATATAACAAAAAATGGCAGAAAAAAGGATCATGGCAGCGAGCATTAAATGTCTGTCAATCCTGAAGAAGTGCTTGTATGTGTTTTTCATTTTTTATTTCTTTGAATTTGCGTATGCGCAAATGAGCCCAAGTAGATGTAATCGCCTAAGAAACGCCAAATCCATTCCCCAATCATTGAGAAAGATTCCAATCCAGAAAAATAGTGAACTTGTCATCCATCCATCCATCCATCATCCGCCAAGTCAGACACGCACTCCCCCTTCAGTAGTCTCCATTGTCTCCGCCAAACAAGCAATCCTGTTCGCTCATGTGTGTTCTGCCGTCGATACTATGCGCGGGAAGTAAAGCCACCCGGTTACCCGAATTGGGATGAATGGCCGGCTAGGTGGCTCTCCAAACGAGAGTATAGCATCCTCTTCATCTCATATCTCCGACAGAAGAGAGTGACGGATCAATTACCCCCTCAATAGCATGCCCGAGGTCGCTCCCAATTAACGCCACTGACGACTTCTTTTTTATCGCTAGTGGTTCGAGGGCATCTCAATGATGCGAATTTACATAGCCTCCTCCTCTAGAAACAAAACACAGTCAGACACATGAATTCCTCTCTAACACAAACGAGGCTGCTACTCACTCTGCTGCGTCAAGAGCAGGTTAAAGCGGCGCTTCAGCGTAACGCGCTGACGAGACCACTTGTCGTCGGGAGAGAAGCGCGCCGGGTGCGCAGACTTGGTGACCTGGCCGTGGGCGACCTTCTTGAGGGTGTACAGGCGGTTGCCGCTGGCGTCGAGGGTGTACATCAGATGCATGATGGGCGGGTGGGCGAGAGTCGGTTTAAAGGGAGGAGATTTGTATTTGTATATGGCCTCTGGTGTGTGTGCCAATTGGGTTCGTTTCGACTTGTGGGATTTGAATCAGATGAAGTTTTTGGTGATGCGTTTCGGTAGCTTTGGAAAAAAATTGGTCAAGTGGAGACTTGGGAAAAATTGGCCTTGGAGATTTTCCACTATCGATAAGGCGCGGAATGATAACGTCTGAGCTAAACCCAGCTTGGTCATACTCAATTCATCCCAATTGCGAGCAGATTCAAGAATTAGTTACAATACTTCACTCAGTGGAAATAGCATGTTATGTGCATCTCAAGGCGCAGATATTATTCATGAATGAACGGAAAGGCAAAAACACTATGCAAAACTATGAATCCAAAATAACAGTTGGACCGTCATTAAACAGTCAACCCAATGTGAAGATAGAGGCGAATAGATCGCTCAAAAGGAATGTCCAGAATGAAACTGAGGGGGGATCTTCTCCAGACCCGATCCAACATCAATATCTCTTTCAATATCCCAATGTTGGCCGTTCAGAAAGGATTACCAATCGACATCAATCACATCTCCTCTCCTACACGGGCCTTCTTGTCGCCAACCCAGCCCTCACGCTCATAGAAGCGGAACACGAGGTCGTAGTCCTCAAAGTCATGCACAATGCGATCAATACGGCGATATCCGCGCACAGAATCGATGAATCGCTGAGCAGCAAGGCCCTTGGCTTCAGCCTTGGCCACGCCGTAAGCGTTGTCGCCACGGCCCTTGGCCTCGAACAAAGTGACGCTGAAGCGGCCAGGCTTGAAGATTTCAACAACGTGCTCGATAATCTCCGCGGTGGTTCGGCCGCTCTGGCCTCCTGGAACGTTGGTTTCGAATGAAGCAAACGAAAAGCCAGTCTCGGGCGTAACGTGAACACTGAAGTAGTGTCCGGCGTTCTTGCCGCTCTCCTGGCCGTCCTCCTGCGTGGCCGGGGGCGGAGGGATGATGCCGTTGGCAGAGAATCCACACGGGCTGAAGAGGTAGGAATCAATGCGGGCATCTGGGTAGACAGAGGTGGGATAGACGTCGGCGAGGCCGCACTGCTCCGACACAACAGTGCCGAGGGCGTGGCCTTCGGTAGTCAGGCCCTCGATGTCCCCGAGCTTCTCGCAGGGCTCATGTAAATCAGACTCCATGCCATCGGCAAAGACATCAACCTCACCAAGCGGAGTCGAGGTCCCGCTAACGGCATTTTGACGGGCCTTGGTCTCGGCAGAGAGCTTATCGCACGCGACCGCACTCGCGTTTGCCAAGTAAAACTGCTTGGCATTCTCTGGATCGAGATCAGTCATCAAAATCTCGAGCGTCTCGTCACTCCCAGGTCCTCCATGGCCTCCAAAGCTGGCGGGAATCGAAAAGTTGGCCGGAGCCACCTCATTCTTCTCCGAGTCAGGGGTCAAGGGCGGGGTGAACTCTCGGTTGGGAGACGTGATGTACAGGTACCAGTGGTCTCCGTTCATCTTTCCCACCATGTAGGCGCTGCCACCATCAACCATGTCGTCCAAGTACTTGACCTCTTGCTTCCAGCTGCGGTGGGGGCCGTGTTGCTTGTCAGGGAAGAGAAAGTTCTTGCGGCTGTAAAAGACTCGGTAAGGAGTAGCAATGGCCTTGATTTCCTTTGCAGACGTAGCATTGCTAAAGGGGAAGCCCGCATGCTCAGCGGCGATGTGAAGCATGCGCTGAAGTCCAAGCAACAGAGTGGTGGTGCCGCAAGTCTTCAAGATGAGCTTGTGAGGGAAGACAAACATGCTCGACTCGGAGAGAAGATAGGCGTCAACAGCGTCAGATTCGAGCACCGAGAGAATCTTGCAGTTGACCATGTCAAGCATGGTTTCCCAAGTCTCAGATGACACGGCCTTGAGGCCAGCAGGTTGGGCGCCCCTGGGGAGTGCTGTGGCGCTCGGCGCAAACCATACCTCTAGGAGCTTCTCAGGGCCTAATTTTTGGAACAATCTGTTAGCAAAAGCATTCTATGAGTATATACATGAGGGAGAAATGCATGCATACCTTCAAAGGCATAGGTCGAGTCCAATTCCGCGGCATTGTCATGGTTGATGGTCAAATGGGGAGTTGCCGAAGACGGGGAAAAGGTGTAATTGTTGGGGACCGAAAGGTTGGCCATTCTCGTTGATGATTGCTGCTGCTACTTGCAGTCCGAAGTCAAAGATCAAATAAAAGAAAATACCGTCGAGATTAACTCGAGCACGCTGTTGCTATGCCCGTCTGACGATGAGTCCGCGGAGCACTAGCTGCCACTCAAACAGACTTTGCGGCGTCTGCTTGAGAGAGTAGGCCCACAGGAATGTGGTGAGTCCAACGACGCTGGCGGAAGCCAGCAGCAATGGGGATGGTGTAAGAACGGCTAACGTCTCAAGAGGACGTTATGGAGGCCGGGGACAGAGGGGGTAGAAAAACCGCTTCTGCGACGAAATTTTGCGCGGAGATGTATTGTCCGATACTCAGGGGACGGTATCGGATCCGGTGAATTTTGCCAGGGGCTGTTGACTTGGGAGAAGCGGGCTTGAGCTGAAATTTGTTCGATATATCAATGTCTGGGTTGCTTAAAGGGGTGCTATCGGGGCCTAGATGGAGAGAATCATGGGTCAGTCCTCAGTCTGTGTACCTGGATCATGGAAGTGGTGGACTGCTCGAGCTGGAGAATAGAATAAAGCAAACAAGGACATACTTGGAAGGTCGCGAAAAGAGGAATCGCAGGAGATCAGTTGATCGCATAGAAGGCCAAAGCGAGAACCAGGGAGGTGTCAGTCAGGCCACTAGAGATAGCGGCCGGTTGAGGATGTCTTTCGAGGACAAGGAAACGTCTAGTCTCTCATATCCAGGAGATAAAAAGTCGCTGCAAGAGAGCCACAAGAAGCTTTCCTGAATCGACAGGTGGTCGTGTGACGTGGGCGTCCTACTGTCGCGAATTGGAGGGCGCAAACCAGCAGGGCGATGTTTTTTCCAGTTTTTTTTTCCTGTCCCCGCGGGGATGGATCTGTAGGGACAAAGGACGCTGCTAAGTGGTCGGGAGACGGTGGCTGGCGGAGCAGATGGGCTGCTATGGGGATGTACAAAGTATGGATAGGTTAAATCAGGTCAAGGGAAGCAAAGCTCTCAGACAGCGGGTGCGGAAACAGAGTTTGGAATTGTTTGTGCGGGTTGAGATTTTATTTTGGCTACGAGGTTTGTGTTTGTGTGATAGTGAGGATGCAGCCCAATCAGGACCCGGCGCCGGGTACCATGCAGTACCTGACTGCTGGCCACATGCAGCTGAGGTACCTGCGGCTACAGCTACAGCGCAAGGCTCCACTGACAAGCAGGGGGTTAAAAAGTAAAGTGCAGCAGCAGTGATGGATGAATTGAATTTGATCCATGGCAAACAAAACACAGACAGCCAGCCGCAAACGACGTGGCCATTTCTCCCTACATGCGGCAGCTGTATTTGTGTCCACAGCAGAGAGACAAAGCGCAAGATGCAGCATTCACAAGTTTATGTACTTTATTTTCATTGTGCAGTCCCAGCATCTCAGCAGTACAGACATCTTCCATGTTGACATCACATCACGATCCTCTCCATGTAATTTTTTTTCTTCCTGGAGGTACCCACTTATGATGGCCAGGCACTCCCAGATAAGCCACGGCGCGCACCGCCCAGCCAGAAACGGCCCAAGTGCTGCTGTATTTTCTGCCAGTATAAACCAGGGCTTGGATAGAGGGGCAGCGATGGACCGGCGGGGCTACCGGAAGAAGAAATCAGCTTGAAACTTTGTTGCCAGAGGCCGTTTGCCTGTGGCTTTTGGATGACGAAAATATCAATGATATGTGTTGAAGCTGTTAGAGCTTTCGATACTGTATAAATGGGGTGTTTGGGCCCTTGTTGGTCGGGCTGTTTAAAACAGGGCTGGAAGTTGGGCGCCTTACTACTATACAAAGGAGGTGGTACTTTGGACCTCTTTCAGCACCAAAGACGGTAGAGACGCAGCTCTTTCTCACTCTGCCAGGTACCCGTAGACATGTATGTGCAGGTATTGGGGTATTGGGGTATTAGGTTGGGCGCTGATGGATGGCATTCGGTCAGGCAGCGTGGCGGAGTGGCTGCATTCACTCAGAGCAGGAGCTCAAGGCAAGGGATATGTCGATGCATGTCGCGTGCTTCACAATGTCTCATTACGTAGCAGCGCGGGAAGACTTACTATCAGCTCTCCACCATGCATATGCGCATTAGTACATACGTAGGGCAGATAGCGCGTAATATGCGGTAAGCAGGCGTGGATTTGAGATACTGAAGCTGCCTCCATACGACTAACAATTCCAACCTGTGTACACAATCTACTCAAAGCCCTCTGGAAAAATCTAGTGGTGAGAACAGCCTCTGTCCTGGAAGAGTGCCTATGGCTTAGTCCTCCGTCCACGTAATATCGAGTATCTAAGTCTGGGCAAGATGGGCAGCGGAAGCACCCGCTTCAAAGGGCGCCTGTTCCACATTTGTGTATGCAAGTCTCACAGCTCCAGCACAGCCATTACTGCGAGGATGGGGTATAAATGCTATCACGAAAACAACTGTGGCACAAGTGAATGCAGTGCAGCGTCATGTCATGTAACTTCTGCCCCAGCAACCTTCTCCTCAAGCTGCGAGGTTATGCCTACGAATATGTGGAACAACGAGCAGTCCTTGTACTTGTCCACCAGCGTTCCTTCGCCCTTGTCCTGGGGCTTGTCGGGCTTCTCATCGCTCGATATATCCCGGCCATTCACCACCGTTCCCGCTGGGTAATGCGGCCGCTGGCCTTCCTCGACGAGCGCAATGAACTGCGCGTCAATGGGCACAGATCCTAGGAACGGCACCTTAAACTCCTCCGCCATAGACCGCCCGCCGCCGGACCCGAATATGTCGGTGCACTCGGAGCAGTGCGGACAGACGAAGCCGCTCATGTTTTCCACCACTCCCAGCACGCGGATGCCCGTCTTGACGCAAAAGTTGAGCTCCTTGCGCACGTCCGCCGTGGCCACTGCCTGGGGCGTCGTCACAACCACCGCGCCAGCCACCTGGCCTGGGCGGGCGTCCTTCTGCAGCGTTTCGGCCAGTGATATGTGCTCGTCGCTGGTTCCCGGAGGAGTGTCGATGAGGAGGTAGTCGGTATCGTCCCACAGCACGTCCTTGAGGAACTGTCGAATCATGGCCGTCTTCTTGGGGCCTCTCCACACCACCGCGTCGCCTCTCTGGGGTAGCAGGAATCCTAGACTCATGGCATGTAGACTCCCCAAGCCGGTTTCAGGCTCTGCCTCGTGGACGGGAACCGGAGCCCATCCTCCCGGTACCTGTTTGACCTTGGAGGCCTCGATCGATAGCATGCGCGGGATGGACGGTCCGGTCAGGTCGACATCGAGGATTCCCACCGAGTGGCCGGCGAGCGTCAGAGACAGGGCCAGCTGTGTCGTCACCGAAGATTTGCCCACGCCTCCTTTGCCGGAGAGTACCTGTAGTCGCCAGAGAGCCGCAGATTAGCACGCTGTAACTGTAACTATAACTGTAACTGCAACTGAGCTGGGCTGTGTCTTTGTCTTTGACTGACGTACCAGCACAACGTGCTTGACCTTTTCCAAACCCATGGCGATACTGCTGCTTAGCCCGGGCGTCGATGGCGCATCAGCTTCAGCATCAGCATCAGCGTAAATCTGCTTGACCAGACAAGGTCAGGATGATTAAATGTCAAGATTTAAGCTGTCTCTGGAGCTGATTTGTAAGAATGAAGCAATCGCTCGGCCAGAGCTTGATTAGCAAGCGCCGATGAACGGACGGCGGCTCGGGCGCCCGATTTTGCCCCGCCATTGACATTTTCTTCGTGCTTCACTAAAATTGGAAAATTGCCCCTCCAAGACTCCGTATCGATTACGCCAGTGCAGCTTCAAATCGTTCATGATACCTGACATATACTCGCTCGCAGTCTGCATACACATACAAGATACCAATTCTATCTGTGCAAATAGCGATTCAATTCACTACATCTGTCCAAAGCTTCACCATTTTGTCAAAATAATTTCCGGCTCTCCATGATTGGGGTTTCGCTCGCCCGCCGAAATACAGGTATATACCAACATGAACCTGCCCATTTACTTCACCCCCTTCCATATTACCTGTGGATACAAAAGGTTCAATCGAGCGTCATGTACCACCAGCGGCCCCTGGACGAGGCTCTTGTGTCCCATCAGGAGATTTCTCCTCTTGCGGCGATCGAACGTCCTTCTGTGTGCCTTGGTTGTCCTTGTCTGCAGTGGGTAGGATCTGAATGGAGCCCTTTTGATATGCCACCACAGGCCGAGTGCCATCGCAGTATCCCAAAACTTCAAATGCAAAGTTTTGGCTGAGATTTAACGGAATGGAATCGGTGAAGCGGACTATTGGGCCACCTTCCACTGTGAATCCAATAAACTCGCCCAACACTGAGTTCTCAAGATCGTCTTCGAGATTCCCCTGAATTGTGTTCCTGTAGTTGATGATGAGAATCAGCGTGAAAGGTCCGACAAGGGATAATGTGGTCTTACACTTCACTCATAGAAGGGACGCTACTCTTCATGATGGAGCCGTTTCTAATCTTCTTGACTCGCTTCTTTGTGCAGTCGTGGATGAGATGCAACAAGCCAGCAATGACGAGAACGGGTGTTCCCAAAGCAAGAGCCCACGGTCTAAAATTGACAGTTAGCACTTTGCAATATACTTCTCTCTTACAGGCAATACACTCACGGGTGTCTTCTGTTGCGCAATGAATGTGCCATGGCAAGAATGATGCCCATCATCGCAATCAGTGACCCAACCTGGATCATGGTCCAAGTTGACCAGTAAAGGGAAATGAGATTCTCTCCGTCGCAGAACTGCAGAGCCAAGAGTGCAAAGGCTTCCATAATTACCACAGCAGCAGAAACTAGAACACAGACAAGACACGCGAGCATGTATTTGATCAAACTCCGCGACCGCCTCTGTGGCTGGTGACTGAATTCCTCGTTCGTTTCTTGGGTTCTGCATCAAGGCTTAGTTAGTACGAGTATAATGGAATAGTTGCATATGTTCTCAAAAGAGAAAAAGAGGGATGATGTACTTTGTGTATGTCCACGATGCGATGAACAGGATCACGAGATTCAGCACAAACATGAACCAGTAGAGGATCTTGAAGTGCCACCGGTCTAAATCGGATGCAAACTGCGCGTATCGTTGGCAGAGATCCTCATCTCTCATAAATGCTTTGGCCATGGCTTCTATTCTGCCCAAAAAGAAAAAGAAAGGAAGGGCAGTATGGGGGAATAGAGGGCAGAAAGGTTGGCAAGATGATATCCTCTTGGCTATTATTCAGAGACAGATTGTACCAACTAGCAGTGGAAAGAGATCCTTGCTGATGCAGAGACTAAGGCAACATGGTTTGGATGTCCTCCCTTTATCTATATTTCTTACTCTAAATCATCAGCCTCCTAGCTACACTACCCCATCGAGAGTTGGCTGCTAATCACTCCATGCATAAATGTACATAACCCTTGCTCGGGTAGAACCAACGGGATTCAGGTCATGGTCACACCGACATCCGTGATAAGCGATAGCTCATTCATGTATACCAATATAGAACAAATTAGAGGAACATGCAAACGACGAGCATGTAAATCGAGATGCTTGCTGCTTCGAGGCACTGCCGACTGATGGATGATCTGCGTTTTCGGGCCCCCAATCTTCTCTTCGGAGCAAACACTCGGGACCAAGAAGACGGTGCCGCTTTTCTGGGTCTGGGGGCTGCAAAACAGGTCGTCCTAGAGTCATAGCTTTCACGGGTGTGGCAGAATACTCGCAATTCATTCGTCACTCTTAAAAATTGACCCGTGTGGCGAGCACTGCCGGCCGGGAACGGGAGTTGGAGTGGTCGTGAAGCCCCAGGAAGGCACTTGTATTGGGAAGATGATGTTACTGAAGGAGACCAAGGCTTCCCTCAAAGTACGACTAATCAAAGGCTATGAAGATGGTATATTCTAAGAGAGGTAAATGCTATCTACAAAATTGTACGCTCTTCGGGTTTATGGATGGATCGAAAGATCAAAGTCTTTGTGATGTGGAGTTGGACTTATGAGGTTCATGACTGCTATAGTACACAGATGCATATGTTGTTCACTATACACTTGTGGTTTGGCGTTTGGAATGCGGTGTTGGGTGGGCAAGTGGCAGATACACACGTGCAAACTATGGCTTTTCATGTCACACATTCCCGCCACCCTGTCTAATATGAAACCAATCCCTTGGGTACTGACAGCCCATGGATTGGCCCCTACCGAAGTCCAAGCTTCGCTGCCGCCGTTGTTGAACGTGGCCATCCTTGGCGCTCTCAAACAGTAGCCCGAGCCGATTCTGGAAGTCCCCTGCTACACAACTCGAGACTTACATGATGGAACATGACCCAGTTGAGCCCCTTAACAAACGGCCATTGTCTTTCCAAGCACCAGGAATATGTCACATCCTGCAGCCCTATATGTGATTCGGAGCACATGTTCGTAGCCCTGTTTGTTGGACGCGGTTACTTGTTATTGCGGTATCCGAGGTTGAGGTAACAAGACATACTATCCACAACCATATCCTTGTTTGCGGCTGGCTCAGCCAACGTTGGCGCCAAGACGCGATGAGCAGAAGCTGGAAATAGCCGATGTACCAAACAAACCTCAGCTGACAAGAACGGTAGATGTAACGGAGGTCCGAGAATATCACGGAAAATCGAGTGCTCCGCAAGCAATGAGCACCCCCTTGGCAGTGGTTGAATCCAGTCTAGATTGCTATTGTTAGCGTAGCGGCTGAAATACCAAGGCGCCTAATTCTTGATGGTGTGCTCAAGGGGGGCCTGGACGCACCTCTGCTGGCGATCAGGCCGTCTCTGTTGGATTGAGATCTGGCCGAGATTGACGCACTCCATATTTTTAAGCTTATTTGCACTGCGTGGTGGCTTCCTGGTCCACATGAGATATGAGATTTATTGATCCTCCGAGCCTGACGAGAGCGCACTGAGCGTAGACTGGGCCTTGCCTCCACTACCGACGACGCTGGCTAAATTCCGTGTGTTTGGTTGTTACTTCGTAATCTAGCAGATTTAAATCAAATTTATGAGCCCTGAAGATGATGATGCATCACGATTTTGCTAGTATGCCAGGAAAGGAACTGGTCAACAACACGAGATGGCCCCCAAAGGGAGCAGATAGTACCCGGGTGGTCGAATCATGGGGCATTTATCAGCTTGGTGATAACTTGTCGAGATTCACGCTGTGAATACATAGGAGCAGAATCATATGTGAAGTTGTGCTGACGACGACTCTTGGCATATCCTTGAGATAACAAATGTCAACCGCAGCACTGCCACTGCCACATTCTCCGATAGCCCTGCTGCCCTGCAGCTTGCCAATGTCCCTGTTACACAAGTAAGAAAATTCAGGAAAACTACATTTAATACATTTGTTAAGTAAATGCATTTTCATTTGAGACAGTGGCAAACCGTTTTGTAACAAGTAGTTGGAAGCCTGGATTCACGACGAAGAAAATAGGAGGCGGATTTACCAGCTGTAGACGGAAAATGGCCTACCATTACCATAATTCAAGCGCGTGATTCATATTCTGATAATTGTAATACTGCCAAGACTTTTATCTCTCCCTGGCCTTTCAGCATCTAAAGCAAGGGAGAATTGTGGCTGCCGAAGCGGTGAGAGTTGGGCGCATCAAAGGCAACAGACTTCCTACGTATTCCAGCTGAGATCCGATACGCGCCCGAAATATAATCATTCTGTGGCCTAAAAAAAATTCCGACAAGTATCCGTGCTCTCTGATAGACGATATCTTGAGCAAAATAGCAACTATGGCACCTTGAGAGGTGCAATCGCCACTCCCATAGAGTCAGTGGGGGCAACTCTCCCTGCAGATGACCGGAAATTATTCAGATAAACTATCATGTAATCTCTACTTCATATGGATCATGGCATTCAATGAAAAATTAAAAGATAATGCAATCGGTAAATAATTTGTTGCATTAGGAAGCATGTGACCTCATTGTGTGCTGGATACTGTGCTATCCTTTCCGACCACCACAACGTTGCTGGCTGTCTTATCACTCACTTCCGTAGCCTCTGTAATTATCCGTCCAGCATGGTCATGTGTTCTATCCCATTCTTCCACTTCAGCATTTGGCACTTTGACCAACTGATGGCTCTTTGATCCATCATCAAGGGTAACAACCTCTTCTCGGATCTTATAGCCTCGGAAGTAAGGAATGCCGTGAATCCAAAGCCAATAATATGCGACACAGGCCAAGAGACTATAATGAATTAGCAACCGATTCCTATTCGTCGTTGTATCCGGATCTTTAAACTTACATGCCAATCGAAGCGACCACATATGTACCATACCAAAAGCTGACGTCGCCACCTGTTGCTCCCCCTGCAGGAGGATACCAGGGCATCACGAGGAGATAGAGGTTTTTCAGGATGCTGAACCAAATGACGATATCCCAGGCTTTGAATTCTGGCCTTGGGAGATTGAGAGCCTTTCGCTTGTGTCTCACGATGAGGAGACCGACGCTCATCAAGAAGTCGAAGAAAGATCCGGGGTAAATGCGAAGATCGCTGACTGTGGGTCTTGTTAGTAACAGACGGCGGCAACAGAGAGAATCAACATAGAGTCTTGATACGTACCGAAATTGAAGGCATCGCCAGCAGGAGGGGCAAGGATCATAATAAGTGTGATGCCGTATTTGAACAGATACGGCCCGAGGGCAGTACCAAGAGGAAATGTTGAGACCCAGAATTTGGTCCACGGGAGTACGCCTTGGCGACCACACTCGCGAATGATTCTCGAAGTTCCGATGAACACTGCCACTAGATTGCCAAAGGCACTAATTGCAATAAGAAAGTTGAGGGCCTTGACTTGCTTGGTATTTCCAAACACGTTTATAAAAAATTGATTGGCAACAGTTAGTTTGCTCTTGATGATGTCTTCCTTTGGGACTGAGATGAAGTACAGTTAGCATAGTCCCATGTGGCCAGCTAGGGAGATTTTGTGCACTTACTCGCAGCATAAAAAGCGATGACGGTGAGAATGTAAAGAATGCTGACAGACCAGATGGCAATGTAACCATGCCGTCGGATCTGTTTCACAGGGTTCTACGAGGCAGTGTAAGAAAATGAACCAATGCGTGGATAAGCCCATCCAAAGGAAGCTTACCTTGACTTCATTGGCGACATTGAAAGCATTTTCGAATCCCGAGTAAGAGAAAATGATCTTGTACAAACCATTCGTAATTCCGTATGCAGTAGCTTTTCCTTCAAAAGAATTATGAAAATTGGCTGTTGGATTCTCAATGCGAGTATGTCCTCCGAGGACCACGAATCCGGTTATAGAGATGAACACCAATGTAGCGATTTTGACAAATCCAATGCCATTAGCCAGATGATATGCAAATCTGTTGTGTAAGACGACGACTAGACCGCTGTATGAGTGTCTTGTATCTTTCCGAGCATAGTCATTCTCTCGTAAATTATAGCAGACATACCTAGAAGAGCGACGGTATAACCAGCAATGGCCACTCCCTTAAGTTCCCAATCCGTCGGATTATGATCCGTCATCTTGTAAAGATATTGAGCCAATACTAAGATGAAACTCGACGTTAGATGTTTCAATCCTCATCTTAATCAGACAGGCTGCTAAATCACCCACCGTATGAGTTTGCACTGCTAAATGACAAGATGACAGACTGAAAAGCAAATGCGGTTGAGAACAGCCAGCGTGGGCGTGGAAACGCTTGTTCGAGATACACCACCTCAGCGCCGGATCGCGAAGGAAAATAGGCAGTAAATTCGAGATACACAGCAAACGCTGTAATCGATGTCAAGAAGCCAAGAGCCCACCATATTAGACTGAGCCCTATACTGCCGGTGCCCGCAAGAATTGTTGAAGCTGCCGATCCTATCGTATAAGAAAGACTGTTCCTTTTCAAACATTGGGAAGAGTAGTTTACTGACGAGTTGAAAAGATGCCTGTGCCAATCATCTTGCTCACATTGAGAAACAAGATTGTCAAGGGTCCGACATGGTACCCCAAAGGCGATGATTCTTCGACAGGTGCACCAGAAGCATCTTGGTAAGATGTCTCTTTGTTGTTGGCTCCCTTGCCAGCGATATAGTAGGTACCTCCAGCGACGAGCTCAGAGGGATCGCTATCTGATGTTGATCCGCGCTCTTCTGCTTCGGCAGGTTGGGTCTCTTCGCCGCTGCGGAAGGGACGCCGCCAGAAAGAAGGCATTGTCGCTAAATGCACCCAGTCACTTCTATCTAGTTGTAGCAGTAAGTGATGATGACGTTGGAGGGTAGTATCCAGCCTTAGACAATTGTCTATGAGGCCTGGTTTTTACGATTAATGAACAAGATGAAGCACCGGTGAGAAGCTTAAATGAGGTCGACTGAGACATGTATGGGATTTAATTGCTTTTGGGCACCACATAACCACGGCTGTTTGCTAGGGATGCTACACAAAGATGATCTACACCCTCTGCCAGTCATTGATGGCGAGCTTGGCAACGGGGATCCCCGTCTGGTGGATGCGATACTATTGATTGCGACGATACAAGGCAGCAATAACGCAATCAAAGAGACTGCCATGAATCGCTAAACTCGTCTATGGACAGAGTCCTTGGCTCTGAGCCTTGTCTAATACCATTAGGTGACATGTATGCAGGTGATGCCTTTACGGCTGAGTGTCTCACATTACACCAATCTCTCAATCATAAGAACCCTCGTGGGGGTAGCGGATATGTAGAAGAATGGGCTCATTCATCGTGGAGAGCACGAGATGGAATTGGCCGTCGAAACCTTATCGCCCAGCCCGAGAAATCTTCCAAGAGAGAAGATAGGTCACATTTCTCCATGTCGCCATATTCGTAATTGTGATGCGATGTGGTACCAGGATTTTCAGGCCTTGACTCGCTAGGCTGGTGTCGGGTCATGCGAGTTGAATAGGCAAGGATGCGTGTGCAACTACAACCAAATTGAGGAAAATGATTGTGGTTGGCCCAGCTTGAATGCTACAATATAGGAATTTCGCCAGTTCGAGAACCTTTTTCGGATGACGCCGCATGAGATGAGCTTATCTGTGAACCGGTGGCGATCTAGCAAGGATGAATGCAGCTGTACTGTATGTAATTATGTGAAGCCCATGCGCTACCAAGGATACAATCATTCAATTTGGCAAAGAATTCCCAAATACGCACGTGGTGTAACTGCTCTTCTGGATATTGGATATACTACTGTAGACCTCCTCGCGTAAATTGATTCATGTAGTCTACTGGTACTTCTCATCAGGCTTCTCATCAGGCTTTCCGTCACTTGCGCTACGAACTCTTGGCTCCAGCGGGAAGACGGAATTTTCAGGCTTGACGTCCTTGTAAATCCTGTTCCATGTATCAGTCAGCGGCTCAGGCGTCTCCCAGGCAAGTTCTGGGTCACGCAGCCAAAGACGGACAAGATGACGTCTATTGTTAGATGGCATTAGCGGAACTGTACACTCTGAGGAACTATTATTCGTATAATAAACACGCATACCTTTTCTCTGGAGAATCCCGGAATTTATCACGAGCATGGAAAATGCTCAGATTATTAGCAAACTGAATGTCGCCCTTGTGGAAGTCGAGCGACGCGCGGTACTTCTCAGCTGTGAAATGTAAAGCATCCAGTGCCTCAGCTTGGGCTTCAGTAATTGGAGGAATATCAGTCGATCGAGGGAGACCCCAGTATCCTGTGAAAGTACGTCGCGCATATTGGATGATCATGCGCTGAGGGGTGTCTGCAGTAGCGGGCTGGAAGTATAGAAGAGGTCGCACGGTATGACTCTTGCCGCGCTTCCCAAACCTAGCAAGAATTGTTAATGAACCACGATGCCAATATAATGTAGGAACGCTTGTTTCCTTCACTTACTCGTCGACGACCCAAGGCTCAGACAAAGTCCGGATAAGATCAGGCCGTGTTGCTGCGAGCTCATTGTACACATGCCAGCTGCTTGACAGGAAGCTCTGACCGCCCTCCTCAGGCTCTCCCAGAGCGAAGAGAGCAATCACATCTCCGGCATCAGTGTGGAAAACTTGCTTGTCAGCCGTATAGGCTGGCGCTCCGATCTTGTGAGGATCAATCTCCTGACTGAGATCCTTGATGTGTGCGAGAACAACATCAGCTGGCTTTCCGTCGAGTTGATGATCTTGGCGGCCACGAATGGGGGCAATGTGAGATGCAATGCCGGCATAGATGATGACATTCTCCTCACGGCTGTAGTTATCAACCGGAACACCCTTGACGACCTTGAAGCCGTGACCTAGATGAACTTCTTTTGAGATCTCCCGTAGAGTATCATGAAGCTTTGACAGGGGAAAAGTCTCTTGAGTAACGTAACCCAGGCCCAAATTGAGTGCTATTGAGCCGTCGTGTTAGTATAATCGCCAATGGCCTCACTCATCAGGGGTTAATCTAGGGATCTCACACTTGAAGTGGCGAAGGGCTTGGTCGATCTCAGCAATATCGCTCTCGGTCAAAACGTAGTTCCAGTCGTATGTCTCAGCCAAGGTTCTTCCATCCCAGACAAGATCGGACTCAAGCTTGGCGGGAAAGCCTTGTGGGAGAGACTTTTCTAGCTTCTCGCTTTCTTGGCGCCGCTTGATGCGGTTGAGGTAGTTGTCATAATCGGGAGCATATGAAATGTCCGGCTGTCTAGGAATTTGAACGGCGGCGGCGGCCATATCGAATAGAATTTGCTTTTAGAATACTTAAACAGAGCCAATTACAGGATATCTTGAAATGCCTCGTGGTCAGGGCCTACGAAAGAAGGACATGGTTTGCTCGCGCGTGTGCCTGATTTATTCTGTTTGATCACATCGGTACATCCCGGCTTTACAAATCACCACTCCACCATCGGCTAAATGTTATCACCTACACCTGCTCTCTGAATGTCGTCATGAAGGCTGGAGAAGGCTGGTCTCTCATGATAGGACGTTGATGTTGTTACCTAAGCCGAAAATCACCTGCGCTCATGTCGCCATCAGTAGCCAAGGGCTCGCAATCGGTTGGATCATGTCGGCAGCAGTTGCTACTAACTACATGTGTAGAGTGATCACTGAGAACGAACCAATCAATCTTGTTCAATTCCTAGGTTGATAGCTACTCCAACGATCCCCGCAACAGATGAGAAGCTCTACGGAGTAGACATCCTTCTATTAGCACATGTAAGTAGAATGCCTCCGCATTAGTGATTGATTCCAGTGACCCACAGCGGTATGATATGGACATAGCCGCGGAGATGAACTGCATCATGCACTGCTTACCCGCAGCCACGAATTCGATGTTCTTCACCCTAGGCACTACGGATATAAACAAGAAACGCAAAATAACAAATGACAATACAAAAAGAGAACAACTCGGTAAAAAAAGAATTTACAGTTTAGAACTGCTGGCGGTCTCTCCCGCCGGGAATTGAACCCGGGTCTCAAGCGTGACAAGCTTGCATACTGACCACTATACTACGGAAGATGTTCCAAGCGTTGAATCGCTTGTTGTAGGTGGATCTTGGCGGAGATCGGAGCTTATTCCCATTAAGAGTGATTGGAGCAATCTTGATATCAAACTCCCGTGCCCTCCGCGTGAGGACGAAGCTGATGATGTTTCTCAACGATTCCTTGACTGCTAACCAGTTCTCGATCAATGCTGTAACTTTGGTTGAGCAGACTGAGGAGAAGCCCGAAACCAGCCAGAGCACAGCAGACTGCCCAGACAATGTGCAGGCTATCGACAAAGGCCTGTTGAAGATCGTGCTTGTTCTGGCCGTTGGGCATCGATTTGATGATATCGACTAAGCCGGCGGCGTCGGCGCTGTAAGCCGTGGCGTTTGGCGCAAGATTCGGGTAATTGAGGAGGTTTGCGGTCATCCGGTTTTGGAATATCACCCCTCCGATGGCGACTCCTACAGCTTGGCCGAGCGATCTGAAGAAACTAAACATGGCCAAAGCCATTGGGACATGTTCTGGAGCAGTGGTTGCCTGTATTGCAGAAGCCACCGATGGGAAGAGGAATCCGAGACCGATCCCTGAGACTAGGTTCAGAAAGATCCAACCAGGCACGCTTGTTCCGACCTTCAGCGTGCAAAGCAAACCTAGACCCAGAGTTGCCAGAGCCCACCCCGACCAAATTGCCCATCGGTATTTGCCAGTCTTTGTGATGGCTATGCCAGCTATCGCACCTGCGGGTGCCACAGTGAACGTTTGAGGGAAGATACATACTCCGGTTAAGACGGGACTGTACTCTTTCACGGCCTGAAAATACAGCGGCATGTAGTAGACGATGCACCAAACGAGCAGCCCCGAGAGCCCGGCACTGACAAACGAGACGCTGGCGGTACGGTTCTTGAAGAGATCGATCGGAATGATGGGAGCAGGAGCAAAGTACGCTTCATAAACGACGAATACGCCACACCCGACGCTGCCAATAAGGAGAGGGACCAGTGTTCTCCACGAGTCCCAGCTGTACACTACACCACCCCACGTCAAGGGAATGAGAAAGGCCGTCGTGCTACCGATGAAGATGACAGAACCGATATAATCAATTCGACGAAGCTTGTCAGAAAGCGATGTTGGGACGAAGTGGAGGTTCATAAAGACGACAACACAAGCAATTCCGATTCCGACAAAGGGGAAATTGATGTAGAATATCCACCGCTACAGTATGATACCACGGATATTAGCCACTCGCAGACATGTAACTTGTATTGGTGTGTTGTGTTTCTTACCCATGACGCGCTGCCCGCGAAAGCGCCTCCAATGATGGGACCACAGACGGATCCCACGCTCCACATGGCATTCATGAGGCCGTAATACTGTCCTCGATACCGCATCGGCACCAGGTCAGCAATGAGAACTTCGGTAATGGCCGAGATGCCTCCCCCTCCGACGCCTTGTATGCATCGGCCAACCAGTAGCTGAGTCACATTCTTCGATACACCTGCTACCACGGCACCGATGAAAAAGAAACCTATGCCAACAATGAAGAGAGATCGACGGCCAAATATGGTGGAAAAGGAAACAAAATTTGGCTGGAAGACTGCGCATCGATATGTTGGTCAGCACTGTGGAAGGATAGAGGCAACGCAGGGCGGAATATACCTGTTGCGCACAACAAAAATCCAGTACCGGCCCAGAAGGTCTCTATGCCAGAGCTACGAAGCGCTCTTGAAATTGTCTACAAGTTCATTCTTAATCATCTGAGCACGTATTTCAACAAAGGTCAATTGTACTGACCGGTAATGCTACACCGATCGATGTGCTATCCAAAGCAACCATGAGTGTTAAAACGCAGATGGTAATGAAGACCAATAATGTGCGATTCGACATTTTCCACTCAGGCTTTGATACGCGATTGGTTGTTTCGGATTCATCCTCTTCGCGAATGGCGAGAGGTTCTGGCCCAAGAGACGACTCTGCTTTTGCACCAGACATTGTCGTTTAATTGTCCTATGAGAAGGTCCTGATGTCTTTCCAGCTGTATAGCAGTAAAGTCGAATAGTCGTAAAATCTACGAGAAAGAGGATGACAGGCGAGTCTGTTCTTCATGTTGAATGCCTTCGAATCGAACCTAATATATGAAAAGATGTCTTTAAATGCCATATGTGCCGGGAGGCCAGTCAGTTTGCTAAGGATCGAAGAGATGCTGTTGGTTCTAGGTGTTTGTACGGAGTATGAAGTATCTCGGTCGCTATAGCCTTACGACCGAGTCCGTGCCGTGCACACGGAAAAGTGCCCAGGCCAACCAAATATTCGCCGAGACAATTAACATACGCTTATAGACCGATATGAGCCGAGACTCATCCCCATCCCGACTTACCCTGTAAGGCCTTCAAGAAAGCCATATTTTAACACAAAAACCCTACAAAGAGAGCTACACGAACTATTCTGATGATTGATCGGAGCCCCCCATAAGACGCCACGCGTGGTCGACAAATAAGTTTGGCTTGTTTATTACTGTAAGCTCAGCGCATGTGGAGAACAAAAGACAACAGCAAGGTCAGCTTATATGTGTTCTCTAATGTATTTCCTATAAGTATATCATCATGACATGAGCTTGGATTCTCTACAAGTGTCTCTCAACAATAACTTGGAAATGTTGGTTATAAGATATGGACGGTTACTATTCGTTGCCAACATAACGGAATACGTCTAATCTCTCTCCCCGATCTCGACGACACTCCTCACTCTGGTGATACAAACCTTGGCCCCATCAATTGCCACACCGGCGCCAAAGAGAGTTCAAAGATGGCAATTACCGCTGAAAAGGCTCGCAAAGAGCCTAAAACGATATGTGATCTCATTGAAGAATGGTCAAAGAAGCAGCCTGACCATGTTGCCATTTCTTTTGGTGAAAGAAAGATTACATACGCTGAGCTTGACAATGCTACATCTCATATTGCATGGCTTTTACTGCAGAGAGGAATCAAAGCCAGCGACAAAATTCCTGTCATGGCTCAGAGAAGCCCCGAAATGGTCATTTGTTTCCTAGGCGTTCTTAAAACAGGCGCTTCGTACGTGCCCATCGGTGTGGAATCCTGGAGCAAAGATCGCATCCAATCAACGCTGGAGCGAGTATCTGCGCGTGTCGTTCTGAATACCAGCACAGAGAAATATCCCGGATATGAGGAGATTTCGCTGAAAGAAATCGAGCGTGCTTTTGCACCGAACATCGAGCAACACTGGGACAACGAACTGGATCGCCCCTGGAAACGAATCGATCCTAGTGACCTTGCCTTTATAATTTTTACGTCAGGCACAACCTCTACGCCAAAGGGGGTCATGATTCCTCACAGTTCAGTCCTAAATTATGTCCAGCAAGGGGGAGAAATAACACCGTTCAACTTGAGCTCGTCTCCAGCTGATATCGTTATTTTAATCTTTTCTCCTGCTTTCGATGCTTGCACGGCTGTTACCGTGTCGGCATTGTGTAATGGCGCGGAGCTCAAGATTGCCACTCCGGCTGATTTCTTGTACACTGCGACACTCTGCACAATCATGGCATGTACACCTTCAGTGTTGGCTACGATTCAGGATCCGGCGAGCTACTCCAACCTGAGAGCCATCATGATTGGAGGAGAAGCAGCACCGGCTTCACTTGTTCGCAAGTGGGCAGCATCTTTACCAACTTCTCCCATATATAACTTCTATGGGCCTACGGAAACTACTTTCGCATGTCTAGTGTCTCGGCTTTACCCTGATAAGCCGGTCACTTTAGGGCTTCCGATGTCAAACAGCCGTATGATACTACTTGATGGGCAAGTTGAGTCTCACTACGGAGAGATTTGCATTGCCGGACCAGGCCTAGCCAGAGGTTACTATGAGAATGAATCACTCACAGCTGAAAAATTTGTTTACTGGCAAGGCGAAAGGATATATCGTACTGGGGATTTTGCGCGATTGACGGACCACGGGCTAGAATTTGCCGGACGCAAGGATAACATTGTTAAGAACCGTGGATTCCTTGTGAGTCTTGATGGACAAGTGATTCCCATGTTATGCAGCCACCCGAAGGTTATGGCGGCTACGGCTTTTATGCATCAAGGCCGCCTTGTGGCATTTGTAACGCCGGAAGACATTGATGGGGTCGCGTTGCGGAAGATCTTGACTGAGAAATACGATTCCTTCATTATCCCGGATATTATTCGTCCAGTGGAAATCCTTCCACTTACTGCAAATGATAAAATCGACAACCGTGCCTTACAAGCGCTGCTGAATGGCGACAATCTAGTACATGATGTGTCCAGTCATGGCTCAAAAATGGATATACTGAAAGCCGCGCTTTCTTTTGCCATATCTCTACCGCCATCGGAGATCACTGATAATTGTTCTTTTGCCGAATTAGGAGGAAATTCCTTGGCAGGATTGAAGGTGCTATCTTTTCTGCGTACAAAAGGATTCCACATGCGACTTGGGCCGCTTTTTGATCTACCAAATCTCTCTGCTATTCATGATGCTATGGTAACATTTGATGGGACCGAAGAAGAGGCTGACATTTCAGACCATAATACAGCTCTAGCTTCAGGACCCATGACGTCGCTTCAGACCAAGATGATTCGCACAGGACTTAGAAATCCTGCCACGAGCTATATGCTATTGCGTATGACTCTCCCACATTCAGGTAATGCATTTAGTGCGGAAACACTTCAATCCGCATGGCAACAAGTCATTGAGAGGCATTCGATCTTTCGCACAGCCTTCAATCTCAAAGACCAAACTCAACATGTACAACAAAAGCTCAACTTTGACTGGCAAAATGAGGAGACAACTCGCGATCAGCTAGAACGTGTGATTCGGATTCGCTCTGAAGAAATGCGCAAGAGGATCTCACACTTGGAAGATGGAGACACATTTATCCCCATTTCAGCCTATCGCTTGATCACAGTTCCCAATGTTGCTTCTACTTTCTTAGCTCTGGTGCACCACAGTTTAGTGGATGGTTGGTCATTTAGCATCATATTAGAAGAGCTCCGTCAAGCACTAGATGGAAAGCTGCTCTCAGAGCCTCCGCAATTCATCAATTTTGCTCTGGCTCAAAAGCGACTGCAACAAGACCCTCAAGGCAATGAATTTTGGGGAAAATGCTCAAGGGATGGTTTGGCACAACCGAAGCTGAGTCTGCCGAAACCATTGGCCGATGTTTCAGTGGCTGACTGGTCCAAGAGCCTGCAAGTCAACCTTGGATTTGGATCGAAGGAGCTGGAAGCCAAAGGCCTCCTTCGTCGTATTACACCAGCGACGGCAATATATACAGCATGGGGATTGGTGTTATCAAATTATAGCTTTTCTGACCGAGTGGCCTTTGGTGTGGTATTTTCTGGAAGGAATATCGATGCAACGGGAGCCGATCGAGTCGTCGGGCCGCTGCTCAACACATGCCCGTTTCCCCTTGAGTTCAAAGAAAGCCAATCTGTGGCTGAAATACTTTCGGAAGCTCAGAGTCAGCTCCTACAAATGCTCGAGTTCCAGTGGTGCGCTGATAATGCTCTGGCCAAAATGCCATCCGAAAGGATAGCCAATGCTTTCCAGACAATTGTGGTCGTGGAGTACGATCTCCCGTCACAATCGGGGTCTTGCGAGGCGATACCAGAGCCATGGAAAATTGAACGAGAAGACATGATGGAATTCGGCATAACTTTGCTTCTTGAGGATGAAAGCGATGGTAGTCTTCGTGCTCGTATTCTGTACGATGGCTCGCTATACACCGAGCAGAGTATCGTCGGTCTTTTGAACCATTTTAAGCGTGCGATCGACGGGTTACTCGACTGCGGCAATAGTCAAATACAGCAAGTTAGAAACCGTATAATCATGGAAGAAGAGAGAAAAACGCTTTTAAGTCCATCGAAACAAGAGCGAGGAAGCGACCATCAAGGATACGATACAGTCAAAGATGCTTTTGAAGCTGCTGCAGCGAAGTGGCCAGATTTAACAGCTTTGGAGTCGACCCGTGGTTCAATGACTTATCGGGAGTTGGATGAATCTGCTAATAAGCTGGCCAACCATCTCCAATCTATAACGAAACCTGGAGATGTTGTTGGTATTCTTACCGATGGATCCATACACTGGGTTATAGCAATTCTGTCTGCTCTCAAAGCGGGCTGTATATGCTGTCCCATTGATGTTAGTCTTCCAGCAGCACGGATTGAAGTCATCATCCAACAAAGCGGTGCCACCACTTTTATCGCCGCCAACAAAGATTGCGCACGAGTGCTTCAAGATTTCCAAGGAAGTCGTATCATAGTTTCTGACGAGTTTCTCGCGTCGTGCAAGACACCATCGTCTTCAACTGGAACTGTTTCAAAGCCGAAAGATGTCATCTATCTTGTTTTCACGTCAGGAAGCACCGGTATCCCAAAAGGTATAATAATCTGTCCACTGTTGGCATCGAGTTCCTTGGCTACGACGTTGACTTCCTCTATAGGTGTTGCTTTGCATAATCGTAGCATTCTTATGGTCATCGACGATGAGGTAAATCGAATGTTCTCTGGGCCTGGCCGCCGACATGCTCAAGTCTATGCTCTCGGTGAGTGAAACACGCTTTATTTACATATGCCTTGCCACAGAAGAATTCTCTCTGACGTTGACTCACTCACCATTTTGTTGAATAGGTTTCGACGTAGTGCTTGTTGAGCTATTTGGATCAATCTGTTATGGTGGGACACTAGTTTTGAAAGACCCTAGTGATCCTCTGGGGCACCTCAAGCGTGTAGACGCAACCTATTCTACGCCATCACTGCTAGCAGCTCTGTCACCAAAAGAATTCCCCAACCTCGAAACGATTGGTCTTGCCGGAGAACCTGTTCCCCAGAGCCTCGCAGATAGGTGGTCACATAAGCGCTTGTTCAATTTTTACGGACCGAGCGAGGTGAGTCACAGTCAATCCTTAGACATATGTAGATGGATTTATGAGAGAGTCGACTGACACTGCTGGTTGCTGGTGAAAGTGTGGACCTATCTCGACTCGAACTGAGCTTCGCCCTGGACAGCAAGTCACCATCGGAAAAGCAGTCCCCCATCTGGATATCTACCTATTGGATCATCACCGGTGTTTAGTTCCACTTGGAGTCACAGCAGAGATTTACATCTCCGGAGACCAAATTACTGACGAATACTGGAATCTACAATCCGAAACTTCAAATGCATTTGTTCCAAACCCTTTCTCTCCCGGCAAAGTCATGTATAAGACGGGAGATCTCGGTTATTGGACACAAGACATGAAAGTAGCCTACGTGGGACGAATTGACAACCAAGTAAAATTGCGGGGATACCGAATTGAAATGGAAGAAGTCGAACGCGCTCTTTTGCGTGCTGACCCCTCCATACAAAGTGCTGTTGCAATTGTCGTCGACCGTGTCCGTCTTGTCGCCTTTGTCACGCCAAGTACCGTTGATGTTTTATTAGTTGGACGAATGGTCAAGAAATTTCTACCAGCCTACGCTTGCCCTGCCCAAGTAATAGCGATAGAATCTTTGCCGCAATCGTCTAATCTCAAAATTGACCGCAAAGCTCTTCAGGATTTCGCTACTGAAAACCTGGATCAAGGAGATGCACCGTCAGCGCCGACAGAAAAGATGATAGCAGAAATCTGGAGAAAAGTTCTCGACTTCCCAGGTCATGATAATGAGCGAAGAATTTCACGAGATGATGATTTCTTAGCCATCGGTGGAAACTCGCTATTAGCTATCAAGGCAGCTCGTTTAATCGCTGAGCGCACGGGTCATCACACGCCGGTGCCACTTCTCATCAGAGAAACAGTTCTATCGAATCTTGCAAAGGAAATCGATCGATTTGCAGCTCTTGATGAACTAGAAGATGGAATTACTACGTTCAAGTCGTTCCTATCCACTCTGTCCGCTCTGCCAACTTTAATGGCGGCCCAAATACCGTCGCAACTCGAAGAAGAGTTCTATTTATGGCACACCATGTCGAACACGAAGTCGCTCTTCAACACCGCATTCCAATTCATCATTAAAGGCGATATCAACATTGAGCTGTTGAATGAATGTTTGATCTCTGTAATCCAAGAAAACCCAATTCTTCGAGCCCGCTATGTCCTCAAAGAAGGGTCCATATACCGACTCGTCAGCGATAAAGTTACTCCACCTTTGGTCTTCTCAGGGCGATCTATAGATTCCAAGGAGCTACAGGCCCTGATCGATAAACCTTTTGACCTGGCCCATGACCAACTCATCAGGGCGGTTATCTGTACGAAGAAAGATAATCGTGTTACGACAAAGACGTCACTCTCACTTATAACGCATCATATCATCACAGATAAGGCATCACTTGCCCTTTTACTACAATCAATTAGCCAAAAATATTTAGCGGTAGCCGATGCCGCTGTTTCCAATGGGCAAGCTGTTGATGAAAATACGCACAAGGGCACCTATATCGAATGGACGCAGTGGCTTCAAAAGAACATATCCCTACCTGCAACGCCAACAAAATTAGCGAAGCGAGAATTTTGGAACGATCGTGTTAGGAGAATAGAGACAGTTCCGTTATTAAGCAAACGTGAACTTGGAAGGCCCGGTCATGAGATACCTGGTTATGAATCCATCCTCATCTCAACTACGGACGGTAAGGGCTTTTCGCAGCGTATGGCCCTAGCTGCGTCCGCAATTACACTTTATACAGTGTTCGGTTACAGCGACATTGTATTCGGAATTCCATATATGAATCGAGACGAGCCTGGGGCGGCGAACATTATGGGCCTCATTCTCGACAGGCTACCAGTGCGCATAAAACTCGATGATAATAACATGGCGGACTCCAGTAAGCTCATTAACGATATCGTGTCGGAAATTAACCTTTCGGTTGAAAACCAGATGCCTTATTCAGAAATTTTACAATTTGCAAAAGATCGGAGATCTCTCTTTGATGTTGTGGTTATTTATCACTGGCAGTCTGACGCACTGGAGCACTCCCTCAAGATACCTGGCGCTCAGGTTTCGAGCGAACGCATTCGAGCGCGAGGAGCCAAATTTACATTGCAGCTAGAGTTTAGCGAGCAGGATGATGGACTGCACTGCGGCATCGAGTACAATGCTGGCGTTCTGTCTCCGCCGCAAATGGCAGCGATTATGTCCTTCATCCCGACCGTCTTCAAGGGCCTTCTATCTGGCTCGGCACCAACTGAAATTCTTTTCTCATTTAGGCTATTGAATGACTACGATCCATTGGAAGCTATGCCGTCTTATCACAAGAGGGTTAATGAGGTTCGCAAGGCTTTTTCTGAGGCACTAGGCGTTCAGACAGAGGGCATTACACCCGAGACGACACTGTATGACCTGGGAGGAACATCTATAACAGCACTCCGGCTTCACTATTTATTAGGTGAGAAAGGGTTACGTGGAGATTTGTGCGATATACTTAGAGCGCCTTCTCTAGGAGAGATTGCCTGGATGTTCCAGTAAAGTAGATCGTAAAACATTGAGAGTGCGCACCGCAGAATTTTGACTCCCCAAACAGACATTCTATCTATTAACCAGAGAAAATATGGTTCGCTATCTGTCAAATATTACCATCTCTAAAACAAGAGTAGGCTACCCCGTAGATCAAGGACCTAGGCATAGCAACATGTAACATTTATAATAAGAACGGTGATATCAGATTGTAGAGTCACTGTCATAACATGTACCCATTTCCTTTCCATGCCTTCGGACCTCAGCTAGGGCATCTGCCACTCGCTTCAAGGTTACATACAAGATTTGGGAATCTATTGGCTGATAACGACTCTCGGTCTCCGTCGATGAGATGCTGTCAATACGCTGACGAACGATATTCACAGTAGACTTGCTCTTTGCCATGATGCGATTTACTAGCAACAGTTTCACCGCAGTGCCTTCTTCCTCCGACACATTCCATGTGCCAAAGTTGATAGAAGGCGGCTTATGAGCGTCCCGACTTCTCGCATTGTTGCAATTGATGATGGCCCAGTTGAAAACAGTCTGCAACAAGACCATGATCAGGAAGAGAACCTGGCTGTCTAGCCAGCAGGGGTCGCAGGCAAGAGCACGGCTCGAGCAGTCAAGAATCATTGTGGCCATAGACAGTATAATGTCGAGACGCCGATTCCCTTGCTTGCGCTCAATGCCGCTGAGAGAGCATTGCATTCCAGTGAGCATCTTCAAGCAAATGCAATTGGACAGTGACGATGCCGTTTGTCTCTGCTCGCCTCTTATAGGTGGTAACTGCTTGGGCCTTTTATGAACCTCGTGAGAAAAATTAGGAGAATTCGAGTTCGAGTTGTTGGGCTGCATCAATGACGGCGGAGACCCATTTGCTGCTACTTCATAGCTCCGCGATCGACGCCCTACGCCTGAATCGCTGTCTTGGCCATTGGACAGGATATCAGTGTCAGGATTACTAGTGAATAAGATATCAAGGAAATCTATACCAGTTATTACACATGATTGCTGATAAAATATCTCCAGCCCGAAATAGAAGGCACTTACCTGGTACGAATTGAGGATCTTTACCAGTCGGAGATTGCGAAGAGAAGAATAGTGGCATTTCAAAATCCAATATGCTACTTAACTCCATGCTTAGATCGGGAGTGGGATCATTTATGACGGGTGTGCATGCAGTGCATGAAGGTGCTGTGATAGATAAGACCGTAGGTAGAGAAGCTTCGACGTCCGACGATGGCGATGTTGTTGTTGCTGGTATTTCTTTCTCTTGTTGGTCTTGATGAGTGTTTAGCATTACTGGCCAGTCGCCTTGAAATGAGTTGTTTGCTGAGGCTTGAATACACCCATTGATAGTGGAATTTGCGCCGCCGGCGATTGCGAGCCCTAGCCTTTCGAGCGTTCTTTTATTCCGGCTGCCTTTTGGCTTTCCTAACTTTGCCATGTAACTATATGTACATTGAAGATTGCTAGATATGAGGTTATTTATGGCCAATCTTTGTTTGCGCCCTTGGAATCCCGTTATCGCAGGCTTTCGGTTCTCTTACGTACGAGTTGCAGCACTTTTTGCACGGCTGTCCTCCTGAGCATCGCACTTTGGACGCATGGCAGACATCGCAGGCAGACCGAAGTCGCCTGCGCTGCTGGCTGGCTGAGACTTCCATTATTATATCTTAATGGTCATGCCAGCGTAGTGACAGAGGTCATCAATCAGGAAGCACCTCTTAACGCGCTCGAGGTAGAGTGTTTGATGAAATTCGCGCTCGGGGACTTTTCGTGTCCCTCCAACTGTCAGTGCTTACGAAGGCTGCCTTGACCAGCGTTGGTCGGACATTCAATCCTCCCACAGGGGTATCGGCCAGTAGGTGGGGGCAATGTTGCATTGATTTATGCATGCCTATGGAGTGATACGTATGTAATACTGTAATACTGTAATACTGTGTCTATCTCGAACGAATTACGTGAGAAAGATGCATGTGCGTGCTGACCGGATGAAATGTCCGGACATCTTGGCACCTCAGGAATCCTGTGAGGTAAAGAGGAAGGGGGGATAGTAACACTGGAAGAATACCGGTTGAAGATGACGGCCATTGTACTCGTATGCTAACAAGAAGCCGAATAACTGCAGAGCTGCTCAATAAATAATAAATTTCGAAATCGAAATTACCGTGCCGCTGAGACTATGAGAAGTCGGGGGTACCTATGCATATGTTTTGATGCCGGAGTCGTTTTAAGTACATGTACCTCAGGCACAATTCTCGTATCTTGCCCGAGTTCCGGACACGAAGTTGCCACTCTACCAATTAGGTAAAATCTACCAATTAGGGAAAATAATGCCCTGCTTCATCTCATCGGATGCAGCATACAAATACTTTTGATCTAGGATTTGGCATTTGATAAAGTAGTATATAGAGTGGATAAAAAGTGACTGGATGATGTACATAACGTTCAACAATTTGGCCTCAATCTTACTTTCCCACAAAGAAACTCCGTAAACAACTCTCACTCAACCTCTTCCGTCACTGTAGGATCTTGTACTCATTCACGCACAACGAAACTTGCCAATTTATCATGAAGCAAACCCCTGGTCTCAGCGGCACGAGGCGTACATATCACGTAATCACGGTTATCCTCGCTTTACCACCCTATTGATGACCAGTCACGCCTTCATTCACTTTATATCATATAACATCCACTTTCCATCATACAGCATTCACTTTCCATCATACAACACACTCGCCTTTCCGCCTTCGTAGTTCAGACAGAGCAGCTACCTTCAATTCGTTTCTGGCTGCCATCTTGTCGAAATAGTCGAGATCGAGATGCGCGATTGACACAAGCAATATGAAAGTGAATTACAATACCGTTGAACAATTTATGGACATTGTGAATAATTCCAATGTTGCCATTGAGCGTACTCAGTCACCTCGCGTCATGTCTGTTACCTAAGTGAGCAGATTCACCAAAATGAAAGTAGCAATTCTAACTCGTGTACTGAGTGACTACAACTGAGTGAAGCTGCGCGGTAAGCGATTTTCGCCTTCCGGATACGGCTGACCAGCTTCGCTCCGGGCCATATCATTAACCCATTGTTCATTCCCCAGCAGCTCAAGCTTAGGCCCTTTCTGCGCCCATTTCATGGCCAGATAATACCAAGATAACGCATTTCCAACAGTCGAAACTTCGTCTGAAACGCCGGTTTTTGCGGCTTGAGACATCCGATCGTGCAATTTGAGGTCTGTGAACAACTCCATCAAATGACCAGCGACTGCTTTCCAATCGCCCGGTTCAACGAGGAAGCCGTCGATTTTATCTTTGATCTGAAGGGGGATCCCGCCAGCATATGTAGCAATGACAGGGCGACCCGCATGGAGTGCCTCAGAGACCTTGACTTCGAAACCTTCGTATGTGGAAAGCTGTAGGACGACATGGGCATTTGCCATGAGACAGTTCAATAGCTGATCACATGGATCCAAGCGCATGACGCTCACGTCGCCCATGATGTGGGGATATTTTGTTTCTAACTGCGTCATTACTTGATCGTAAATGGCAATACCATCGGGGTCATCAACAGACGCATTGCCGCAGCTTTGTTCGGATAAAGTTAGTATTTATGTATGAAGCATACAAAACGGGGAAACTGACATGACGAGCTGGGGGATAGCGACGCCACCATGCTTTTCGAGCTGTTCTCGGAAACAAGCGTACTAAAATGCCACAGCCGGGCCTTGTTAGCTCAAGAAAGTACTAAAAGTTGGAGATGGTTTATGCTATTGGTCGTACTCACAGCATCAACAACTGTTGGTAGTCCCTTGGCGGGATCAAAGCGGGATACTTGGATGATATATCTCCCTAAGTTGGGTTTAGCATATGATGAAGGTATCTCTTGGATAAACGCTGCATTTACTCACTTCTTGGCCATTGCAACTCTGTCATTCGTTCTCCACGGCATTTGACGTTGTACAGATGGCCGTAGTATCCAGTATCCCAGATTTCCATCGGTTTATTTAAGCCATCCAGCCTAGACGAGTATTAGTATGACGGTTTCCCTTTGTCTTTCACGCAATACATACCAATCGGTTGTTGCAGGCATGTACAGCACCTTCTCCTTAGGCACATTATGGGGCACAAAAGAAGGAATCGGGTGGCTAATGAATAAGTCGGCTTGCTTGATATTTTGCCAGAGGAAGTCCCAGATATCTGCTTGAGGAGAGCCAGCGACTTTGATCAAGTCGGTTCGAATCTGAATATGCGATCGGTAAAATACTGGCCGCGATGGTGTAAGTTTCTTGATTTGCGGAATGAGACAAGGCATTTGGGGATCATCAATAATAATGACATCGGCGCCGCCTTTATCTGGTCGGCACAATGGTCCGTCGTTTGAGAACCAATACCGTTTGCCGTTGTCGGTAATCCAGTCCACTATCGCGTTCTTTTCGTCCGCAGAGATGAATTTACCATCCTCGCTCACCCCTTGCAGCGTATTGTGGATATTTTTGGTAATTCGAAACACTCCCGGGTGAGGTTTTGGAACTACAATTCTTCAATTAGTATCCGGATGCGCGTAACGAATATTGGTTTTTGTGGGAATGAATAACGTACCGTACCAGCGGAGATCTACTCCCAACGCACGAGAAAATCTCACGAGAGCGTGCCTCATCAATGCAACGCCGCCACCTTGAGGAGTGCTGCTGAAGAAAGCAATTTTGGTCTTATGCTTTCGTAAATTTTTTGCATAATGCATCACCGCCTCCCAAGTCGCGGAATTGCATGTAGTTTTGTAATCCTCGACCGAAATGAGCGGCGCTTGAAATGATGCATCAACTTCTACAATACCACGCCAGGCAACTTGTAAAAGAGGTGCCAACGAAGGACCAAAGTTCCTAGGACAGTCAATCAGTTATACGACCATATTTATACGGGTGAATCATGAACCAGGTATCATAGCGTACATGATGCATTTTCGTGCCATTGAATCAGCTTGTTCGTCCACTCGTTTGGTGAGCCAGAGACTTATCCTCTCTGTATGTTCATGAGGCTGCTGAATAACAAGAGGAACAATGTCCAATTCCAGCCAAAGACGAGAGCAAAGCGTTGGGCTCGTCGTCTGCAACGCACGGGGAAGGCCAGCGCCTACAACTTTAACGAAAGTTGTATGCTCGTACCACCTGATTGACTTGATGATGTAGTCGGCAATGAAATCGCGACCATTTGAGCCTTCTGGTGGTGAAATTTTTTTAATCGCAAAATCGAGTAGGTAAGTAGCATCACGAACAGCAAAGGAAACCAAGTACTCTTTGTACCCGGATGATGTGGCTGATATTCCAATGAATACAGGCTAAGAAAATCAGGTTAGCTACTGAAGAATTGTCTTGGTTCCCTTCTTTTTCTTGGTAACAAAAGACATTAAATATTCTTTGGGACACCCTTTGAAATAGATAGCATGAAGCTCACGGCGGAGACTGACAGTCAGGCTAAGGCCGAAACATCCTTCTTTCTCGACCAGTTTTTCCGCTTGCGACTTGCGACGAAGCGAAGCGCTGACGTGAAACTCTTGGTTAGACGTATCAGTCATCTTGATGGTTTGTTTTTTATTGTTTCTTTCTGTTATAACGATGAATTTTTCCAAATGCAAAAATCGTTGGACTTATAGGATGTGTGGTAAATTATACGATGGCTAAGTACGACGTGAGGCCAGTTTCGGAGACCTCCGTCCAGGCGTATTGTGTTCATGCAAGTTCAGCCAAAACAAACAAGTCAAAAAGGCCAAACTCAATTCCGGGATGAAGTGCGTATTTATAGCCGAATCTTCCAATTTAATGGCTAGCCCTCTGTAGGATATGAATGATTGCGTGGCGTGGATTGTCGCGGCTGAGCATCTGGAGATGGTGCGCTGAGATGGCGTACTGTGTCGAGAGATTCCTACACGAAGGTACGAGATCTTGAGGTGGCATCATTATGACATCAAACATTCAAGTATGTGCGGGTGCCTCCAGGCTTTCAAAAATAAGCTCTTTTAGAGCCACATATATATGTTTGAAGGCGAGACAAAAGCCCTAACGAGGCGATGAACTCTATCGCTCGGGACAGCGCCACAATAGATGATCGAACAAATTGTTGTCTACTACTGCAATACTTTACAATATCACTATCGTGGGATAAAATTATCTATACTCCATATGTAAATCGAAACAGCTGGCTGTGGCAAGCTTGGCATGTGCAAGCAGGCCCGAGGCACTGAGGCTATGCATCTGCAACATGTGATGCACATATCATCATGCTGGACGGCTATTATCGCACCACCAAAGATACTAGTACTTTGAAGGTATTTACATTTGTATTTGAACTTCAATTGATAGTAAGTAATATCTAATTTCTCATTTGCATAAGTACGAATGCATCTTACACCGTCGACTTCCCAAGAGCCCACCAAGGTCCATATACTCAATTTATCGTCTGAATACAGGTGGCATCATGCCGTGGAACGCTAGCGCTTGTAGTTCTCGTCAGTCCACCCACGGGTAACGGCAGCGGCTTCTTCCACACCCATCGCCGCATCTGATCCAAATTTTGCCTCCACGCTTCGCAAATTGGCTTTATAGCCATATGATAACAGCGGAGCTTGCTCATTGGGGTCAGTTTCTAGATCGGTGAACCTCCATTCATACTTGCTAAATACAGGGACAATTAATCTCCAGTTTGGCTGGCGAGCATCCCTAACTGCAATTGTTAAGCCGCCTGGGTTCATGACAGTAAACTGCCAGCCTCCTTGTCCAGTTATCTTTGAGAATTTCTGCAACAGTCGCAAGAGAGATTGGCTCTCGTAATTTCGAACCATATCATGAGCTGCGCGAGCCTCAGAGAGCGAGAGAGATTCGGTCTCTGTGAGAAGATCTAAGATGGTGGGAAGAATTTGGATGGAAGAAACTGAATCATCAATGATGATATATGGTAGTTTAGGATGTGACATGGCAATTTGCGACATGTGGATTGGAATAGGCAGTGATGGTTCCGCGCTCTGCGATAGAAAGGTCATGGTCGCCAACAGCTACCACCAGAATCCAGCCAGCTACATTTTGTTCATCCAATATCTCAAGTATTTTGTTCAGCCAGGGATCGACGTAGCCCACGGCGTTTAAATCATGGGATAAGCCGTCGTGATCCGTATCGCCTGCCAACGAAACATATTCTTCGTCTGTCGGAATGCCAAAGTCGTAATGTGTTGAGCGCGTCAGATGAGACAAGAAGAGCCTCTCGTTATTCCTCTAAGCTGATGTGAGAATATCTCGCAGGTAATCTCCTATGGCAACTTTAAGCATGCTGTAATAGTTAGCATCGGTTAGATTGACTGGACCAAGTTTGGTTACCTCGTCTTTCAACTCCTACCAACCGGGTGGATCGATAAATCCAATCTTTGGCATGAGACGATCCTGCTTGTCATATCTGATTGTTACAGACTGCATAAAAGCTGTCTTCCATTTGAACTACTTGAAACGTTCACCGGACGCCTCATCGCCACTATGGTCTAATTGATTCAACGCCTCAAAAATATGGAGTAAGCACGGTTGGTAGATGTGGTGATCTGTATCAACATCGAAGTCGGTAGCCAGTGGACTTATACCACAACGAGTCCCCACTAAGCTCTTCAACGTGTAGGTGCTCGCGGTGAATGCATTATTCGCATTGCGGCCCCCGCGTGGTGTGCCGATTTCATGGCCAAAGCCGTCTTCGAAGTTTCCCGTGAGATACTTTGCGGTTAAAGTAAGCGATGATAAAGTCTTCTGAGCCTCGAATGGCAACGACGAGTTCTTGAACAATTGAACAAGACGCTCCCATATATAGCCGTCTCTCTTCAAATGAAAGACAACTTTCCGCGTACTCTCAAGCTTAATTTACAAATGTGTCGGATAGGGACGTTGCCTAGATTTCCACGTAGAGTCGGAAGTAAATCATCATCGAGATCCGAGAGTTTCAATGGCTCTTCTGAAGCTTGATAGTGTTCTTTGTCTACGGCAAACCAATCCTCAAAACCGCGGAGAGACGCATTATTCGGCAGCCACGCCCAGTGAGTTGGTTCATGTAGAGCTGTATGGCTATCCAGCATGCTGTTGGTGTTGCCCGAGATGACAAGAAGGCTTGCTAATGAAGGCTTTGAGAGGAAGAAACTCACAAATGGTATAATTGGTAAAGTCCAAGACATGAATATCAGGATTGAGGATCAAGGGCACGTTGTGAAGTATGATCACTAGCCATAGTAAATAACGCCGTGAAAGTAGAAATCGCGATGAATAGATAGCGGTTATATTTGAGGTGGGAAAAGACAATGGATCCTCCATAGCCTGCTGGACGTATCTTATGCACTAGACGCACGCCATATCACACTCCTATTCCCAATTTATAACTTAAACCTGATGAATTCTTCTTCTTTTTTGTTTTCCCTGCATATGTTTCCTTCGCCGCTTGGACTCGAAACACCCGAGTGAGTATCTCGATGTTCGGTATTGCGTTGTGGTTATGACCTTGTTGCATTTGCAACGCCTGCGCAAAAAGCTGCGGACGGATATCTTTCGTTCGCAGTGTAGCGGATGCACGGCAATGAAAGTAGCTCAAAAGAAACGTTTCATTGGTAGTTAAACGTAAAAATATTCTCCATTACTTGATATAATGAAGAAGGTGTCGATATGTAAATATGCACCTGCGATATGTGTCTTAGAGCGACACTAGAGCTATCTGGACAAACAACGCCGAGGTTAAGAGAGAGAGAAAAAATGAATTACCAGCACCGTAACAACCCAATCGCAACTTTTCCCAGCCCCAGCACCTCTCTCAGATGCCGATGCGTTATTTAGACGGACAAGCCTAGCCAAATCAATTACCGAAGATCACCTCACTAATAAGGCGCCCAAGCAGAACGAAGCGGAAATCTAGATCGAGCCGTTTTTTCCGATTGAATGCCTTCACCAATAGCATCACACGGTCGCCCCACGAGTGGAAAGATCTCATTCTCATAGCATATTCGCCTCGTCTACAATCCAGATGAAATGTAGGGATCTACGGGCATGTTACGATATATAGCATTGTGCATGCAGACATATATATTGCTAGACGAGTGCGAGGTTACAGGGGCCGTGGGGTCAGTGTGACAGGGCTCAATAGTACTAATTTCTGGCACGCGATACTTCCAATACGCACGATATTCGCAGATAGTTGAAGTACTTATAGCCCTAACCATGTCGCAGGGAACCGAGGCACAATGAACATGATCACACAGGTGGCTACTGCATAGCTGTCGTCCGCTTCCACTTGACTGCGTTCAACACGCTATATATAGCAATTTCTTGATCATCCTATGGCCATTGAGGAATTAATAATGACAAAAGTACCATGGGATATAGCAACTACGAATCGAGCGTTCTTGTCTTGATCAAATATATATAGGTACCGAGCCTTTGCTATCGAACCTGCATCTACTTCTTATGATCAATAGCCCATCTATATCGTCATCAATTATTGCTTTAGTTGAACACCAACTACTAAAGTCAAAATGGTGTCGGCCTACAGTTCAGTAAAAGTCCTGCCAGTTCTGGTAGCCGGCGCTTTTGCTGCAGCAAGCTATCCTGCTATCCCAGCCGACTTGACAACACCGGTGCAACAACGAATTGCCGTCAACGGACCCAATAGTACGTTTGTATTGATATAACAGATCAAACCTACATTTATGCTAACACATCTTCTCTAGGCGTATCAATTGCCTGGAACACATATAAGCAACTCAGCCAACCTTGTGTCTCATATGGCAACTCTGCCACATCTTTGACACAGCAAACCTGCTCGCAAAGCTCTATTACATATGAATCATCACGTACTTGGTCAAATGTGGTAACTCTTAATAACTTATCACCGGCCACAACATACTACTATAAGATCGTCTCAACCAACTCAAGCGTGGATCACTTCTTCAGTCCCCGTGTCGCTGGAGATAAAACCCCGTTCTCCATCAACGCTATTATTGACTTGGGCGTCGTTGGTCCCGATGGATACACCATCCAAAATGACCAAACAAAGCGTGATACTATCCCAAGCATCGATCCATCGTTGAATCACACGACCATTCAACGCCTGGCTCAAACAGTCGACGACTATGAATTTGTCATTCATCCCGGAGATCTGGCCTATGCTGATGATTGGATTGAGACGCCGAAGAACATTTTTGATGGAAAAAATGCGTACCAAGCGATTCTGGAGCAGTTTTACGCCCAACTTGCTCCTATTTCTGGCCGCAAGCCGTATATGGCCAGTCCGGGCAACCACGAAGCTGCTTGCCAGGAGATCCCGCACACCACAGGACTCTGCAGTGCGGGACAGCGCAACTTCAGGTATATTTGCAACATGAGCCTTCTTTCCGATACGTGATACTGACTATTCGTGGCTAAGCGACTTCATCAACCGATTTGGAAAGACTATGCCCACTGTCTTTACCTCAACTTCAGCAAACAACACCGCAAAGATTAATGCAAACAAAGCACAACAGCTTGCCAATCCTCCGTTCTGGTTTTCTTTCGAATACGGCATGGCGCATATTGTCATGATTGACACAGAAACGGACTTTGCTGATGCTCCGGACGGCCCGGACGGCTCTGCCGGCCTCAACGGTGGACCGTTCGGTGCTCCCAACCAGCAGCTCCAATTTCTTGAGGCAGACCTTGCCTCTGTCGATCGCAGCGTTACACCATGGCTTATTGTCGCGGGTCATCGACCATGGTACTCAACCGGAGGCTCGGGCTGCGCACCATGCCAGACAGCCTTTGAAGGACTTTTCTACAAATACGGAGTCGATCTAGGAGTTTTCGGTCATGTGCACAACTCTCAGAGGTTTTTCCCAGTATACAATGGCACTGCTGATGCTGCCGGTATGACTAACCCGAAGGCGCCGATGTATATCGTCGCTGGTGGTGCCGGTAACATCGAGGGCCTCTCGGCCGTCGGTACTGAACCTTCGTACACTGCATTTGCCTACGCAGATGATTTCAGTTATGCAACCATTCGCTTCTTGGATGAGCAGAACTTGCAAGTTGATTTCTATCAGTCATCAACTGGAACGCTGTTGGATAGCTCGAAGCTCTTCAAGTCCCACAACCAGCAATTTGTTGTCCAGTAATAGCATGCTTTGGAAATGATGTAGAAAATAAATAAAGCGCGTCAATCTCACTATAATCAACTTACAGTGGTAACGAATGTATCGCACCCAATTCCACCATGTGTACTTGTTATGACAATTGAACCTGATTTTGGTAACTTCCAGCCCTGAGAAGTAACATCTCCCTCTTGGAACATTTCCGCCGCCAAGTACCCATATTGAGCATGGAATGCAGGCGATTGCTCTCGAAACTAGCAAGGAATAAGACAACAAAGCCAGCATCAAATGTGAGCTCGGAGGTCTCAACGTTCCAATCGTTAACACACACGGGCCAATTCAAGAAGGGGACATGCAATATCACTGGAAGACATCTGCTACTTAATGAACCCAGCAATCAAACCATGCTTCGTGTGACTGGTGGTTTTAGCCTCTATAGAGCAATGCAAACGCAAACCACCACCAGCAACCACGAAGCGCAGACACCCCCCGCACCAAACCGCGCCGCAAGACCCGCGCTTTGCGAATACAACATCATCAAAAGCAACAAAGGGATGGTGGCTATTTGCCAACGAAAGGTCATTCCGTCTGTTTTATCGACCGAGAGACAGTAGCTACGAAGAGACAGTTCCAACTGCAAGTCCAGTCTTCACTATGTTCTATTTCTCCTCGCGTGTGCCTCTGCGGCAGTCCCATGCTCTGCTTCTCACATAGTGTTCATATATGGAGCGTCTCGCTAATTAATTCATCCTCATATTTTATGGCACAAGCCTTGAACTAAGTAAACCAGCTTATTTAGAATCGCAATCAGTGCAAGATTGATACGAGACTGTTTCTGTGGAAACAAGATGCTTCCTCGGCTTTTACTACGGTGTGTCTTAGTTCAAGATCAAAATCGACAGATTGAAAGTCCCCAAGTCCACTATATTAATTATAATTGTTATTCAGAAAAAATTGCCACGTCCTTGTGTCTCTGAATCATTCAGGCTGTTCAGTTGATAGTCGCGGAATATGATACTGAATCGAGCTATGTTATCCAACCAACCTCCACCAATAGAAGGTTACACTACAACATTAGGCCTCCAGGAGTAAACCACTAGTGTTAAACCCATACAGTACGGAGTTGATATCCCTCAAACTATCAGGACACTAGAGCTACAAGAGCACTGTGCTCGCAACATGCGAACGTAATATAGTAGCCTGTTTCAATGAGGCTGGCGGTAGACGAGCTGGGGGGTTATAGCCTGTGTGTGGAGACGCGAGTTCGGCGAAGCTATTCAGGAATAGTGATTGTACGTCAACCCGATCTGCCTACGTACTGCCTACAAACACAGAAAAAAAGGGTTGGCAACATGATGGGCAGTCCTTTAATTCAGGCATCTTAATCAATTACGTGTGAATCCCAAACGCAAATATAAATGAGCGTCCTCTTTGCCAGTATTTCAGCCCTTCGTAACACCAACGCAAAGTAAATGCCCGCATAGTAAAAAGACGCCATAAGACGCGACGATGTCTCAGATTACTCTCTTCACTGATTCTAGAGTGCCTTGCCCACAGCGCCTGCTCCTTACCATCCACGAACTTAGACTCCAGATCAAGGATATCAGAGAGGTTGATATTTCTAAGTTTGAGCATAAGGTATGACATACGATTGCAATAAAAAAAAATATGTACGATTACATCATTCACTGACAGTTTTCAGCGTCCAGAAATTTTGGAACTCAATCCTTTCGGAGCTGTGCCATTTATCCGCGACGAAACATACGATCCTCCATTGATGTTGACCGAATCACGCGCTATTGCAAGATATCTAGCGCAAGCGTATGGTAGCAGTGATGTCTCTGCTTCACTGCTCCCTGATCCAACAAACGTTGTTGCGGTTGCCAAGTTCGAAGAGGCAGCGTCAATTGAACTTATATCCTTCGATTCCTGCGCAAATCAGCTAGTATTTGAAGAGCTGTTTAAGCCGTATGTTCTTTCTGAGCACCCACACTGCCAATTCGATGGAAGAATAATTAGTTCACTTTTTACTAACATCATTTCTGTGATAGTTCGTGGTTTAACGGTGAGACTGATGTTGAAAAATGCAAGCTCCTTCGAGAGAGTCTTGTGCGAGTTGTTGACTTGCTGGACAAGAGGCTTACGGATCAACAATTCATGGCAGGAGACGTAAGTGACAGGCTTGAAATGCTTCCCCTCCAAGAAAAAGGATGAGAAAAGAAGCTAATAATGTTTAGAAATTGAAGGTGGTCGATCTGTTCTTTGTCCCTTACATGCACCATCTGGTTAGAACCGTCTATCCAACCTTATTAGACTCTCGGCCTCATCTGAGTGCATGGTGGGAAAGAATAACCAGTCGCGAATCATACAAACGTTTATTCAACGACCCAAAAGGGAACTGAGGACGGTTTACTTATTGCTACGCGAAATGCCTTTACCATCCTGATTTGTGGAATCACATACCTTCATATTCTTTGAGCGTTTAGTGGTGGCAGCGCATTTCCATCTCTATTTACTACTCTTTTGCCTATTT
Organism: Trichoderma camerunense; assembly: GCF_050948025.1. Lineage (NCBI taxonomy): Eukaryota > Fungi > Ascomycota > Sordariomycetes > Hypocreales > Hypocreaceae > Trichoderma > Trichoderma camerunense. Next base: position 3,235,486 of record NW_028145368.1, read on the forward strand.
ACAATATGACCCTACCCTTCATGATGATTACAGAAACTTCATCTTCTGGTGTGAAAACACATATTGTGATCCGAACTTATACAAGAAGAAATTATACACGGTTCATTCTACGAGTCATTAATTGATAAATACCCTGTGTAAGCAATTAACGCTGCAGACAATTAGAAGCCAGAGTTTGGCTCTAAATTTTCCTACCGCTGTATCCTAAATGAGGTACGTTGGGAACAGTAGTGCACTCTAGCAGCATTTGGAAACGCGGAGAAGTCATGCTGTGTGGCATGGGTGTTCCGGTTGGCTCGTACGCAGCCGCTATACGATTGAGATCTTTGCGCCCAGTGTCTGGCTCAACTAGTCTTGAACCGTGATAAATCTGGACTTTCAGCGAATGTATTATGCCGACGTAACGATGTTTTGACATACGATCCATTTGCCACTACAGCTCTTTGTGACCGTTAGGCGCACTCTTGGTACGCTAACTAGCCCACGCCATTCTACTACTCCTACTAGCCATGAAATCCAACATGACTAAATATTGGCCATGTGGGGGATGACTTTTCCATCTCCGCAGCATCATCACGGGTCATTATTCTTCCTTAAGAAGTACCATGGTCACTCTTTGCTCTGCTTTCGATCTGGAAATAGCCATCAGAGACTCACCATAACAGTCTTGCAGAGTCATAATCAGCCCAATTTTTGCCATACTCATTCATCTCAATGGACTCTCCTGGTATAATGCCTCTGGGATTACCCCAACCTCTTGGATATGCCGACCAAGCATGCAAAGAATGCCGTCGGAGGAAATCGAAATGCAATAAGGGGATCCCCACATGTAACATGTGCCTGAGATACAGAAGACATTGCCTATACGAAAAACATTCGAGGACTCCACTTACGAGAAGGCGAGTAGCAAGTTTGCTGAGAGTTCACCACAGCACCGTGTTTGTTCTAACGTATATCCATAGGCACTTAACGGAAGTTGAAGAAAGATTAGAGCAAGCGGAGGCTTTGATCAGACAACTAAGAGCTGCGCAGCCACCGCAAACGTTGTTAAGCGAAGGATCTACTAATGTACTTGCTTCGCCCAACCAGCTATCTGAGGCTAGTGAACTGGCTCATGATAAACATGATCATTCGAGATTAGGTTCAGATAATATTGATGTTTTGTCAGATACCCGACAATTCACCAATAACGACTTATCCATGGACAGATCACATTTGCAACAGCCATCAGTTCTTGGTATCCATGATGGTTTGGCCTCAGATTCCACGCTCAACGCAAATACTCCAAAGAAAGTTTTTGGTGATGGCCCAGTTACCCAGCAAATTATGGGGGCCTCAGAGCAAGTTGAGAGTTCTGATAAGTCTCAAGATGACGATTTTGAAAGCCCGCCCTCAACAGGCGACTTTGGTTGGAATGAGCATGGGGCTGCCCAGCAAGATTCTCCCGGAATTTCGATTGCAAGCGACTTGAATGAAACCAGACAGATCCTAGATGGTATGGCATCTCTGACAGTCTCGGAGCAGCGAAGTGGTTATCTCGGAATCGCGTCAGGCGCCGCTTTTCTACGCCTTTTAGAGCCTGTGGAATATAGAAATGCGCAAAGCCATTCACCTGTCGAGGCTGATCCCCGCGTTTCCCTAATCACGCTCCCCAATCTGAACAAACACATAGCCGACACGATGATCGATGCCTATTTCAGAATATATCACCTCAGTTATCCGATTGTCCACGAACCAACCTTCCGAGCTCAGTATTCCGAAGTCATTCGAAGGCCTAACGGCGGATCATGGTATATCTTAGCATATGTTATGGCAGCCCTCGGAGTGTATACGACCGCAACGGATCTGAATAACCTGGATTTAGATATCTTTCAGCACACCAAATCTCTCCTCACATTTGACATACTTGAAGTTGGGAGCTTAACAATGGTCCAAGCCCTAACTTTAATTTCCAACTATCAACAAAAGAGAGATAAGCCGAATTCTGCATATAGTTACTCGGGATTGGCGGCCCGAATGGCTATGGCGCTTGGATTGCACAAGGATTTTCAGGGATGGAAAATCCCTCCGTTAAGCATGGAGATCCGACGCAGAGTTTGGTGGACGATGAGCATATTTGACATTGGTGCTACCATCACGTTTGGTCGACCGCAAGTGTGCCCGTTCGACGGTGTCGACATAGCGCTGCCCATGAATGTTCATGACAAGGTAACATTATCCCAGTTTCTTTAAGTTATCGGCGAAACTAACTCCTGCAGGATCTCACTGCGATGTCTAGTTCATATCCTCCTGATCCGGTGGAAATAACTGTTTACACAGCGGTACGAACGCAAGCAAGATTTTTCATCGCCACAAACCCCATATACCTCAGAATTATCTCAAAGCCTTTGCCCAGTGCCCGCGAGCTACTTCAATTGGAGGCTCAGTGCATAGGATCGTGGGCGGAAAAGACGCCATCTTACTTCTCAGAAACAGCGGCTATACCGCCCAATTCTGTCTTTTCCCACTCCGTCATGCAATGGAGATGGCGAAACTTTCGCATGATCATGTACCGCCCTTTTGTCATCCGGCGAGCTTTATTGGCGCGCAGCGGTCGTCGGGACAATTCGAGTCCAGAATCGCTCCAGGCTTACGAGCGATGCTTGGAGGATGCTAAACAGAGCATACTGTCAATCAGTGCATTCTGGGCTGCAAATGAACACAACCGTCTCTTCGCGTGGTATGCATTGTAAGTTATTCTCTGGTGGCTGATATTAAATGAGAGTTCTCTGCTAACTCATAAGACAGATATTTCCTTTTCCAGGCTGCTCTGATCCCTTGTATCTGCCTGCAAAACGAATGTTCTTCCTCAAACGCACCAGATTGGCGTGATCAAATTGTTACCTCTTTAAAGGTCATTGCGGCCTTGGTACCAGTAAATCCAAGCGCTAGACGGTGCTACCAAGTTCTTGTCAGTCTCTGTGGAGCCCATCTCGATACACCGATGCCTTTTCTTCCCGAGGATGTCAACTCAGAAGAGCCCCTCGTTCTTCAATCGGAGGATGTTGATGGTTTTCATGGCGCAATATACCATCAGGCTTCGGATGCAGACGGGGATAGACAAATGATGTCTGGGGTTGACTCAAACGATCAGATGAACGCGGTTTTTGGCATGATGTGGCCCAACACGCTTTTCGATACTGCCGAGAAGGGACATGATGATTCTTGGATGGATTTTCTCAATGGGATATAGACTTGAACATAATGCGGAGCGCATGAAAGTACTATCCTTCATTTCCATGCCCGAAAAGCCACTGGAGTTTTTTTTTTCCCTCCTCTCAACAGAACTAAAGCTATGCTACGATGGAAGTGATACGCCTCGACTAAGTAGTGGCTCTCTGGCTAATTTGAAGTATCTTTTAATTTTTCGAAATTTTTGTAATATTAAAGAGGGTGAAGATTAAGGACATGGGCTCCAAAATTGGTCACGATCTCTTGTGGCGCTAGAATTGTCACCATCTTAGGCCTAGGGACTGCGTCCACATCAAGGTCGACAGTCACCCTAGACCAGGGATCATGCAGAATGCCAGCCTTTGGCCGAATGGAAGGGAAGGGACAAACAAAGTCGCATGGGTCTAAACTTCGTCATTCTCAAGAGATAACAGTTCTACAATGATTGACGTTGGGCTCGGTCGCCGGTTACCTTAATGTTGGATGGTCTTTAAATGTCTGTTTTAAACACAACAAGGCTTTAGCGTTCGAAGCCTACCTACGTTCATCTATATCCTCATGATAAAGTTATCGCCCAGACCGCTTATATCTTATGATTCATCTAGTTATCCGCACACTAATAGCATAAGCCATTTGAAGTATAGTGTTCCCATGATGACGACGATGTACATCTGCCGAGAATATATACATACTTCATTGCAGAATCGCCCTAATTGGTCTACTGTGTTAAAGATCCTGGACTCATATAGTAGCTATGGGCGGCTAAAACACTGCTTTCAATGCCTTTCTTCTTTTATTTTGCTTTCGTTTGTCTCTTTCTTTTACTTGTTTTCTTTTTATTAAATGCTGGCTGTTTATATCGCAGTGGATAATACGCGCGGCGTACCTTTCCGTTGTACTAGTATGCGTTCAATGCGCTAAGCTCTCATTTCTATGCTTTCTATCATCACATCATATCTGCCCCTACTTTTAGACAAAATAAACTCTCCATTCACCAGATCATTTGTTTTCGCTCGATGAACTGCCCCTTCCATTGTTGTTTCAATCCCAGCTGCAAGATGCCGTGATGCAACCCGCCTGCAGGCCAAATCCGGTTCCACATGGACAAACCACTTGTCGTCCACAAGATCTGCGATTTCATCCCACGGATGCTCATCACAGAGAAGATAATTACCTTCCAAGATGCACACATCCACATCCGGCTCTATGAGTAATCCATCTGACACCGGATCTTTGATTGCATGATCAAAAGTGGGCGCGAGAACCGGCTGGGCGCGTGTATTTGTTTTGAGCTTTCGAACCAGGCTCACTGCGGCATGGCCGTCAAAAGTCCAGGGAGCTCCCCGGCGAGCAAGAGCTTCCGAAGCATTGGGTAGTTTTCGCAGCGTGGCAAGTGGAAGATGGAATCCGTCGGCAGACACCACAATAGTTTTGGGGCTCTTTGATGGTAAGGAATTGATAATGTCGACAACCTTGTTGGCTATTGTTGTCTTTCCGGAGCCGGGAGGGCCTGCTACTGCGACTATGAGGCGAGGCATCGAACTCTTTGTGCCATTGGCGGTAGCGGCTTTTGCTTTCTTTTCCTCCCACTTGCTGAGGATGCAGTCTGCAAGTGACCTGTACGTTTGATCCATCTTGTATTGCAAATGCCTGGATGCCGGTTAAAGGGTCATAGTATTGCTTGTCGTATATATTCTTGCTCTGTAGAGCGGACACTGCTTTCCGTGTAAACCTCCTTCTTCATTGTGTGTACTGGGTGCTTTGTTCCACATGCCTCCTAAATCTCCGAGTCATGACCTTTGGTGCTCCATCTCTACGGGCGACTGTCGCCCTTACCCACTAATAGCTCATGACCAGTCTCCCCCACTGTGCCTCTGCCGCCAGTTGCTCAGTACCACTTGTAAGCTTGCCCGTAGTCTCAAGAACTCTGGTCGCTGAACCTCCAAAGGCTAGTAGTCGTTGAACTTCTGATCGACATCTCATTACACTTTTTAGAGTTTTACTAATTAAATAATATCTTTACCTATACAATATTGGTGTAAGCTGAACCAATGTGAATCCAAGTAGCCTTTGCGACCCCTGGACTAAAGCCGGCATGCACTTACAACACCTGGGCCCGTCTATTCAATTCATCCATGGATCTGCTCTGGCGTAGCAAAGCAGAAGGTCGTTTGTCTTTTCTGTTTTTAAGGCGACCATGTACTGTCAGCAGATTACATATTGTCTGCCCCCATTGTGTACCGAGTGCGGCCCCGCTCCGACTATTCCGACTGTTATTCCGACTGTCAGTCCGACAAGAGAATTGGTGGAATCTCAGGGCTGGTCAGTGCTCGCATCTGGGCTTCCATAGATTGGCCTTGGACAGAATAACACCGCACTCCGGACGGGACAACGTTATAAATCCCGGGTCCGCCTTAATCGCCACTAATCACGTATTACCAATCGACAACCCCTACAAGTTTGTCGTGATGCCTTGCAGCCTGTTACGCCCCATTTGTACCATTCCGTCATCTTGAAGTTTTTGCATCTCGTAGCAAGCTCATGTGCGATTGGGTATAGCGGTGAAGCGTAGAGCTTTAGTGCCTGTAGTTGGTATGAGCCAGGCTAAACTGCGATTTTGAACTTCTGTTTAACTGGATTGGCAGCGGTGAAGGAAAAGAACAAGACACATCTCGATCCAGTGTTATTAACCATTATTAGTGTTTCATGTCAACTCTCTAGATCTTACCAGATTGCCAAAGAGGCCCTGACTGTGCGAATGCTAGTCATCACCATCTCCACTCTGCATGATGGGGGCCAGGGACAACCTGAATATGCAGTTTTCAACACCAGCGTCGTGTCCAGCGGGTGCCTGTCCTCTTTCCAGAAGTATTTGAATATGCGAGTCAAATGCTTTCACGTGATGTATCTGCTAAATGTAAACTCTAAGCTTATAGGTTGGATTTGCACAGGTCAGCTAGCGATGAACAGCTCTGCGCTCTGTCCGCCACTCGGCTTTACAATCTTCCTTTTCCAACGTAGTATCATTTATGCATCTGGCTTGAGACTGAAGATATTCTGCGCCTGTTAATTACTTGCCTGAGTGTGACCCTCTTTTAACTCACTCATTTACTGTGGCACTTCCAAGACACTCTTTCTGCACTACAGCAGCCACCGGATTTGTCTCGGCACATTCTTTTGGGTTTTCAACTGTGTCTTTCGTTCGATGCAAGCAACGAGCACGGAGAATGAGGGTCGCGTGATTATTCCTCGCATGCGCCCATCATGTTCGCAGTGTCAAAGGTCAAAGAAGCGATGCGACCGAGAGAAGCCCCGATGCTCTGCATGCGTGAGGTAAGTGAAAACTAGGCTCGGGTGCTAAATGAAGAGTCAAATTCTAATACACTAACGGTCAGATATGGGAGAGAATGCATCTATACTAGCACCGTGGGCACCGTGGAAACTGACCAAGCACCCATAACACTTGCCCCTTCTCAATTGCCGTCGAAAGCTGCTCAAGAGAATGAAGAAAACTTTCCTGTAGTGTTCTTCCTTGACTCTGTTCTTTTTCAGCGCTCCTTGAGTCGGTTACCAGAACTGGAATTAAGCCTCGGCGATCCGCTCTTGAACTACATTGGTCATAATGCGTCTGATAGAGCATTTGTAGGCAAATACTTTACAACTATTCACCCAGCGATACCATTTTTATCGAAAAGAGGGTTTAAGGAGAGAGTTTTAAATCCGTTGGCTCCTCAACGACCAGCAAACACCCTTCTTGTTGCTTCAATGAAGCTATTAGCAACTCCATTAGAAGATGAGGGGCCACGTTGCGGTGCATATTATGCGATCAAGAACAGCCTACTAGAAGCCGAACACTCATGCGTTTTGGAATTGCGCATACTACAAGCCATCATCCTCGTTGCTGTATATGAGATTGGGCACTCTATTTACCCTGCGGCATACTTAACAGTGGGCTATTGTATACGGTATGGGACTGCGTTGGGCATTCACAGAGCAGTGGAGCAGTATTCAGAAGAGACCTTCAGTATTGCCGAGTCAGAAGAGCGACGTAGAAGCTGGTGGACCATATTGGTCTTAGATCGGTCAGTATTTCTTTTCAGTTGCTACTACTGGGACTTTTCTTTCGTACTATCCCCTCGACAGACTTTTGATGGTTTATGTCAAACATGGAAGAATCATCATTCAGGCTAACTGTTAATAGTTTTATAAGCCTTGGTAGCGCCGATAGAGCCTTTCTCACACCAGATCCCAGCAGTAACAGCTTGTTACCTATTGACGACACTATCTGGGAGGAAAATGTAAGATTGCTGAGTTGTGCAAAAAGATACAAATTTGATGGCTTATGACGGCTTAGGGAGAGACCGATGCTCCGGTACGCAGGCTCTTTGAGCCACCGACCACGTCAATGGGCCGCTTCTCCTTGACTGCGCAAGCCGCAGTCCTTCTGGGTAGGGTGTTTCGTAGCATACATGAGTTCCCTGTTTCAGAAGAGTTTTGGCAAAACGATGTCAAAGTATTAGATAATACTCTCGTTGCATTAACAAATGTTTCGTTGGAAGAGGGTCGCTTTCGTGGCATTGCTGTATGTAGCCCTTCAACTATCTGCTTCAGGTAAGTACCCACGCTCTTATTGAGGGTATTCATTGAACTGACAGATCTTCATTGCTCGGTTGCTTCTACACGATAAAGAAAGATACGCACCTGGCAAAAAGCCCCTGGCTTCAACAGATAACTTCATATCACAAGATTTCAAGCATGAGATTGCTGTTGGTATGCTTGGATTAGCTAATACAATAATCGCCACGAATAGTTGCGCCGCGGAGGAAATCACGCCGCTTTGTTTAGAGGCGATTTATCGGGGAGCAGTACTATACGCTCAAGAATATTCGAGAACAGGGGATCCTAGTACTGCAGCATCATGTAACGCTATCAAAGACGCTCTGAGCATAATCAGCAAGAGATGGAGGGCGGCCGGTAAGTCTCTCACTCACTTCATTTGGAAAAAGATGACGGGCTAATTCTTTTAGCGTTCTATGTTCAATTAATTGACGCACGAATGGTAACCGGCATCTTGTAGCCTTCCATATCTGGACGTATGTAGCATACTTCGATCCTATGTCTAGATGAGAGCTTTTCATAATGAAATGTTTGAAGGTATACAATTGGGGAGCAATATCTGTATAGGGATGTCTATTAAATCTAATTGAAACTGTCTATGAGAAGTAAAGTTTTGCTCGGGGTGTCATGGAACTGGCGGAGTAGTAAATCCATACGATGCCTAGTAATTAAGCGCCGTTGATCTCTCCATATGATTCGAGCGGAGGAGCTCGACCAGCTGAAAATGGAGCCGTCGGCAGATGACCATCCAAAAATTCGCCAACGACCTTTGTGAAATAACCGGCATATTGAAACAAATGACCATGGCCACTGCTGGGAAACATGACCAAGTTGGCTCGGGGTAATTGTCGGGCAAGAACATAGGAATTTTTCGTCGGAACGATAAGATCATTGTCTCCAGTAGTAACTAGTGCATCCTTTTGAATAGTCTGCAATAGAGAATAGGGGACTGGATCAGCATCCCAAGTCAAGTAAGCCTGTGTGAGATTGACTAGAGATTCTCCAGTTGTGAAACCAGCAATCTCAGGTTCTCCATGTTTCCCAGCAACACCTGCTCGTGAACCCAAGCTTCGATTGAACCAAGCTTGTCCCTCATCTCCGGTCGTGAAAGACGGGAAGAATGCTTCAATTGTTGGCAGCCCTGGAGTTGGGTTGAAGACCGTAGATTGCACCTCATTCATTGGCCGCTCAACGCCTGGCCCAAGGCTTGGGCCAGTACCGGAGAGAACCAATTTGTTAATCACATTTGGAGCATCCAAAGCAACTTGTTGAGCAATGTAGCCGCCCATGGAAAATCCGAGGATATCCACCTGCTGAGTGTGTAGGGATGGGAGTAGCACGCCGAGGAAGGCAAGCAGGTTAACAGCAAAGCCCCTGATAGATGGCGCAATATTGCCCTGGCTGTGTCCTATTCCAGCGTAATCGTACGTGATAATTTGTCGCCCAGACGCAGTAAGATTGTTGATAACTTCAGGATCCCATGTGTCAATGGTGGCCCGAACATGATTGAGCATCAGCAAAGGAACCGGGTGACTCTTTGAGGTGGAATTTCCGATGAGTCGGTATGCATATTTGATACCATCTGCATCAAGATACAGAGTCTTTGCGGTCTCTTGCGTGGCCATGTTGTGAGATTTTTGTTGTTGTTGTCTTGAATGATTTCTAGTGTTTGCCTGAATGCAAGTGATGGTTGAAGTTTCATGATGAAGGGAGGTGGTCTCCTATATATACCCAAATGTGAGCCATGTTATCTATATCCAGACTCTTCATAACATGTAGAAACACCAATGTAACATCGTCACGTCGGCTTTCTTCTCGAATACTTCATATTTGTCATTGGTTCAACGGCATATCCCGCTCCCTGTCTCCTGTCCCGACCTAATCCGCCTTAATCCGCCCAGATCCGATCAACCCAGATCCCAGTAGAATCTCTGACCCACAAAACCGTGCCCGGTCCAGCTTGGAGTCGCTTATGAATTCATGGGCAAATGAGTCTGTTGAAGTTTTCGTCGTCTTGAATGGACCCTAGAAGAACATTTCGGCGATATTGGAGGGAAAGATCGACTTGAACGTTGCCATTTGATTACAAAATCTCCGCCTCCTCTTCCATCCCTGCATCCTTGCATAGGGAATGCAATACACCTGGAGTGGTTTTAGTTACCAAATGCATACATAAGTAGATCTTGAGTGGTAGCAGGCATTTCTATGTAGGTGATTGTCCACAAATGAGAAAGCACTGCATATTTCATACATTCAATCTCTATAAAAGCATAGACGCATCATTGAACAAGTAAACGAAAACAAATGGACCACTGAATAGGAACAAAGGTTGTTGAAGCAACTGGAATTTGTATTGAGCCGTGCTGTACGGAGTACATTGCTATCAATTGTCCACATCTCGTGGTTCCATAGTAGACCATGCCTTCTCATATTCCTCGGCACTCATGTATTTAAACTCCGTTGGCCGTGTGATTGGCAGGAAATTTTCCCCGTTTTGTTCAAACAGTTCCAGCCTCTTCTTTGTCTCCGGCCGGCTTGCATTGACGCTGTATATCTTCACTCTGTGGCAGCTGCTCGTAACGTGCAGCCCCCAATTCCAGCTGTGGCGCACGTTCATTGGCTGTGTGTTAAGACTGTTGTCCCAGCAGCGGACGACGAGTTCTGTCCATCCTTCATGGTCGCATGGAATAGAGGCGGACCAAGTCCTCCAAGCGTATTTGTGCTTTGGTGACAGATTTTCGATTGGTACAGCATACCAAGCCCAGCCACCGTCCGAAGAGACCTCGACGCGCTCCGGCCAGCGTCCACCACCGGAATAGGCCCAACCTTGAATAATTAGCACCCTATCAAGTCGCATAAAAAGAAAGCACATTGCGTCTTACCTTTGACTTCAATATGACCGTTATGAACCACAACTTCTTTATGCCAAGGGCTCATGATGGCGCTGCTGACCGGCATCTCTTGAATCTGAATTCCCACTGCTTGCAAATCAGTATAACTTCATGGCCTAACATAGCGGAGTTTCTTACGCGTAGGTAGCTGATTATGCTTTCCGTATTGCTGTTGGAAGTACAGATATTCTCTGCTCTGGACAGGAGCACGGCTGGGATTCTCGATTGCTTTGACGCGGTACAGCCACTTGACACTCCTCGCGCCAATGTAACCCATTACCACCGCCCTCAGTGGGAAACCATGGATCTTAGGCAACGGCTTATCGTTCATCTCCCATGCAAGGAGGACTTCGTTTGCCTTGACCTTTGACCACGGAACAGATACCACATAGTTCATGCAGTCGCCACCCTTGAAGTATGTTTCGGCTCCATATAACTCAAGATGTTTCGCATCACCCTTGAGTCCACCACAGTACTTGATGATCTTTTTGAGACTGACGCCAGTCCATTTTGCTGTCCCAATTGCTCCTTCTGCCCATGGAGCATTGATCATCTCGTCACCTTCACCAGCATATTCACCAATCTGCTCAACGCGTCTCGTACCACTGCACTGGATGGTAACCAACATAGATGTGCGCGGGAATAAAGCTTCATTCTTTAGATCATCCAGCGTGAGAACTTTGGGATCATTTACCAAGCCGTCAAGACGGAGGTCGAATTCTACCGGATCAATGTCTGGTATGCCACCATGGTTACGTACAAAATGAAGGTCGTTTGGTGTTATGGCTTCTTTGGTGAGAAGGCCTTTGGGAGGCTCGCCATTGTATGGGAACTGAAGAAGATGGAGCATGCCCGGGTGTTTTTCCTGTATGGAATAGTTAGTCTACTACTACATGCATTCTCAATTGCAGGATAAGGAGTAATACCTCTAGCACAGTCTTCCAGCTGTCTTCAGGTACGTTGATGAGAGCACCACCAATAGCTTTATGCCACAGCTTCCATCGAACACCTTCAAGGACGGGGTTGGTAGCCGGGACTGGCCCAAGTTGGAACTCGGGAGGTGGAGGAAATTTATGGCGTGAAAATCTCTTTCGAGCTTTGGCTTTTTTCTCTGGATACTCTTCCCACTCTATGTATCCTTTCCATCCTTTTCTTTCTTCTCCAACTACAAATGTCGGATCATCATCATCCGCATCTGCACGAAGCTCCGCTGAATTTGTCTCCGTAGGTGATTCTGATTCCGTATGAATCACGAGATTGCTCTGGTTCCGTAAACCAAGATGAGCGGGATCTAATCCTTGTTCGAGCTTCCATTCATTTGGAGGCTAGTGATTGTATAAATGGTTAGCATTCATAGATATCTCTTCTGACCAATTGTGCTGACCTGAAGGCCAACCCACCGCTTGCGATCTGTATCCATTGCTCAATTGGTTCTTCAAATTAGAATGTTGATAGCCACTCAATATCTTTGCAGCTCTAAAGCATTTCAGATACACCAAAAGATTTCCCAGCTTATATACAAAATATCCGGTTGGGCATCAACCTGATACTCATATCGCAATCACTCCAAGTGCGGGGTTTCATAGTGAGATTAATCTATTCATGCAGATGTTACGTCACTATGATTAAAGATTTCTATGCAGAGATAGCTTTATAATGATCTATCTGAAAAAGAGATAACACCTCGGGACTTGAATGGGATTGGAAGTTGTGTAAAACGTGGTGTCTTTTGAACAAGAAGGGAGTGCCAATCTAAGATGAAGCCATCCTCAATCGGCTGTAAGTATGGCGTTGAACAAAGTGGTCATTTTTTTTTTTTAGCTAAAGAGGAGCTTAACCCTAATGTTTTGGGTATAACTTCGGCAATTGTTGTCACTCGTGGCGTAGCTGTGTCAATTTATTGATGGTTAACCGAGGTCATCTTCCCCAGGCGCCTAAGGAAGCTTTGTTAGACTTCATACATGCCATTTCCGGAACACATATGGAAACCTCGAGTCTTTTTTACTAGCCGAGATAAATGTGCTTCATTTTGTCTATGTCTTGGTGCTGCTAAATAAGAAAGATTTCCAACGTCGTGAACCCGATAATTGCTGATAGAGAAGTAAAAGGATATTCTCCTGACACTAAAAAGTAAGAAGTAACTTGAGTGTAAGGCTTGCAATGGTTAAAAGCAAACGCTGTTTAAACTTCATCCTCGCTTCCATATGGCCATAATATCACGAATCCAAGCAAGCATTCCTCGTGCCCGAGCAGCCGCATTTAGAAGCCACAAGTACCTCTTCACGAATGTTTCCACCTGGTCGTAATCATGGGCGTAGCATTCCCAAACTCCCTGCGCCTGGTTTTGATCCTCTATCCCCAACGAGCCACTTCCATTATCGGCTACTTCGAAATCTTGAGGCTTTATCCGCGGACCAACAACGAGCGCGCGACCAACTATGGATTCATCGGCAATCAAACGCGTGGCTGCATCGACCACATCGGGAACTTGTCCCGGCCCTGCAGAGCCAGAGAGTAAAAGTGCCTCGGTGATCGGCTGTAGCATCTTCGTTTGCGCAATATAGTAGGGTGCTATCATGTTTATGCGGATTCCCTTCAAGAAAGCGGTTCCGCGCATTGAACGAAAGAGGCCCAGCACAGCATGTTTGCTCATGCAATAATGACTCTGACCAGGAAGGGGGATGAGTGATGCCACAGAGCCGACAAACAGAAAACACCGATCTGGGCTTTTGTTTTGTGGAAGATAGTATAGCGCAAGGTGAGCGGTAAAAATGACTCCTTTGACGTTTACATCGAGAGTAGCTGTGTTGGGCTCGGGCAATTTGCCGTTCACCAAGTCGGGATTTTCGAATTTGGTTGCTTCCCCAGGGAGAATAATTCCTGCATTAGGCACCACAATATCTATAGCACTATGTGGGCTGGCTTTGACCGCGGCATCGAACAGGCTGACCTGAGATTCCCAATCCGTCACATCGCAGTGTTGGAACTCAAAAACCCCTTTGGGATATGCCATTCGAAGAGAAGCCACGAGCTCCTCGCCAGCTTTGTCCGCAACATCACCGATCACAATATTGGCACCATGGGAAGCCCAATGGCGGACCATGTGCGCGCCCAAGCCATTAGCGCCTCCGGTGATGAGAATTGTTTTATGCTTGAGAGTCGATGGGTCGTACGGCTTATTAACATCTACCGGGAGTGACTGTTTGATGGTTTGCCGCACGTCACCCATCTTGAACGCCTGGGTATGTTGGCGATGCGACGCGGTTCTGGTGATGGAAGCTTGGTAATGTCTATCAGAAGGATCACTGAAACATATTGTAAAGCCATATTTATTTGTCTCTAAAAAATGCATGTTTTCTACTAGCGCTTATGAAAATACTCTAGAACATTAAATAGTCTGGCATCTAGTGGGAGGGGCATATGTGAGGCTCAGGTTGTGTTAGATAATTGCCGTGAGGAAATCGGATTGAGATACGATACACCTAATGATGAATCGTGATAATTAGGCTCCTATATAGCCTTTATAAAAGAGTCGTAGTGAAGAAAAAAGAAGAAGAAAGTTGAAATAGAGTTGGAATCTTCGATATTGTAACGCTCTATGTTGCGCTTCTCAGTCCAAGCGTCGCGTCCCATCTCTCAGCTTATCTTGGCAAGTCAGGCAGTAGCAATTCCATCCCCACTTAAATTCAGTATTGGTGAGTGGTTCCAGTTTCCATCGACCGGTCTGGGCACGTCTTTGTATGCCGTTGAATCGTCATGGCTAAGCTGCTGTTGCCATCATGATGTCTGAAGTCATGATATCATTTGATGAAACTTGAGTGAAGGAGGGACTCGCGCGGCATAAACAGAAATGGTAAGATGAGAATGAGGGGTATCCAAGCCCTTTAAAAGAGAGCAGAGAGAGCTAGAAATAGAAAACTCCATGGAAATATGGTCGCTGCGAACTCCCCTCAATACCCCACCTCCGTACACTTACTTGAGGCCTGCGAAATTGCGCTAATGTGATTACGCCCCCCTGTTACTTCCGAGCTCGTCCGCAATCTCTTCCGTCGCTTTAATTTGTCCGATATTACGGACTACCCAAGCTTTCATTCACACAGCATTATGCCAACTCAGAAGTAACATCGCCAATTCTGCATCAGCTATGAAGTACCTAGCTATCGTATATTCGGCCAAGAAGTCCCAAAAGCCGCTCGGGGTTTGGCTTCGTAGTGATTGTGCTCATACCCCATCCACGTATTATGTCTCCATTCATACATGTACTCATACATTAACATACATCTCGAATGAGCTTAACGTATCCTTGCCTGGCAACATCTGTGGATTCATGCATCTTCAATTGCATCTATTAATACATAGCAATTTAAGTCTCGATTTGTTATTTTATTGCTAAGTATAGGATAGTTATCCAACAAGATCATTATAGACGGTACCACGGCTTCGGATTGCCTATCACTCATTATTTAACCTCTATTTGTAACCGTCAGTGGAGAAGCGCAGTTGAAAAAACGTATCTCTATATCCGGCCTGTCTAAAGATTAAAGAGGGTTTTATAGTGTGTATCATCTTTGGGAAACCACCTGGAGCAACTGATGTAAAATTAGATCGATAAACTACTCTGTCTTACAAGTCTGTAATACTTGAAACTCTCGGCCGTAATCTCGTCCGAGCTCCAAAGCTTAGACACAGCCATACATTGCCTTGTGTTTTGTATCACTAATGTTCATAAAACATCAAAATTTGGTGTAAAGAAAATGCCATTTGCCTTTGACCCCATTGAGCGTCACTGAGGCTGCGATCTCTATGTACTCAATCACTGTATAATTGCATTGAAGGCCCCTTTATCTTACTCAGCTTATTTATTAAGTGATATCTGAAAAGGGAGGAACCGAACCCTAATCATCTCTTTCAGTTGCACCGTGCCCCAGCATTCCAGCCCTCGGACGTCGACGGACCAAAAATTGTTACGCAAACATATCACACGGACAAGTACGAAAACTGACTTTTCTCTCAGCACCCTTCACGGTGATTAATCTTGTGGATACACCTTAGATATCGATGTCACGTATCCGCTTTCCAGCCATGCCCAAACGCCTGATTGGGTTTGCATACACTTCGCCAACATTACACGTTTTAATAGTTTCCACAAGGAAGCGTCAGCATTGTATCAGTAAATATTTATTACTTTTAAGCTCATTAATTGGCCATTATATGTGGTTAGTACTCAATGTTTTGCTTAACCCCTCGTTGAACGATTCATATATATAGCCATATGGATTTCCCAAAATAAGTAAAAATTCCATCAAGTCTGCCGGTATACAACACTCGCAACAACCTTAACTGTTACAACTCACTCATAATGTCTGACAACCGCCGGAACGTCTCATTCCAAGCTTTTGATGGAGTCACCCTTAAAGGCTGGTTTTTCCCAGCTACTAAAGAAAAAGGTCCATGTATTATTATGACTCATGGGGTACGTTCAACTGGCGAGCCATAATGTAGATCAAAATTAATGATTCCGAACATTAGGTCACGGCCCTCAAAGAGCACTTTATTGATGGAATGGCTCTAGCTTTCCAAAAAGCAGGATTTAATGTCTTGCTCTATGACAATCGTGGGTTTGGAGAAAGCGGCGGCCGCAGATATGACTCAGACCCTGTCAAAGCACAAGATGACTACATTGATGCCTTTGACTATGTTACATCCCTTGCAGAGGTTGACCCTAAGAGAATTGTCTTTTGGGGACCAAGTCTCGCCGGAGGAGTCGCCATATCCGCTGCGGCAATTGACCGCCGAGTCAAAGCTGTTATTGGCCTCGTACCCTATGTATCGGGAGAGCTTTTACTAGGGACTGGCCAACCCCTTCTTGATATGGCCGAACGAGATCGCGCCATAATTCGCAAAGGAGAAGAGTGGCCTCTCTCGCGCGTTGTTGCTTCCACTATTGAAGAAGCCGAGGCTGGGAGTGCGCCTGTGTTGCTCCGAGATGCGACCAGCTTCCGCTTCTTCCAAGACGCATCTGCCCAAGGTGGCAGCTGGGAAAATAAAATTACAACGATATCACTTTTCCGATACCTTCGATTTGAGCCGATTAAGTATATTCATCGGATCGCGCCTACACCTCTCCTGATGGTTGTTGGCGAAAAGGATGAGAGTTTGTTTACACCTCAATTGCAGGCATTTGGGCTTGCGCAGGGCCCAAAAGAGCTTCATATATTGAAAGGCGGTGATCATTTCAATCATTACCAAGGAGAACTACGCGAAGAGAGCCTTTCAGTGCAGATTGAGTTCTTGAGGAAATATGTATAGCCTGGTCACCCTGTAGAGTTGACTTGACCTAAGCCTTTAATTCCAAATTTTGAAGATCCAGAGAGATGAGAAGAATATGTGTTCATGAGACCCTATGATATGCTCGAAATACATTTGCAAACTACTCGGGATAATCACCCATTTTACCTATTATCACATGTACTAAGTCCCCGCGAAAGCCTCCCGCACAGTCTGATGCGTGTCGCGTCTTATTGCGTAATCTGACGTATCAAAGCCAAGGCGAGGTGCTCATATTTATCTCCGATGGCGTGCCGCTTCTCTGACCGTGTGGAGTTGACGGTGCCGATATTTTTAGGTACTTTTGAGGCTGCTTAACATTCTTAAGCTGACTGGTCAGTAGTGGCATGCCCATGCGATATGATACGATATGCTGTCTGATGTTGATATAAATGACAGTCTTATACTATTTGACAAGGCCGCTAAATGATCTGTACTAGAAATCGCCGCCCGCTAATTTGTGAGAATATGGGGAGTAGATAAAGCGATGGCATTATAGCTTTCAAGATGCACAATACACGACGCTACCATTTTAACATTGACTGAATACATGTTAGTTGCAGGGTACCACTTGTTGGAGGGCGAACAGGCAAATGGTGTTCTTTACTGCCCCGTACACTTAACCATTCTGCGCATGCTGCTCTGTTATCAGCTTGCTTACTGGAAAGAAAATAGCCAGGGCTAAAAAGGCCTGGTTGAACGCTGTATTCCTAATCCAACGAAAATGCTCGGTCGTAGAGCCTTAGTCACAAAAAGATATTCCTAATCAAATGTCTTCTTCGTAACTGTAGCTGCGACGTCTAATTAGTTCGGTTAACGCCACTTTGGATCCTATGAGAGATTTGCTAGCTAATCTCGTTGCTCTTACTTCAATGTATGTCATTATAGATGAAGACGCGTAAATGTGAATTATTAATGTGACACTACTCGCAATGTTAGTAGTACTAGAAATTGGAACGCGTTGCGCACATACATGATAATCACATACACACACGCGGACGCATATATATATCCTGGCCCGATCACCCTTGATGGCACTAAATAATTGGCTGCTATACGTGACCGAAACGCACAATATACAACTATAACAGTCTACGATCAACAAGATGGATTCAGCGCACGGCCAGCTTAGCGCTCTCGCTAAATTAATAAATGATCGCCATACAGTTCGAAAGTTTTTGCCAGAGCCTGTTCCTCGCGAAGTACTAGAAAAGGCATTATCGATAGCTCAGCGAACGGCCTCAAACAATAACCTGCAGCCCTGGCGGGCAGTAATACTCACAGGCGAAAAGCTAGAAAGCCTCAACAAAGCGATGTTGAGCGCATGGGATAAAGGATGGCCTGATATTCCTGAAACACCCGCCGATTATATGCACCATAAGGAAGATTTCGGCGCAGAACTGTACGGAAAGCTGTTGGGTATTGGTCGTGATGACCATGAGAAGAGAAAGACGACATTGGCAGAGAATTTTCGGTTTTATGGAGCACCAGCAGCTATCATTGTCTATATGGACAACAGGCTCTCAAAATATGATTTGATTAGCGCTGGACTTTGGATGCAAAATTTGACCCTGGCCCTTCGAGCACAAGGCGTTGAGGCTTGTTACCAGGCCAGTGTCGCAGGGTATGCAAAGATACTACAGAGCGAATTAGACCTCCCCGAGGGCGTGAATTTCCTGAGTGCAATAGCAATAGGCTATGAGGACGTTAGCTATGTAGGGAACACCCTCAGGATGACTAGAGATCACTGGGCAAGGAATGTGCAGATCCGATAGAGACAAGACGTTAGTTATAAACCGGCGAGAAACGAATACAAGTTTACTAGCAGAGCTGAGATGAAGCTATTCATTGTTCTAGCAGCTTTTGTCCAGAGGAATTTCTTCATGTAAAATATTCTGCACATTCATAGAAAAGAGAAAATACTCCATGGACTCATACGCAATAAATTGAAACCCGTTTGTTGATAGCAGCGCTTGAAATGACTCGCCATTGAATACAAACGACCATAATGCTTGCTAGACATCGAAATGGTTTTAGATATACTCCAACATACCATCAGTGCAAGATCCGCTGTTCAAGCTTTCGTCTCATCTAAACTGACACGAAAAACTGCTGTATAACGTAAGATGTCCGATGAGAGTACAAGAACTGTATGCCTGTTTCAATGAGCCACTTTCATGGCTATGCCCTGTTCTTTCAAACGCCGAGCTTTTTAATGAAGCTTAAGGCGGCAATAAGATTCATAATCTATGTTGAGATGCAGAGTCGTGCTTACTCTAAGGCGAAAATAGAGATGGCGCTTTGAAATCAGTGTGGCATTTGTAATTTTCTCCATGTGCAACTTCACAACCTTTCGCCGATAAAAGGCTTGGAAATCGTGAATATTTCCTCCCTTACACTCTACACACCTTCTGTATTAGAGAACTCGATTTGGAAACAACATTACCAAGTGGAAACATCGTGTGTGACGGCCGCTCTTCTACGAGTCGACAATGGGCAACATGAGGCTTGATGGTTAATATATATACTAATACTGACGTCGTATAAATCTGAACATAGTAGCTCAAAAATACACACGAAAAAGAAACACATTTAGTAGCTTACTGTTGCTGTATCTATAAGTGATTTTGGTGTACATCACTACAAAGATGCCTACTAAGCAAGAAGTCGAGTTCGAGACCCGCGATGGTCTTACATTAAGAGGCTTACTCACATTGCTGGATACACCAAACGCGCCATTGGTGATTTTCGTGTCTCCAGTACGTTTATACAGAGCTATTGACGGCATTCCTGAATATAACTAACACAACATAGTTTGCTGTTACAAGAGGCCATTTGATGGATCGTCAAACAAATCTTTTCAACGAAAACGGATTCGCAACGCTGACTTACGATGCAAGGACATTTGGCAAAAGCGATGGATTACCAAGACACGATATAAATTTCGACAAGCAGTCTGAGGATATTTTTGACGCTGTCACATACGGTACATCTTTGACACCGCATGTAGACCCAGAACGTATTGCGATTAGTAAGTATCTTATATGATGCTAAAGCGTATTGCTTGAAACAACGAACTCTAAAGCCTTGCCCACTTAACCTGAGATAAAAAGTACTGACATATTTTTAAAGTTGGCGGTGGGCATGGAGGAGGCGCATCTATTCGGGCGACCGCCCTTGACCCGCGAGTAAAGGCCCTTATTTTGCAAGTCCCAGGAATCTCGGGCGCAATCGACGCCCAGTTCTACCCTCCAGGTCTGCTGGACAGATCAAGAGCAGCTTTAGCGCGACCAATGAACTCGGAGAGCGAGCAAGAGTATATACAGCTTTTCCCTGAAACGATGGAAGAAGCCACTGCAGCCACTCAAAAAGCGCTACTCGGAGGGCCAGCGCTTTTCAACCTTCACTCTTACATAAGAGGGAACTGCGATGCGAAGGAATTCAATTGGCAAAACAGAGTCACACTCGAAAGCGCCTTTTATAATTTCGCCAACGAATTCCAAGCATATCTCCCCCGAGTTTCTCCTAGGCCGCTCTTGTATGTCGCGCCCAGTGGAGAGCTTCCTGCTGAGCCTCATGAAGAAGCGTATACCAAAGTAAACGAGCCAAAAGAGTTTTACAAGATCGAACCATTTGACTTTGGTGGATATATGAACGGCACAGCAAAGGTGTCCCAGAAGGATGTCGAAGTGAAGTTTTTACAGAAGCATCTTTTGTAAATCACATAATATTTCTCAGCTTATTAAGAACAAAGGAAATTCTTGGGCCCATCATATAGTTTCAGCAAGTAATACGGTTGATTTGGCTTAAATAACTAGCAAGTCTTGAGAAGATTGAAAAGCATCTACTTCAACACCTTCCAGAGAGTGAAGTTGTGTAAAATCAGCAGCTAAGCCCTGAGGCTCGGTATGATGTGTGTCATGCCTGTCAACGCAGCATCCGAATCCACCGTCCTCAAATACTACCTCAATATCACGGGATCGATGTTTCTTTCCACTGAGCAACGCCAAGGAGTCCCAAATCGAGCGCGCCAGTAATTTAGTAATGGAACCGTTGGTGTGGCTCTCAGCGGGGTATCACAGGTATGTAATCAACAGGAAGGTCGAGCTTCCAGTTAGGCTCCCAAATTCCCTGAAACACTAGCATAAGAGGCACACAGCCAAATGGCCCTTTTGCTATATACGTAATTGAAACTCAGGAAAACACCACACGCCCGCATCAGCCGATGCACGACCCCAAAGGGATTCTGAATAAAAAGAGAGATCCAGACAGCGGAAACTTTAAAGCTAATTTTAACCATCTATTACTCTTTGTGCGCCTACTCTATGTCACCAGCTAAAAATATGACCAAACTGGGTTTCGGAATTCATTTTTACAGCTGCCAAACTCTTCGTAAAAAAGCAAAAGATATAAGAGAATTTGTTCTATACCAGTTTACGGTTATCTTATCATTTTATTTCTTTAAGAGCTATTCTCGCTGTTTTCTATGTAAGATAGGTGCAATCACTAGTGAAGAAGCTGTGCCAATGATTGAAGAGTTTCAGGGATTGTTGAATCACCTTCCTTTTAGAGCAGTATCAAAGGTCCGGCACTCGGTATCCCCTCCTTCTTAAAACTTGACAAGCCGCCGGCGGGTATTGCGCCATATAGATATTTGCCGTCCCTCCTGTTCAAAGGTTCCTTATTGCTCGGACGTTGTGACACAATTAGCAGGTGCCCAGATATTGCGATCTTAGTCTGCATGGTGCTAGCTGAAGCGCCCAAGTATCTGCCTTTCCACAGCCGATAGACTCCTCCAGTTAAGCTCGCGAGCTAGCTCGCCAAAGCTAGTTTATGGGCAATATATAACCTTAAACGAATCTTAAAGTGTATAGCATATCTTGAACTATATAGCAGATAAATATAGCATGGGTATGGCCTCATAGGAATAATGATGTGTGCCAAAGATGATGGTAACACTTGGACATTAGTCTAGGAAGATACGGAGGTTGCCCAAGCAAAAGTTCATGAGTTTATGCCTTAACACACAGCATGAATCTCCATTAGCAAACATGCGGACGATATTGCTACATCTTATTGCTTTCCGTATTCAAACTAGATGCCAAGAGGTTGGCGCTGTGACTACCAAATGAAAGCACACAATCTTGTTTGGATCGATTTGTCCTAAATCCTTTTAGGCAGCTTGGTTGTCTGTAACCAGCGACTTGGCAGATCATTCAGAAAGACGCCATATTGATAGAAGTGATGATAGCTCAAGCTGGTGAAATCGATTACATATAGGGCGTCGAAAAAAAATATTTAAGTCGACTCTCCTCGCAACAAAAACACTTCTGATCAGACTCAGCCATCAATCTCCCATTACCTCCAAGTCTACAATAAGAAGACATATTCACAATGGCCAGCATCCGCCGCCTTGCACTCTATCTTGGAGCTTTGCTCCCAGCTGTCCTCGCTGCCCCTGCAGCTCACCACAAGGCTCCCGAGGTTGTTCCCAACAAGTTTATTGTTACTCTTAAGGAGGGTGCGTCGGTTGATACTGACTCTCACTTGACTTGGGTGAATGACCTCCACCGTCGTTCTCTTACCAAGCGCCACACCGCTGGTGTTGAGAAGACATATAACATCCACACTTGGAATGCCTACGCCGGCGAGTTCGATGCGGAAACCCTTGAACAGATCAAGGCTAGCCCTGATGTATGTCTTAATTATGTTTTATATCATACATTAAAACCACCGAGATACTGATAGTAGAACCAAGGTTGCTTCCGTTGAGCCAGACTACATCATGTACCTGTCTGACATCGTCGAGGACAAGCGTGCCTTGACCACCCAGACTGGTGCTCCTTGGGGTCTTGGTACTGTTTCCCACCGTACCTCCGGCTCTACCAGCTACATTTATGATACCTCGGCTGGCAGCGGAACATATGCCTACGTTGTTGACTCCGGTATCAACACTTCTCACCAGCAGTTTGGTGGACGTGCCACCCTCGGCTACAACGCCGCTGGAGGACAGCACGTTGACACTCTTGGCCACGGTACTCACGTTTCAGGAACTATTGGTGGCTCTACCTATGGTGTTGCTAAGCAGGTAAGCTGAATTCATACATTGCTTGGGAGTCTGTGGCTCTTGATAACTTTGTCTCGCTAACTGGGAGATAATAGGCCAACCTCGTCTCTGTTAAGGTCTTCCAGGGAAACAGTGCTAGCACTTCAGTTATTCTTGACGGCTACAACTGGGCTGTGAACGATATTGTCTCCAAGAACCGGGCCAGCAAGTCCGCCATCAACATGTCGCTTGGAGGCCCCTCTTCTTCCACTTGGACTACCGCTATCAATGCAGCCTATAACCAGGGTGTTCTTACTATCGTGGCTGCCGGTAACGGTGACAGCCTCGGAAACCCCCAGCCTGTCTCTGGCACTTCTCCTGCCAACGTGCCCAATGCTATTACTGTTGCCGCTATCGACATCAACTGGCGAACTGCTTCTTTCACCAACTACGGTGCTGGCGTTGACGTTTTCGCTCCTGGTGTTAACATTCTGTCCTCATGGATCGGCTCGAACACTGCCACCAACACCATCAGCGGTACCTCCATGGCTACCCCTCACGTTGTCGGCCTTGCTCTTTACCTCCAGTCTCTCGAGGGCCTTTCCACCCCCGCTGCTGTCACCAACCGCATCAAGGCTTTGGCCACCAGTGGCCGCGTTACTGGCAGCCTTAACGGCAGCCCCAACGTCATCATCTTCAACGGAAACAGCGCTTAAATTCGCCATATAGTCAACAATGCCTAGGTTCAAAAGGGTGAAAATGTGACACATTAACTGATTGGTCTATTGTAGAGAAAATGGTTATGTACTCAGTAGGCAAAGTCAGCATCATGGTCAAGAAGCATGGCTGAAAGTTGAACAGTTTGAAATGAAAAAAAATATCTATACTGAGAGCTTCCTCCATAAGTGAACATGTATATCCTAGTAGGTTTGAGCAAACCAACCATTCCAACTCGCATGATTGTGTAGAGATAATCTGCCTTAGTTGCTTACTACATCATACCTATGCTTATATACAATCCTCTATTGCTTAACCTGCCTGGTAAAGAGGAGCTGGATTTTGAAGAGATCCTTTATATGCAAAGTACAGTTTCAACTTATTAGCTTACCTATAGATGAACAGCTTAGAAGTATTGCGTGGGCTGTGAAATAAAGTCTATATAGAATCGCGAATAAAGTTGGCGAACTGTATATTGTTAATTATACCATTTTGAGCGGCTAGGTGATGTAAAAAAATAAAAATAAAAATAGAAAAAAATGTGCACATGGGTGAAAACGGCATGCGATAACACGACATTGGTTGTTTTAACTTGTTTGTCTGGGCTTGGAATTAGGTTATTCCATCGGTCATTCTCAGTAAAGTCATTGAGCAAATTATAGTCTCTCTAATTTTATGTTTGCTGGCCATTTAATTTGTAAATATTGACTTTTAGTACTTTTCATGCAGCCCCTGCCCATGGAAAGTTGTCATCTCTATGGATGGGTTCGATCGGTTATAACCGATCGGATCTAAATAAGACGCAGTCAAGACCGGCCAGACTAGTCAGCCATGAGACATTAGTTACTGATCTAACACAATTGACTATGACCCTCTGGAATAATTGCAAGGAAGCTTGCCTTTCTCCGCCCGGAGGAGGCTATTTGCTAATTCAGTTCTTACAGGCTATTGAGCTGCTCTATGGAGTAAATCAAAATAATATCCAGCCTGGTATTCAGAGCTGTCAAATCTCTACGAGCATAATGCGATCATGTTAACTGATCCCACTGATTCACGTCTTATGCATTATTTTGTCTGAATAACCCGCGGTGGAGAGCTCACCATACATTTTTGAGCACCAAGTGTGTGCTGCAGGTCATTACGTAATCTCATCCGTTAGACCACGTCTTTATTATTTGCAAGTCATTTTACATTTTATTTTTTTCCCCTGGCGGTATAGCAACATTTGCCGGAAGAACTTATCGGTGCCCATACCTGGCTTGTATATTTGGACCACTGCCACAATGGCTCAACAGATTGAGCCTAGACAAGTTGCAGCCATATTGCTCTCTTGGCTCGACCTTGAGCTCATTTCATGCACCACTCTTCAAGGCCTCTGGGCAGGCTACGGTCACATCTGCGCCGTTTCTGCTCGATCAACTACTGAAGGCGCGACCACACGGTGGCAGCGCTTCTCCAAAGACCAGGGAAATGGCCAAGGCAGAATAATCCATCTCGTTTTGAAGATAGTTCGCCCTCCATCTACAACTGGAGATGAAGGGCATCTTCGTAAGATGTTCAGCTACGAGGTCGAGCAGTACTTTTACGATGAAGTTGCCCCTCGCCTTACCGACACCATAGCAGTAGCACAGTGCTTTGCTTCGACAAGAAGTATGAAGAAAAAAGCTATTGAGCATGGAATTGATCATTTGATGGTTACTCTCATGAACGATTTGAGGCTTGAGTTTCCCATTGCTGGCGAAAAAAGGGCGGTACTTTCAAGCAATCAGGTCTATGCAGCTCTAGCATGGTTGGCCAAGTTCCATGGCAGCTCATGGTCTTACTTGCCTCAGAATTTGGATGAGTTTCTTTTACCGCCGCTTGAAGAAGCCTCACGACGTCGAAATGATCCTACGTCAGGAAGGAAAGCCCTTTGGTTGAATGGAGGATATACGTATCTAGCCACTCGACGACAGGAATATCGATCACTTGAGCACGACAAGTTCTCAGAGTGGTCTGATATATTTTGTACCTCAGTGGACGGATCCCTATCCGTTGCTGAAAAAGCCGCCGCATTTCTTACGCCGCGTGGTAGGCCTTTTGAAACATACATTCATGGGGACGTGAAGTCAGAAAACCTTTATTCAACAGAAACTGGAGATGATGTGGTATTCTTTGACTTCCAGTATGCGGGGATCGGGTTGGGTGTTTGCGATTTGGCCAAGTTGTTCACTTGCTCTGTCCCAATGAGCATGCTTACCAACGATGATCCTATCCCAGACAACTTGGATATGGGTAAACAAGAAAAGAAGTTGTTGAGACACTATTGGACCATTTTAATGGAAAACCGACCGCATGGGAAAATACCTATGTACGATTGGGACGAATTTCTTCGACATTGGGAGACTGCCCTTGTCGACTGGTGTCGCTTCCAGGCGTCTTGGGGATTCTGGGGGAATACACAATGGCTAGAATCAAGAGTGAGATATATTACTAAAGATGATGGCTGGAGAGATTGGCTTCAGCGCCAATCCTAAATTATGAGGTATGAAAGCTTAGAATAGCATTGTTTAAGTATTTGAGATCTAAATATTATGCGACTATCATTGTGCATATCCTGTCATTCCATTTTAAACTACTTCTCTTCCATTTCAAACGTGTTTCCGTGTAGTCTCTGGAGAGAAAGAGTAATAAGGATCAACAAGTTGTGTCCCAGCTGGTGTCAGAGGAATAGGTTGAATGATGCCACTATCACTATTTGTGAACTCAATTAATATCTGTTTAATCGAACAATCTGGTTGAAAGGTATTGTAGTATAAAAGGAAACAGTATATAAAAAGTCCAGCATCGTTGTAAGGCGAAATACCTCATTCTCATTCTGTCAATGGATCAGTCCTAGCAGAAGTCTTTTGTGGCCACTTGAACCTCCTTTCTGCTCGTACATATAAGTTATTAGGCTTAATCAGTAAATAATAAGGATTATACTCGACGGTTCCCGTTTCGGCCAAACTAAATCTGTATCGGTACAGCAGCTTGGATAGGACGATTTTGACCTCTTGAAGGGCAAAGTTGAATCCAATGCAGCTCCGCGGGCCCGAGGCGAATGGTTGGTAGGATCCAGCAGGTCGATTTTTAACTTTCTCGGTGTCCCAACGGTCAGGATCAAACTTTTCAGCGTTATCCCAGATGTGTGGGTTGTTGTGGATGTGGTGCAAATCGGCAACAACAATCGAGTCCTTTGCCAACCTGTACCCCCCAGGTAAAATCATATCCACTAAGGCTGTTCTGGCGGGCTGGAACGAAGGATTGTGCGTCCGCTGAGTTTCCTTGATAAAGTTATTCAGGAACTTCAGTTCGTTTACCATATCTCCGGTCACTTGGATGTTTTCATCCCAGTCGTGGTCAATCAATTCTTGGAGCAATCTCTCTTGCATCCCTTCGTAGGTCACAAGGGCGTATATCATCCACGAAAGCAGTGAAGCAGAGGTTACAAACCCGGCGCCGGTAAGCACAACCAGAGCTGGTACAAATTGATCCCATGTCAATCGATTGCCTTTCAAGTCTCTTGCCCTAAGACAGTAGTCTGCCATGATTAATGACTAGTCAGCTTTAATCCCGCTAAAGATAGAAAGAATGAGTTCGTACTTACCGACCAAATTTTGAGACTGTAGAGCGGCATCTTGAAGGTTTAAATCTTCAACTCCCGTGGATGCTTTCTTGGATGCTTCGAATATCATCCTCTGGATCTCGTGCATATTGTCTCGAAGTTTTTTGGGGTCTCCGAATGGCATGTTTGCATACCAGCTACCGAAAGATGACACTCGCTTACTTAGTTCGACATTATGCGCGAGCTTGAGCACAAACTCGTGCAAAGGAGCATCAACAGAGGCGAAGTGATTGAAGTCCATACCAAGAACAAGTCTGCCGACTGCTTGAGAACCGATTTTCATCATGTATGGAAATACGTTCCATGCTTCCTCATCCAGGTCCAATTTGTCGAATACATTGAATGACTCTTCCACTGTTTTTTGCATTGCTGGTGCATAGTGTCGTACTGCCTTGGGGCCCAAAGCTGGCGGTAAAAACTTATGCGTAATCCGCCATGCCTCCGAATCTGTATCGCCAAAAAACAATCCAGCTTCTGGCATACCCAACGGATGTATGGGATGGTTGGGTATTATCTTTTTCGAAAAGAAAGCGCTCTCAGTGAAGAAGAGATTGGCCAAACGAGGATCATTAGTATGGTGGATGCGGCTCCCCATGTTGGTCGTGACGAATAGTGATCCGTATTTATTAAAGAGTCGTTGATGGTTTCCAAGATGATCGGGATATACTTCGAAAAAGCTTCCAACATATGGCAAACCACCTGGCCCCGGTATATCTCGTACAGATTTACCACTGATTGATACCGCAACGGGGTCGGTTGCTGCGCGTACCTCGTTTACCGATGTCAACTCGATATTTTGATGAATAAAGCCAACATCTAGAAGAGAGCGTAAGCACCACTGTTTGCATGAAATGTTTGTGAATAATACACTAACCGTTAGAGTCTACAATAGCAAAGTGAGATGCAATCAACTCTTGCAAATCCGCAAAAATGAAGTCCGAAGGGAACGTGATTTGGCGGGAGGTGGATGGTTGCTCCCCCAAAAGATGGAAAGATGAAGAAATCATGATGAAAGCTTATTTTAAGACGCTGATAGTATCTTAGTACAATTCAGAATAACGTTGAGAAGCCCGTCAGGCTTTATAGTCATAGATGTTAATAAATAGTTTGTTCACAAAATAATAATCGCAAGTACTACCACTTTCATGATTGTCCCGCCTGGGTCACTTCCCATGGCATGTCTCCGTGGAATTTCCATAGAAAGGGGCAAACGAAACATTGTTCGGATATTCTCCATGGTCCGTGGACCGTAGAAAATCAAGATGCGATGTAACATTATTATTCGATCCTGTTATGCATCCGTTGCAGTTGCAGAGCGAAAGCCGCCTTATCCTCGGTTAATGTACCCTTTTCGTATGCATAACAGAAGACATAAGGAGGGTTTGACATATTAATATTTACCAACCTATACCCTGCATTCCTCGGAAACCCACCCTCCTTCCCGCAGTTGGCGTGCGGGTGAGTGTTGTCGGCCGAAGATCACTCCGGAAAGGTTGCTGCCGGATACGCGGAGGGACAGATGCCGTATGCGTTTGTGGGGCTTCGGCGTTTTTAAGTGAGGGATCAGCGTCTAGGAAGAAACTACAATCTCCGTCTCGGATTGAACCATTCTGGGATTGCCGACAACTACCGATGCTAGTTGTTCCCGTCATACACCCTTTTGCGGATCATAATACCAGCCAGATTGTTCATATATAATTCGCACAAGCATCCCAAAACCTTTGAACGATTCAACCAAAACTACAAGTTCAGACATATAAAATCCAGTCAAAATGAGTCTAGAAACGGAATACACGGCGGACGAAGTTGCTCAGCACACCAAGACTGATGACATATGGATGACTATCCATGGGGAAGGTTCGTCGTCCTCATATCAAATGGACAATTGACACTAACTTTTCACAGTCTACGACGTAACCAAGTATGTCATGGATCATCCGGGAGGAATCGAAGTTCTGTTGGAAGCAGCCGGCACTGATGCAAGTGATCCGTTCGACAATGCTGGTCACTCAGATGATGCCTTCGACCTCATGACTCCTTTCCGAATTGGGAAAATAAAGGGACACGTTAACAAAAAGTCAAAGCTAACAATTCCTTTGCAACCTTCATTCGAGAAGCTTGATTCTACGAAACAATCCCATGGTCTACCAGGCATAACTTTGGGATTTCTTTCCCTGGGTATTGCGGCATCGACGTACAAGATTCTTAAGGGAGAACATGGTTTCTCAGCCTTGATACCAGTAGCCTTACCTCAAATGAGTCAGTTAACTCATGCACTCTCGATTTTGTCGATACCGATGGCTTCTACACAACCAAGTAACTCAAGTTACTCCAAGGGGCTACTGGGTAGCTCATTACTCTTAATGGGCTGTACAGCATTTGCAATACGGAAGTCTTTTGGCATTATCATGGGTGAAGCGAACTTCAGAACGTACCCAAATCACTTGAAAGTACCTAGACCAGTGACACGGGATCCCTTACTTCAAAGAGGCTGGTTGGATTCAGTGCTATCTCCCTTACCGTTGGCAAAGAAGATACTTATTGCACCAAATGTATACCGCTTGGTGTTTTCCCTACCTCAGCCAGAAGCAATGTTAGGCTTACCAACTGGTCAACACGTCGCTATTACGATGAACATTGATGGAGAAAAGGTGACAAGGTCTTACACTCCAGTATCCAATAACTTGGATTATGGTGTTCTGGAATTACTCGTCAAGATCTATCCAGACGGCAAGTTGACAGGTGGCTGTCTTGCCAACCTCCAAATTGGAGATGCGGTTCATTTCAGAGGTCCTAAAGGAGCAATGCGCTACACCAACGGACTTTGTAAAAAGATCGGAATGATAGCTGGTGGTACAGGCATAACTCCGATGTTCCAGCTCATTCGAGCGATCTGTGAGAACGACCGTGATGCGACAGAAATAAGTCTGATATACGCAAATCACACAGAGAACGACATTTTACTCAAAGACGAGCTGGATAAGTTTTCCCGCCTATATCCTAAGCTGTTCAATGTCTTCTACGTCATTGAGCACCCATCAACAACTTGGAACTCTGGAGTTGGCTACATAACGAAAGATATGGCAGCACAAAGACTACCACTTCCGGGAAATGATGTCAAAATTATGGTGTGCGGTCCACCTGGTATGGTCGGCGCAGCCAAGAAATTTCTTGGGGAGTTGGGCTACGAGACTCCGGGTGCAAACCCGAAGATGAGCGACCAGGTTTTTATTTTCTAGAGAGAGTGTGAAGACCATAAGACAGCCATCAAAAAGGTTGTGTGGCAAGAGGTTCTTATATTTCTTATATAGCGTCCAAGCCTAGCCAAAAACATTTCAGTTCTGTAGTTAATACATTTTAAAATTATGTCTAATTAGCGACGTCGAATATTTGTGCCATTGGTAAAACCCCATTTCGTCTGTAACTGGAATGCGACCCGCCCGTTATAAAGGGAGTGTCAATGCGCATGCCGATTATGCGATCTCTATGGCTTGACAACAGCAAGTTTACCACGAACGGGGACATTTTCTTGCCTCCCGATTTCGGGGAATTCTGACAACTTGACTCCCTTTCGGAATAGGAGACAATGTGTTGATCCACCAAAATGAAACATGCCTGTTTGTTCACCTTTCTTCACATGTTGGCCCTCTTTTACGGTGATATCCACCGAGCTGACTTCATCCATGCCAATAGCGATAAAAGCCATCAAACCGATTGCCGGATTATCTGCCTCAATGAAGATGATGCCTCGAGTTGCCATCGCAGACAGGTAGCCTTGACCGACCGAAATGCCGCCAGTATCGATTTCATGAACAGTTGGATCACCTACGCCTTCAAAGAGAGGCTCGCTGAAGTACGTGCCATCCTGGACGAAAGCGCGTTTGATGGTTCCAGAAACTGGGGAATGCCAACGGTGATAGGACAACGCCGAGAGGAACGCCTGGTAGACTGTCGCGCCGGCGAACTGTTGAGCGAGTGGATCGTGAGCCAGCATATCAAGCACTGAGTAAGGTTGGCCTTTTGCGAAAAATTTATCTCGCAGTTGAGCACCATGCTGAATGTTAAACACCTTTGATTCGCATGCATTGGCAATGACATTGTCGTCGTCCGGAGATGCGACGGGCCTTGCGTCATCGTGAACCTTGCGAGTGAAGAAGTCTAAGAGCTGTCAACATATTTGCCGCGTAATAATTTCACTCTTAAGAAAATCGATGTTGAGAAGCTTACCATCCCATGACTTATAGCCGTGATATTTAGCCGATGGCTCACAAACAAACATTTCTTCAAACTTCATGGACGACTTCAACGGAGCGTTGGCAACTTGCATGACGTCGTTTCGACCCGTTTCGCCGAACCAGCCCAGCCTGTGTTCTCCCAACACCTCGGCTGATTTTGGAGTCTGCGATGCATGTCAGCCAACAATTGGTGCTTGGAATTTTAAACGGTTGAATTGAGACTATAGAAAGCTCAAAATCACCTACCTCTAAGAACTTCCCCCACTCGTTTAGTACTTTCTTGATCGCTTTGTTCACGTCTGGGTCGAGGAACGCGGCATATCCACTGAGACAAGGCCAAGTTAGCGCTTTCGCCACCCAATGTCAAGGACTACAAGCAGCCATTGAAGTATGGATGTATCCATGAGTCTGCAAAACCTCGTCGACGCACCTTGGTGTTCCCATGGGGTAATCAAGGATTGCGCAAAATGGCACTCCCACAACACCAGCACTTTCGGCGGCATCAGTCCATTCTGGAGCTCTTGAGACGACGTGGTTGAGCACCTGAAGCATGTGTTTGTAGTCGCGGATCTGTTTAGTTCCTGTGGGATCGCGCCAGTATGGCCGTTTCTTTGGGATTTCATCAAACATTTGGACAAAGTACATGTATATTCGTGAGTTTCCTTCAATTAACTCTTTGAACTCCTGCAGCGCTGGTGTCAGTTTTTCATCGGGGTGCTTGTCGACGTGCTCCGTCACACGACGAAGATATTCGCGATGGACACGATGGTCAGCTGGGAGCCATGCGCCAGGCCTGAATCATGTCAAAAGGCGTGAGATTTTGATACTTTGACAGGTGAAAATACGGGAAGAATAATTCATACTTGTGGATGCGCCATTGCTGGGGGATGTCATGGTGATCGCCGTGTTGCCAAACCATTGTGAATGAAGAGATAGGTTGGAGTAGAGTAACACCACTAAAAAAAATATTTTTACTTCAGCAGATGCCTTTTCAACTTATGCATCTATATCTAATCGAACCATTTGAGCTCTACAGCATTATATACGTCGCAAGTCAAAAGTATGGCTTCATACTTTCTACATGGTAGTGGGTCTTATAAACGGCAATGATGCAATCGTGATGTGAGCGTTACCCAATTGAATCTCAGATCCTCCAAGATTTCTTTTCTATATAAAGTGCCGCATCCTGGGACCATGGAGCTGATCAGCCACTATAGTGCCGATTTCCCGCTTCCACGCCATCATGCATCAGGAGAAATAATGGATACACGGCTCTTCGCATGTGAATCGGCCGACTTTCCCCTTCCCTCTTCTGCCCATAGCGCGCCTCCTCTAGACTGCGATGCCTTCTAGATCTTAACGCCATTTAGCTAGTAGTTGCCGTTGCCTACTAGGTATGGCACATCTTTTATGCGTTCGAGTGTCGGGCAAGATCTTCGAACTGGGATACAGATGCCAAATTAACAAATACGAATCGGTCGATGCAACTTTTCAATGAGGCCACTTAATACATCGCTGAAAATTGAACCAGCTTTGGGCGGCCATCGATCTAGCTGAGAAGATTTAGCGCACCGCTAAGGTAGACATTGCCGCGAGTCCCGAATTGTCACCCGATTTTCCGGTTTTCAAAAACAAAAGATCTTCGCAGAAAACAGATTGGCACTGGAGCCTTTGTATGATGATGATGTGATAGTAATGAGAGAGGCCATTGACTATGGTGCACCTTGATAGACGCTATAGAAAATGAGAGGAGAAGGAGGCATAGTCTTCGTATCGGGTTTCCTTTCAAAACAGTGCTCTTTGGAGCCTCTATGTAGTCCACACACGCCATCAGCGGCATCATCCAGCAAGTAGAGGTCTCTGGGAGTCCCAACGGTACACATGACATT
Source organism: Trichoderma camerunense (assembly GCF_050948025.1). NCBI lineage: Eukaryota > Fungi > Ascomycota > Sordariomycetes > Hypocreales > Hypocreaceae > Trichoderma > Trichoderma camerunense. The sequence goes on from NW_028145368.1 coordinate 3,269,064, forward strand.
AAAATCGATGGTGATATCGATAAAGTTGTCCTTCATCCCCATGCAATCATAGGTATGTTTACAGAAGTATTATTTGCCCACAGCCTTTTGCAGCCATAGCAAAGCCTAGCCACAAGTTCGATGCATTGCGCATGCTCTAGCGGCAGGTGGGGTGCGCAAATGGTTGCTTGGAAGTCTCAAATGCCGAACACACTCTCGCATTTCACCGACAAAAAACGATAAATCCTATGTTACTGAAGATATTATTGACTCAGAGAGGTCTAAATTTGAGTTTGCAGAAGAAACAAGGACGGTATGGGATAGGATACTACCTATCAGAAGGACTCGTATTGTAGAGAGGAGGCAGGGATAAAGGGCACTACGAAACAGGTTGGATATGGGAAGATTCCGCTCATCAATGCAACCACTCAAGGCACTCACGGCTGAGATAAATATGGGTTATAGAAATAATTACTTGCATTTGAATGAAATTATAGAATCACCGTAGTGGAATGGTGTTCAATTTGCCTCCCATACGAATGGGAGGCAAGTCGCAGCGTTGAATAGGGTAGGTACAGAAATATAGAAGCTGTCAACATGGAACCATACAAGTCAAATGCAATAGGCTCTATGATAGTTATCGCAATGGAATTCGCTACATACTAAGTACCTTACCAAGAGTTGTCATAGGACGCGCTGTTTTCGTCCAATAGTGCCATTAATCAGGCGGCCGAGGCTATTATACAAAACTTAAATCGTAATTCATCTCTCTAATTAATCGGCTACCGACTTGCTCATAGATTGCAATACTTAGCATAAAATATATATTAGCAATCAAAGGATACAACCGCGGCTTGTCTCAAACGACCGTGAATGGAAAGCGTAGGTAATTACGCCCCTGTGAGGCCTGATATGAGCAGATCCTTGTTCACAATCTCTTCTTTCTTGGCAACCAACTCGTCAACATCCCAATTAGCCCATGCCAGCCGTCCAGATAAAAATGCAGCCTCTTCTGAGGTAGCCCAGACAATAAACTCAGCAGAGAGCTTAGCATCAGTCGTTGGCATATCCGAAGATCCCTCAAGTCCGGACTTATGAAACATTGCCGTTTTAACAGCACCTGGGTTAATGCTTATAAAGCGCGCAACAGATGATGGGACATCAACAACAGCCAACTCAAAGATGCGGGCCAACGCAATCTTGCTACCACTATATGCCCACAGATGCGGCGCTCGGACAGCAAATGAAGCAAATGTATTGAGAGCAACAACCACACCTGGTGACTTGGGTTTGCTTGCCAATCGGTGCTGTAGATAAGCCTGCGTAACAATAGTTGTGCCAAGGACGTTGACCTCAAAGCCTTTCCACCACTCGTCTATATCGGCAGTAAGAAAATTCTGAGGCTCAGACATAAACCCGGCATTGTTGACGAGTGTATCGGGTGATTCTGGTAGAGATTCAAACAATTTCTTGACAGATGCTGTGGACGAGATATCGACAAGGCGGTAGCTGGCCTTTAGCGATGGGAAGGCTTGTGCCAAGTCGTTAACTGTCGACTTCAGGCTGGACTCAGTACGCCCCGCCAAGATAATCGACGCAACACCAGCCTCAGCAAAGCTACGAGCAATTGAAGAGCCAATTCCGTAACCACCGCCGGTCACGAGAACTGACTTTCCCCTAAATTCTTCATGTAGCTTTGAAGGTGAAAGTCTTGGGTAGGATTCAAAATGGAAAGTGGAGACAATTGGTGATGCCATTGCAACAGAGATTGTATAAAAGAACCGAAAGTTGTTTAAGATACTGATATATATGTATGTGCGTGTTGATTTCAGAAAAGATCCAGGTTATACTGTTATACACCGTGTCTCTTTATATATTTCGCAGACAGCCACGTCGTCTTATCTCCGATTGCCACTGTTGGGCCGTATCACTGTTCTGTGTATTTCTAATTGGTACTCTATGTAAAGATTCGTCCCACCAATTGATCTCTCTACGCAATGCTAGTGAAAAACATCATATCGGATCATGTTACATAAGTCCTATCAAGGAAGAGACGTCACCCAAATTGATGCGATAGTGAGAGGACTGTTGAGTAATCATTAAATTCTAGCGTTAGCTAATAATCGGATGCAGCTTGTCCCATGAGTCGGATCATGCGCAGCTTGAACAAAGAACTACGCCACACTCTTGAATTTCTAATACTTAAGTCCGAAAGCGCCCAAAGTTGTGAGAACGAAGGATTTGTCGTACATAGCAAATAGCTTTGTTTGGTAAGTAACCGAGGTACTCAGTAGTTGATCGGATTTGCCGAAATGTATACTTTTGCTTCTACACGGCTATCGCCCCCTCATCCGTTCATTGCAGTTCTAGAACAGATCACCCTGTGAACACGTCTGCTTCGTTATCAAATAGTAGCCCAATATCTCAGCCAATGGATTAACGCATTTTCTTTTCTCACTAATTTAAATAATAACTCATTTCTATTCGCTGCTCATTCCCTTCATTAGGTTGTGTTCCACAGAATACGTCGATAGTATTGCTGACTCTATGACAATAAATATCTTTATAGAAGAGTATTCAACAGAAAGTAGCGATTAATGACATCAATTAATAGCTTCAATGAACTTTGCACGATATTATCTGATTAAGTTTTACATTAGGAGGGCTTCTCAAGAGATATCTAACCCGCGAATGGATTCAGGGCACTAAATGGATCGTATCTACGGGTATACTCGCTGCGATATTACTCATATTCATTTATGGGTTATGAAACCCCATTCTAAGCTATTGAAACCAATCAGAATCATTCGAGAGGCATCTACCACTGCAAAATTTGACCCTTCTGAGTGATGAACCTTCCCGACGTCTCCTGTGATGCCTCATCAATAATCTTAAGCATCCCATCTACACTGGCCTCAATCGTATCGGGAGGGCCAGATGCAAACCCCCATTGATCAGCAACAAATTGTCCCGCACGCGTTTGTACCCAACCTGGATGCAGCGCAATTGTAACGAGGCCCTTGTCTCTATTTTCCAAATGCAAGGCTTTAGTGAGCCAATTCTGAGCCGCCTTACTCGGGCCATAGGCACCACCGGGCACAGGTTCCATCTCCCCAATGCTACCAACTGAAGATGTAATCATCACAAGCTTCGGTGAAGGTGAATTCTGTAGCAGTGGCCACAGTGCCTGGAATACCATCAGAGGAGCGATCGTATTGACTTCAAAGGCAGTACGTAAATCTTCTGCCGTTGTCTCGGCCGCTGGTACCATAGGCGGAGCCCCTCCGGCATTATTAATGAGAACGTCGATATGATCTATATCGAATTTGAAGGCATCTTTAACTTTGTCAAGGGAGAGAGTCGTTGAGAAGTCCAACGTTGTGATCAGGAGGGTACTGCCTAACCCCTTATTAACCAGTTTAGTCTCATCGGTAATGGTTGAAATGCCATGTTCGTTGCGAACGGTTGCGATAACAGTCGTGTTGTCGCGGGTAAGAAGTGCCTTAATAAGTCCAAGGCCAAGCCCCCTATTTCCACCGGTGACTACGTAGATCTTCTTTTCGCTGTCTTTCCCCATGATGTTTGTTGTCAATCGAATCTCTATGTTTGTGGAGTCAATCTGGCATTTGCCAATAAGGAGCGTTATGAAAAGGGGTAACAAAAGATGCATCAGAGGATTGGACCTTTTATACCTTTATTAGGTGGGGACATTGGCTTTATTTTTCTCACAAATGAGGGGTAGCTGTGGGATACGAATATCGTGAACCTGGCTGCCTAAAAGGATTCAGTCCCACGCGATGCCCCTTAAACGACGACCACAGGGCTTCTATCACACAAATACCTTTCAGGGCCACTACTCTAAGATGGAATTTTGGAGATCAAACTGAAGATTGGGTTTAACGTGTCTACTTACTCGATAGAGTTATTGCAAAATAATATAGTTGAGATGTTGTGAACATTTTCTTATTTACGTATGATCCAATGAACAATCTTGTGTCATACCGTGGAATTACTAAGTATTAGGTCTAAGAATATTTTAGACATGACGTATACAAATGAAATCCTTCGTGTCTCCAAAAGAGGGGGTGGATGGGAGCGAAACCAGGGGCTAGCACCCAAATACAGTTGCATCGGTGAAGTATAGATGAGTAGTATTAATGGACCATTGTGTTCGATATCATTATATATCAGATAATTCATTTATTAAATCAGTTATTTGATCTTTATTTTACGACTGAAGAGTGTTCAATTACTGTAAGAATCGGGGGAAAAAAATGTTGCGCCAATTAATGGGCGGTTACATGCCTACCCCTATCAAAAAAAGAAGGTTATGAGTCTATCATAGACTTAATACGCAGTTCCTTTCGCAGACAAGGATTCTTGATGATTTTATGATGATATCGCGGACTTGGGACCTGTTAGACGATCCGTCGACGCCGAATATCATAATGGCGGCCATGAGGGCTGGTATTCCGGTACCAGGGGCATCCGCTCCGTCACAAAGATCGGCTAAGTAAACACAATAATAGATACTATAGATTGATATCACATTTTATTGTCTCATTGTTCACTCAGGGCGCCAATAAAACTTCGAATTTACGAAAATTTGCAGCAACATATCGACTTTCCGTGAAATGATACCCATGTGTCTTATGCGACCAGATCCAGGTGGTCTCCACCGCCTGACATTGTGAACGACCATTCGTTCCTTCTTTATGCACATTTATTCTTTCAACAAATATTCATCGAACCAGGCAATTGCTTGGGAAAATGCTTGCTCCTTGGCAAATTTCTGTATCTTCACAGCTGGATCACCTCGAATTCCGAAGCCATGCTCAACGCCAGAAAAGAGGTTTATCTGGAAGGGCTGTCCTGTTTTGATGAGAATTTCTTCCGATTTGTGTCTCATCGCGGTAGTAAATATAGAATCAGTTTCAGCCGCTGCAATGGACAAAGGTCCTGATAACGCAGCCAACTCGTTTTCCTCGACGAAGCTTGGGTGAGCAATAAAAGCGACATCAATACCGCTCTTAAAATGTCGTAATACATACTAGTTTGACAAGTTAATTAGGTACACACTAATGCAAATGTCGAGATAGCTTTACCTTAGCACCAAAGCAGTATCCAACACCTCCAATTCGATGTATTCCCAACTGCCTTAATGCTTTGATTCCAGCAACGAGAATAGGGTCAACGTGCTCGGTAGTATGCGGATTGTTGCCGTTGGAGCCATTGGTAAGCCAACTCATTAGGTCAATGGTCGTAAACTTGTTCAATGGTACTGCATCTCCATTGAATACGTCTGGGATAAGCGTAGTGTATCCTTTGGCGGCAAAACTGTCCGCCAGGAGCTGGCTATTCGGATATATACCCATTGCCTCCGGAGCAAATAAAATGCCAATACCTTTATTCGGATTCTCGTCTGGCGCAGTTGAGAGATAGGCATCGAACCCTCCTTCGAGTTTGATAAGCTTTCCCGTTGGGGTACCTCTAGAAATGCACGTTAGCGAAGGCTCGTATCAATTTGAATGGATAACTACACGGTAATTTCGGAGGCTATGAATCGAAAGAATACATACTCGTGGAGAGTACCAACTGTACAGCAGATTTTTGGATGGCTTGATGCCATAATGATAGATGATTTCCCAAGTTGATAGGCGAGGGATCGGAAGACAAGGTACTGAGTGGTATTGGAGAGCGGATGAGAAGATATGGAGAATATATACTCGTTGGGGCTCCTCTGTTACCTAACAAAACGTTTATGTAAATTTTCTCCCCCGAATCACAGAGAGAGTCCTACAGAAAGTCTACTTGATAGTAGAAGCTCCGATAGAAATAGTTGCTTGGGGTTGTTTTAATGGAGAAGAGCTTATGATAACCCCGCCTCCCCTTGGTGTAGTACCATTTACCGTAGCAGGCTACATCGGATCGGCTGACTGCTTCATAGCACTAGTGTTTGTAAAGCCAAGACAGGGTGATTAACAAGGGCTCAAATTAAGGTTACAAGATCCCAGGTTGTCTCGAGCATTCATCCGCTGGCTGATGGCGCAAAAGCTGGAGCAGGAAATGATGAACATACCCCGCTTCTTACTTGTAAATGCTCAAAAAGTAGCTACGCATATCATCTCTTGTCATTCCTGTCAAGTAGTCTAGTTAGTCTGCAGTCGTTTTATTTTCATCAATGTTTACTGCCAGGATCCTCATCACCACCTTCATCCTTATCAGGCATAGTGATGCCTAGGCTTCTACCCTGCCGCACATTCGGCCTTGTTGGATCGTACATGAACACGCTGCCCAAGTCCGCACCGAACCACCGCAATTTAGCGCAATCTCGACAAGCCCGAATGCGATATTACGCATATGGTAGAAAGTAGGCTAGCTTCTTGTGAGCTTCCATTTACCTGAATTTAAATGCAATTCTAACATTTTTCCCTAATGTCGGTATTTTTGCAGGCATCATACTGCAGATCCTGAAAGAAGTATTGAAAATGGGTAAATGACCTGAGATTTAGATGCATTATGCTCAAGCTACTATCCATGGACGCTCATTACAATTCTAAGCGCAACCAATTTAGAAATGGTGCTGACTATGAGGCACCGATATATATTCCACTTTACAAGAGTAAACCAACCTTGAGCGATGAACGTAACTAGATTTAGTTATACCAGTACCATGAGAGAAAGGATATTTGCGTATCATAACAATACCCTGTGCCTTGATTGAAAGACAAGATGCATTTAGCTGTTTTGTACCAAAAGCATTATCTCCTGCTTTTCAAGAAGCGACATATATGCACCTTGGAAACAAAGGTTAACATTTGCATAAACATTGATGAAACGACAGGCTTACCAGCTGCTAGCCATCGATGGTTAAGAAGACGCAAGGTATTCTTCAATATGGATATTCTCTCGCTGATGGATTTTTGCGATGTCGAGCGTTGCAGCTTTGCATAAATGCAAGTTGCTTTATAAAGAAAATGTAACAAGAAAGGAGATACTCGTTCGCATTTTTGTCCACCCATTTCTGTCAGGAAGTTTGATATCCACTCTATTGCGGCGTTGAGAGAAGATTCAGCTTCTATCGACAGAGGCCCCATAATGGGATTTTCCCCGTCTAGCAATACGCCAGGATAGTCCAGTAGAAGTATACCGCTGGAAGAGATTAGACATGGCGAAATTTAAACCGTGAAAGACGTATTCCTTACCTGAAACACACCGCCATCTGACTGCAAAATGCCCACTGTCTCATTGTGCCTTCCATAAATGAGAGGTTGACAAGAGCCATAAGAGTGCGCCGTAATTGAGTGGTTTCGGTATCAGGTTCCTTTGCGACAGTGTATAACGCTTGACTTAGTAAATGAGCGGTTTGCGCAAACCGAGCAAAACGACCCATATAGGAGCCCGACGATGAGCCAATTGTCAAGGAGTTTTCTGGTCGTGATTCCTGGAAGATTTATGATTAGTATTATATTTGCATTTTCTGTATTAAAAACATACTCCTGTGTCCCACTCTTGGTCATCAGCGGGAAGATAGCTATCTGGTGATGGATCTGGAGTGATGAGATGTCGACCAGGATTGCAGAGATTGAGGTATCTTGTCCTTTGTTTTAGCACGAATAGCCACATTGTGTCTCTTTCAAAGGTTCCTTACCGGTCTAAGATTATAATAGACCACCACACTCGGCGTTGTTCTTCTACTTCATTCCATGGAAGCTTGTCCAATATTTGCGAAGTGATACTTTTTTCGATCTCGAGTGCCGCCGCATACCTAGCACATTGTCCTACAGATAAAAAAGCAGCCGGATATATCGCATGTCCTAGTTCGTAAATCGCAATAAGTACACCGGCTTGCAAAACTGTAACCGATAGTATTCCCGACGACTCCATTTCAAAATAAAATTGCTTTGCTGTTCGATATAGCACTGTTTTTGCCGTGGTGGTAAGAGAAGAGCTTAGTTTCATGCATATGACAAGCAGGCAGAGCTCGGACTTTCTATGCGTGAGATAGTTAGGCAGATTTGAAGAGAATTGTTTCTTTGACAAAATTGGCATCCACGTGTGAATGGAATCGAAATAGGTATTGGAGATGTTCTGAATGTCGACTATGGTACCAACATAGTCAGCAACCATTTTTGGGATCGCTATATCCACTTTGGGAGTTTCTAATTGTAGATGATAGAAAAAGTCGGGGTCCAGAAAGCGTGATGCAAGAATATCCGAGATATTGGGATCCGAGATGCCAGAGCGCCCTGGCCTTAATCTCTCGGTTGGCGTATGAAACAAAGACGTATTGGATCCAATAGGCATCGATTCATCTCCCTCAGGATTTGCTATCTGGCGCGTTCGTTCTTTACGGCGATACGGGTATTCACACAGGATCTGCCTCCTGAATGAACGCCGGCATCGTTAGCGTTGTTCCCTCGGTGAGAATACAGGTATTCAGTAGACTTCACATACTGCGTGCAAAGTGCACATCTGGGGTAAGTTTTGTCGCAGCGCCTCTTTGAATTCCGGCAAGCGATGCAAGCATATGGCGAATGAGTGATGTTCACTCCACTCATCGGGTTCATGCTGACTGGTTGAAATGGTAACTGATAGATGTGAGTAAATTACAAAAACATGTGCGGTGGTTCGGCGCGGACTCGTCGGTAGAGATGACTGACCGACATATGGACAAATATTATCGGCAGCAATTGCTTTTTTCTCTAGGGCAGCAATGACTAAAGCTTGCCTAGACACTTGAAGAGGAACTAGAAAAGATCAATGGTCGTGCGTCGGTCATAACTCCCGTAACAAAGGTGCCAACATTTTCTTTAGCGCAGAAGCCACCCGGGAGCTGCGGATCTAGAGGTCATTGGCAGTACCTCAAGCATCATGGAAACGTGGAGCAGAGAAATGTATCCTAATGTTCAGATAATTCGGGCTATGTCCGCAATGTAAGTCCGCACCGAAAGCCACCCACTAAGCGTAGCCAAACTCCACGCATACCGTACCTTAATGGAGATTCAGTGCCTACTAAGTATGCAACAGCGGTTGGTGGCTCCACCAAGTAGCTGTTGCGTGGAGTTTGCAGGTTATTACTATACGAGCTATTCATTCTGCACTTCCATGATATTTGATAATAGCCGGTTGTGAGGCTTTTGGACCACATCGCCAAGCTATTTGGAGAAGAAAAGATGAGGCAGGCAGATTTGGTTCGACGACAGGTAGACAATCCCAACACACTAAGCTAACGTAATGCATGGGTGGCCCGCACTGCACAAACATCATCGCTAGAAACGTTTTAATCTATGCCAAGATATAAAGAAGCTTTATGCAAGAGAATATAATTGAGTCGCTTGATTTGAATAGAAAAATGTCCGGGGTTCCTCAGATTAGACCCTCGAATTAAATAGGGACCTTGGAATAAGCGACTAAAATCTTGCCGTTATTTCTTATCTCAATCCATAAAGCAGAGCATATGTAGATATAACATAGAAACGATCGACATTTTAGCAGACCTAAAATTAATATGATCTTTCGCCTGTTGAATACTTCTTACTGAGGGACTTTTGTCTATCCTTTCTTTCATTAGGTGAATGGGTCATGCGACACACTACCAATTGGTATTACGGCGGATGATTTCAATCTCCCAAACAATGCTTCATATACAGCTGGCCCAATATTCGAGCGATACTTTGGCCTGAAAGAAATCATGAGAGACGAGTCATGAGAGAGAAAACAGCTTAGCGGCAGGCTGTACCTCTGCCACATTTAAAAGGGCATGATTTGGTGGTTATGGCTTATGTGTAGCTGAGGGATTCTAGTGTGATTCCCATAAAACATACTTTAAGGAGGTCAATTAAATGGACAAATGAATAGAGGATCGACTCATAATAAAATGGCAGTTAATTCATTACTCTTCTGAGGCTCTCTGGTTATACTGGACATTTCTTTCCTGCTGGTCAGACCGGTATTAAAACTGAAAGTTGGATCTACAAACTCATCTTGGTTTGAGTACAAGGGAATCTTGATAGGGGAGTGATCAATAATTAACAAGGGTTTGATTATCCAAGTGAAAGTGAAGGCTTGCTGCACGATGGATAAGATATAGAACTATCGCCATGATCTTACTAAGGAAAGGTACGTGTGTCTCTATACGTTGAAGCTCGGTTAATACTGCCAGAACTCCTCTCCTATTGGATCATACGACGATCATGTATTCAGTGTTTTACGATCAGAGTCCAGCATGCTAGTTTTATCAATTTTTTTATTTACAGAGACCAAAAGTCAACTTTCTTATATACATTCCATATAACCGCAGTGAAATACCCTCTACTTGACCAGCTGCCCCCCCTTATTGTAAAACTTCAATGGTGAAGCGTCTATATCCTTTGGTAGCTTCGGCCAAAATAGATACCCGATAATGCTGAACCCCCCATGTCGCGAAGAATAATGGTATAAACTATTGCTCTCTTCTCACAACCTCAGCTTAAATCCTTGTAAGCAGATTATCAGCGAATGTCCAGTTCTTGGATCCATCCCAGTTGATTGACCACGTCATCAAACCCTTAAGAGCGCCGTTATAGTGATCCCATGCCTGGCCTACCAAGGCTGGGGTCATGTAGCCACCACCAGCGCCAGATTGCGCGGGTAATCCAGGAACTTGCATGTTGTAGGGAACCTTGATTGTGGTGCCTTGGATAGTGATGCCATTGTTTAAGCAGTCAGTTTGTGCGGTGAAACCTTGAACAGTGCCGGCCGCATATGAATCGCCGGAGCAACCATACATGTCGCCGTTGTAGTATTGCATGTTTAGCCACCACAATCGGCCGTTGTCGACGTATTTCTTGATAATTGGGAGATAAGAACCCCAGATGGATCCGTACACAACACTGCCACCTGTCACATACGCCGTCTCTGGTGCCATAGTCAGGCCGAAGTTGGAAGGCATCTGTGCAAGGACACCATCAATGATGCGAATCAAGTTGGCCTGTGATGTGGATAGGGTGCCGATGCTGCCGCTTCCAACCAATCCCGTCTCAATATCGATATCGATGCCGTCGAAGTTGTACTGCTTCAAGATTGGGACGATAGTCGAGATGAACTTATCGGCGACAGTGCTAGAGCTAAGGTCGATACCAGCAGTGGCGCCTCCAATAGACATGAGGATAGTGGCACCAGCTGCTTTGGCCTGGCACATTTCGGCTGGTGTCGCAACTTTAACAGTAGCATCCATGCCATCTTCCCACAGTGCCGTACCATCTGAGAGGATGACTGGGAAAGCGGCATTAATCACGTTGTAGCCATTTTGTGCGATCACAGGGTTTTCGATAGGCGTCCATCCAAATCCGGGGTGAACACCATTAGCTGATCCATCCCAATTCTCCCAGTATCCTTGAAGAACCTTGCCAGCTGGCTTTCCCTTAGTTGCACATGTGCTTTGTGCGGAAGCAGTGCCGAATAATGTTGATGCGATGACAGGCAAAAGCAGAAAGCTTGCGTCCAGGAGGCGTGTCATGTTTAAAATGCTTGATTGAGTTGACGATAGGTGATCAAAATAGTTACTCAACCGAGCTGTAAGAATAAAGTGATTCTTGGATTTAGCTACACAATGGATGAAGGGGCCCTTGAGGTGCTTTTATAGAAAGTAAGCTCCTGATATCTGTTTCCCTTTAAGTTTTGCCATACCTGGATGCACAAATTTAGAAGGTAGTATTACTCCCACTAACTTTAGCCTTCGTTTGAGTTACAGCAGATTCATGTGGATCAAAGGATGTTCAAAGCATCAGATACCACAATGTGAACTACATTATCCGAAGGCCCACAAAATTTAAACGGTATTGAGCATAGGATAGCAACTAATGACCCGGCCCTAGATTGGTGATGTGTCTTATCAGCCAGGTGCAGCCTTGTAGTCAACGCCCATGATACCATTGCACGCCGCGTGATACTGGCTGCTGCCTCTATTCAGTGTACTCATTTCGGGAAAAGCGCATTCCCCGCGTTTTAGCTTATGAGGTATTTGGCTATAGTAATCTGTGCAAATAAATAGGAAGGTGAGGCGGAATCACGCGCCCGCGATTAAACGTAACGTAGGATCTTCACAGGGTATCCAGACTGACCTTTGACAGCATAGTCAACGCAAGTGTGTTTAATGTCTGAAGAAGGAAGTTCGGATCATAGGCAGTGATAATGATCAGCGGGGGGCCAGCTTACATACGTATATAGGGAATTTAGATCACGTTGCAGCAAATGTAGAAGCAGGTCCTTAAGGCATGGGTTACATTGCTTGGCAAGGCATGTAACATCAGTACAGAACAACTATGAGTTCTACTCGTACTAGAGATATAGCGCGGGCCATCGGTCATTCGTGAGTACTCGCGCAAGACTGTCAACATTCCGTTGTAGATTGCGGAGTACAACTACAATCCTTGCAATGTTTGTCTCGAAATTACGGGCCTTGTGACTCCTAGTTGCTGGGCCTGCGCTGTGGCCTTCCATATTTGGCGCTCCTGCCCGGGACCCCCACCAATGACCAAGGTTCTGGCTTCGTCAAATACTCCTATCTTAAATTCTCCGTCGAGATAGATATGCTCTCTTTTGTCAAGCAGCCTGGGTCGATAAGAGGCGGCAGCTAATCTGATAAAACTTACGCGAACGCCTTAACCCAAGCTCAATCAGATCTTACTTGCTTTCACCGATCCGTCTAACAACGAGAGATGCAAGGTGTACAAATGGTAAAATCGTGACTTGTAAATGAGAGTTTCACACCAAAGTCACGTTTTACATCAAGATTTCGCAAGATAAAGTTCGTCGAATGTAATCCAAGAAACTATAGCATGATGTCTAAAGTAAAGGACAGTACTTCTCATAGTACAGGAGGTACCAGTAACAGAGAACAACTTTTTTCAGATGCAACTGTAAACGAAATGCGATATTCCCGTAACACTAATCCTTGCGAAATTTGTCGCTCATAGGTTCCAAAATGAAGGTAAGTAGATTACAATCATTTGTATTGTCATTTACCATATGTGTCTACGGTCTCAATGTATAAGAATAATAATGTTGACCCATTGGCCTCTGCCACGGTATACCTCTTCGTGGCACATATCTATCCAACCTAACCATGTCATATATTTACCTTTTAAGGGGTAATGGCCCTCAAATCTCGTTTATTGATGACTGAAGCTCCAATGGAGTGTTTCTGCCTCAGCTCTTGTCAAACATGCGATGTACTGTCTACCAATGATGATGTATGCCTTCTTATGTTTAAGTTCTGTCTTTTAACGACCTTTTCTTTCGACTAGACTAGCCGCTCGTCAGCCACGTATGTGTCGGCTACGACCAGAATCCAATCGAATGCATCAACTATCTCCATAAGTTCGTCCACCTTGAAAAGCTCTTGCGAAATAGCAGTTATGCCCATGGACGATCCTAAGTTAATACTTGATGTCTAGGACATTGAGCGGAAAATTTCGACCTCCGAAAAGATTATCGCGGTGTTGTGACGTGACAAGTCTAAGCAATTAAAAAGTGACAAGTCATGAGATGTGAACTGTTCGCATTTTCGGAAAATTATAGGCATAGACATATCATCATGTGGTAATAAGCAATGACTTATTGGACCCATCTTGACACGCGGCCGACTGCCACGATCTATGAAAGGCTCGTTTGCAATCCAGTTTCTCCCGCTAAGGTTAAAATTATTCCATTTGAATTTTTTTTTTTCCGATAGAGCGATAAGATTCTGACTGTTACTTGGATATAGATTCACCTTGCCTGCTCGTCGACACATGTTTATTGTTAATCACCCAACTACATCGCCGCGTCTGCTGGCATCCATCTCCGTTGCGCAAAATTGACTGTAAAGCCTATTAAAAATCTCAAGATGCACCAACATCTTGTTCATATAACAAACCTTTTGGCGTAACAGCTGTAGTGGCTCAAGAAGCAGGAATGTCTCATTCCATGTGACGCTGCACACCGTGTATCCCGTCGCCTCCACACCCAAAGAATGCATGCAAAGGTCAACATCATTTATAATGTAGGAAATCGTATACATCGTATCGGTTCATTCCTCTCGTCCCATATAGGTCTTGCTTGCTACCCTTGTGGCCTCCATATCCGCTGACCTTCTTCCACGACTATTCCTGCCCCTGGAAGAATTTGTCTCAACATTTCGTTGGCCCCTTTACTTGCATCCCGTGCCTTTTCCCAATGCCGGGGATATCCCAAGCTGACCTCTTCATATCTCACCCCTTCTTTGACATCTGTCCGTCGAACATGCAAATGTCCCGAGACCACCACCAGTGCCCCTCCGTAGTCTGCTCCAAAACGCCCGACCTCTGTCCAATCCTGAGTTCTCTTCGTTCCACACCACAGAGAAAACCGAGGGACTTTTGGAATGAAGACTAAATCTTCTCGTAGAGGCCAGTGGTTGACAATCACAAATTTCGAATTCGGATATCTCGAGGCGTAGTCGGAAAATTTGAGCTCCCATCTCTCGCACAGTTTCGTACACCATTCGTCCCGCGAGCTATATGGGTCTGGATGCAGCACGGCCTCGTCCGTGGCATAAATGTTCTCTTCCATCGCCCATTCCAACGCTTTCTCTCGGGATACATCTGCCGGGCGAAACGAATAGTCGTATAATGTGAATACTAGCGCGATCACCACATCAACGCCATCCGGCCCGGGCCATAGCATCCAATCATCCTCTGGCGTGAGGACACCGTACTCCCGTGCCAGTTCCACCAAGGCATTGTATTTTGCTTCACCTTTTAGTTGATCGGCAGGGTGCTTGGCCATGTGAGACGAGATGCTGTAGAGCTCATGGTTTCCTGGGACCCAGAATACGTGCGTGAAGCAGGCTTTGGCGCGCTCAAAGGCAGCCGTTAAGTGCGTAGCTGATTCGCCAATGTCACCTGCAAGAATGAGACCACTACCGGGTGGTTTTGGCTGCAGAAGATTCCATGTTGAGGTATTTAGGGGATACGAAAGATGCAAATCGGAGATGGCATAAAGCTTCGCCATGGTTACTTGATGCTGGAGATGGGAGAGAGATAAGCGGAGTGGGGTTAGGCAGTCAGCCTTTATAACGCGTTTGATCAAAGGAATCGCTTACCTAACGTGAGACATGACTGCAGAATTATGACATCAAAAAAAGTATCATGTACTTGCTGAAATGCCTTTGCGCAACCTGCAAGCGTTTCAATGCTTAGTCCGCATATCATTGGCTGGAATTTGCCTTGTAATTTGACATTAAAGGTCGTGTACACCTCAGCTCTTTGCGTCTTATCATCGACCCACAGCCTTACTTAACAGTAGCTACTGAAGATGAACGCATCCGCCCTTGTACGGGTAGGACAGCGGCCGCTAGCGACACAAGTGTAAATGACTACGGGGTAGTTGGGCCGCTATTAATACAGAGAACCTGGAGCAAAATGGTCAAGGCAGCTGAGCACTTATTATTCAAGCTTGTGTTGTTCTGTTGTTTACCTGATTTGTTCCGTTAGAGTATTGTTTATATGGGTCGGTATCGCAGTTTGTTGGTTATGTACACAAGTGGCAGGTCAGTACCATAGACGAAACTTGAATCATCGATAAGGCGCATGAAAGTATAGGTCCTTCCTTAGCTTTTATTCCACCACTCTGGGTGGAGATGATTCCCAAAAGCCTAACCTTAAAACAAGTGTGCAACTCAAAGCTTAATATGAGCCACGCTATCACTCCATGGAGTACACCGTGATTGAAGGCAGGACTACCACACACAATAGCCGAGAGTTCTATCTTCCGCTTATTTATTTCCAATTAAAAGTGTATCGGATTACGTCGCATATAACCCCGGATGCGTGCAGGTTAATAGGTACCGTTCTAATCGTGGCTACATTGCCATATTCACATAAATATTAACTATCTAGCTAAATGAAGAGGCCAAGCCTTCATCGCAGGGGACAAAAAAAGGCAAATTGCGCTATTTCTGTTGAGTTCAGGGTGTAATTTCGGCAGTAATTATAAATTCTACGGGACATCCACTGTTCGTATCCAACCATGACGGCGATTCAACAAGCTTTACTGCACTTAGGCACGTACTATGTGTAAATGGTAGTTTAACATTTTTATTGGAGATAGCTCTAAGTCAATCACAAGATGGTTCTCCATTGCAGATTCCCCGTTCAGTATCACTCATAATCATCGTGCGGGCTGAGCAAAAGGAATGCAGCGATAATCAGGACATGTATATCTACGGCTTATACAAATTCGAATGGATGATAAATAGGTATGAAGACAGTGGAAGGTACGATAGTGATAAAACTATTCAGACCTTGTAGAAAACTATCACAGCAAAGTAGATTTTTAAGAAGATAGAAAACATCAGAGATATAACTGCATAAAGAACTATTTCGCGTACCACATAGACCTAAGGGGTCTGCATTGCAATCCAGCTCTTACTCCCTGCTTTTCCATACTGGGGGCCAATAAGATCAAAATAATTGCTCAACAATTACAACGCCATTGGTGCAGTCACAGTGACAATGTCGAGTTTGTCCGCATCATAGTGGACCTTCTGCATCCATTCTTTGACACTCCTGGTCCGGTGAGGATGGATCTCATCTAAAAGCGCATAATCCCGTTTGATTAAGCCTGTATTGTCAATGGAATTCTGATACATTTTCCACCAACCAGAAAAGCTTTCATATACTGTGTGTAGCGTTGGGTCATTTGGTCCAGCTGTGGTAGAGCCCATTTTATGGTCTCGAGAGGGGCCCCAGCCGACTTCCTCAAACCATTGGTCCAGCTCAATATTGGTTCCCTTGGCAGGTAGCCCTGTAGCCTCTGTGAGGGCTTTGGCTAGAATAGTTGGCGTAACGTGTTCCACTCCTAGTTTAAGGTTCATCCCCGCAGATCTTTTCGGATGTTCGATAATCCAACGAACGTAGTATCCCATATCATCCAAACAAGTCAATGGGAAGCCACCATCGTTAACAGGGAAGCGAAAGTCGTAAACACCATCCTCGCCCTTCGTTGGCCTCATTAAACCCCACAGCTGCTCAAGATAGGGGCTCGTGGCAAGAATTGTCCATCTCATAGGCGATTGGGGCAGCGCAGATATCCACTGTTCAACATGGCCTTTGCCATAATAATGAACAGATCGAAAAGAGTCGTCGTACTTCGTTTCCAAAAAGAAATTGTCAAGTGATGACCATATATAGTGCTTTACACCACTCTGTACTGCAATTTCGAAGATTCGAATACCCCAAAATATTTCATCCTTGATACCCAGCGCCCAACTATTGAGATTGACAAACGCATAGTCAATTCCACGGAATGCTCTTTTCAAGTCAGGAACAGAGTCCACGGCACCCAGAGAGAAGGTCACGTTTGGGAGCTCTGAGAGTTTTTTTGCGTTACTCGAGGTAACATCTCTTGTGAGAACTCGAACTTGAAAGCCATGATTGGCCAACTCTGGATAAGTATCAGTAAATGATCTCATAATTGTCGCCAAGAGTTGGAATACCTTCGACAATCGGTACTCCTTGAGCTCCAGTACCACCAATTATAAGGGCCGTTGGAGAAGTCATTTTTCTTTCGCCTATGTCTCTAGAGTGAAAATGAGTAATCGGAATTGTTGGCGTGTGGCTCAATTCTTAGTGAATGATCGTTTGCTCTAAAACTCGGCGAGGTATCACGTTTAAGTACTCAGGTTTGCCCGATAATTAATGGCAATGCAATAGAGAGTCTTCTAGCATTTGTCTAATATGAAGGTGCAGCTACAATCAGGAATTGTCCGTAAGATTTGTTTAAGTGCGCAGCTTAGAAAGCAGTTGCTGCCCGAAATCATAGGTCACTCGTTGCTTCACGCGAAGGCATTGCGTCACAGGGTGACATGTGCGTTTGCGAATTCCAAATCAGTTGACAGTCCAGAGTGTCAATGTGTAATGTAGTGTGCACAATCAAATTGTTTATGGTAACATTGTTGCCAAACCAAACACCATAAAACAACTTAGTTAACCATAATATCAGCTCACGCCCATGGTGAACCAGCCACCAAATGCACAACTGCCGAGCTTGTCTGCAAATGCACCTTAGTTGCGCCCAGCGGGCCAGGGTAGATATCCTGGTCCGCACGCTAATATATGTAAGCTGTGCTATGCCCTTTCAGCACATGTCACGGACACTAGACTACCAGCGACTGCTAGCAGGAAAATAACCTGAACAGAAAACACCGTTCCTCATAGTATGTCTATAGAGAAGAAGAATTATGACTAATATTGGTATGAATAATGTATAATTATCTTCATTAAGAGATAATGGCAATTACCTAGCTATCTTAATTTTGGCCTACTGGATGAACGTACAGCGTACACCCCAGGATTGTTATTGTGGAAGTGTGAAGATAACCTGCATTCCCAACTGAGCTTCTAATAGTAATATACTTCCATATCTAATGCACGAAAAAGGAATAGTACTGGTACAATACGATTTTCAAGTTCAACATCATTTAATTATGCCACCAATACCCATCTGCCTTGACACTACGGTTGGTTGATTGATTATCTCCCCTATGACCTGACGGGCTAATTCCGCCATTGACGCAGTGTATCCACGTAATTCGAACTGCTTTCCAGCACTTAATTTAAGAAAAAAGATCAAATGAGGCGAACCAGATGATCTGTCATACGTGGTCTACTCAAGTACTTGCTATGTGATACTATATGATTTCTAAGCTCCATGCTACGAGTGGTTTATAAGGGAAAATCTCCTTTCTCCATCCGTGCCAACTTCTGAATCTCTAACCTGGCCAAAAAAACTAGATTATATCTATCCACTAAATATTTTTGTAACTCTCCTCCAAATCATCTTTCAGCAGTGGCATTTCATACTGATACCACTCTTCTCCTCACCGACCCGTACAATGACTTCATACAACTCATAAAAATCTCTCTTAATGACTGTTTAGCTAATAATCTAATCATTTCAATTTTTTTTTTAGTGATAGCATCCTGCTTGAAGTACGGACGACAGGCTTGCGCGTGGTTCAGTTGGCGTGAAATATGTTGTACGGAATAATCTTCGGCGGTGGAAGCTTACTATCGCGGATTTTTAGGCTGGCTAAACGAACTGATGTCGGCTTGCCACTGTTGAGATTTCGAGGTGAGCCTAATTTGTGCGGATCAGGGTATCCTTGTCCGCAGCTAGTTGTTAGCTCTTTGTTACTGACCTGAAGTTGGCTGAATGCGCCGCCTTGGCAAGCAGTATATGGATAGCTTTCATAGAAATGCGTCGCAAATAGCTAACCACATAATGATGGTCTTATTTAAACATTTTTGAAAGATATAAAGGCAGCATCTATCCTGGCCATCATACATCCTTCAAAAGCATCAACAGCCAAGATTCTCTATGCACCATTGAAAAACTATTATTTAGGCCATCATGTCTTTCAAGAACATTGCTGCGATCGGTGCAAGCGGAAATCTGGGCTAGGGCATCTTACCTTTGCTACTTGATTCTGCACTAGACATTACTGCGGTTGCTCGCCTGATGTCTGACGAATAGACTACTCCTTCGAATCTCTGAAATCTGCTTTCCAAGGCCGGGATGCTGTTCTATGCCTCGTTTCTGTTGCCGGTGTTAGGGCCGAAATAGCCATGGCAGATGCTGCTGTTGCTGCTGGAGTTCAATGGTTTATCCCATCCGAGTTTGGGCACGATACAACTAATCCTCGTGTTGTTGAAGTTCTTCCCCCATTCTACGAGAAAGTGAAGATAATAGACCACTTGCGCTCAAGAGAAAAGGATGGATTGAACTGGACGAGTTTGCATACGGGGTTCTTTTTCGATTTCGGCCTCACTTTCGATCTCCTGGAGTTCGATCTACGCCAGAAGACAGCAGTCATATGGGATGACGGCAACAGCAGATCAAGCATGTCCACATTCAAGACCATTGCACAGGCAATAATACAGATCTTTGCGGATCCAACATCGCGAGAAGAAGCAAAGAATCAGTACATACGTATTGCAACAGTAACGACGACTCAAAACGAGATACTTCAAGCTTTAGAAAGAGTCAGCGGGACTAAATTCCAAGTCACTCGCATCGAAACGGCAGAGGGGAAGCGCCTGGGAGACCAGCATTTAGCACCAGGAGACAAGGATTTAGCGGGATTTTTTCTCCTTCTCAAGTATGTGGCACTAGGGAAGAACGAATTCTTGGATTGGGAAAATAGATCTGGACCTCACCGCCTAGCCATCAAAGCTCAGCAGGAATCTGTCCTGGACGTTGTGGGTCGCATGTATCCAAAAGTCACTGGAGAAGTAGAGAGAGGCGAACAGTAAAGAAATTTTTTGGGATCCTTCACTTCAAACGTTGTTCTACTTGCTTATGAGACCCTTTTTTAATAGATAATATTTGTTGATTTGCAATTTTTACGCGCCTGTCATTGGGATTGTCTCGAAAGACGGAAGAAATTGAGTGCTTATTTTAAAGTTGCATCTGGCCGACATTGGCATCGTCATATAAGCGAACAAACTTTGGTGGCGTGCAAAAAAGGGCTGTTGATTGGCATTTAGCAGTTACATAAGCCACATTAAGTCACCAAAGCGAATTGCTAAGCACTTCTGGAAGCAGCGACCGTCTTCAATACTGCTTCAATGCTGCTTCCGCAACTACCGCCCCAGCTCAATGTTTCAATGTCAATTTACACCAGATTATCTCTCCTGAAGCCAAGACGAAGAAATACTTAGATCGAAAGTCCTCTTCATAATGAATGCTTGCGCCTATTGCAAAAATGGAAAGCGGAAATGCGACAAAGCACGACCTTCGTGTTCCAACTGTATACGGTAGGCATCTCTCAATTGAAGTTCATGAACACACGATGTAATAATTGCCGTTTAGCCTCCATAGAATCTGTACCTACACAGAAGATGCAGTTCAGGTCAATTTTCCCACTAGTCTATCAGGGCAGCAAGACCCTGCTAGCAGATCTGTTCCGATAGCCGAAGACATGCATGCATTTGAGCTCCCAGGATCACGTTTTGCTCGCTCTATCTCAGCTCTTGGTCCAATAAACCAGATGCCGCTACGGCAGCCCATGATAAATCTCACAGTGAGAGCTGAAGCACTTCAGATATTAGGATCATTGGACAAGATGAACGAAATAGCGGCACAATACTTCGTTGGCACGCACCAAAGGATGTCAATACTATCCAAATCTAGGTTCTACAGGAGCCTTCAAACTATAAATGCCGAACCAAAAGCTGACTTCTTAACACTATGCCTATGCATGTATCTAATTGAGCAAATTCCCTTGCAGCAACCAATGAGCATGCAGTCGACCCTCTATGTTATTATTAAGAGTTTGCTTGGTATGCTCGAAGCGACGGAACAAATATCACTCGACATCGTCCAAGCCAGAACACTTGTAACCTGCTATGAAATAGGTCATGGCCTTCATACAGCGGCCTGTATCTCCGTTGCTGCGTGTGCGAAAACAGCTCGAGCTCTGGGTCTCCATAAACAGATGCACCGCAACTCAAATAACGGAATCGACGGGCTCATTGCAGAGGAGGAAAAGAGAACATGGTGGGCGATAATGAACATGGACAGATTTGTTGGACTGTGTAGTGGCGATTTTTTATTTTCGACGGAGGACCCTGAGGGATTGGATCCGCTTCCAGTTGAAGATCTGCTATGGTCGCAGGATGGTGATCCAGTAGACTTGAGAGCCTCGATCCTCGGCGCGCCCACGCTTGCCACACCCCCAACACAGTCCGTGGGGCAGATGGCTCGAGAATGTCAGGTCTCTCACCTGGCCGGCCGGGTGATTCGACACACCACCAATCCTACATCTGACCCTAACTTCAATGCGGAGGAAGCGATACAGCTTGAACGTACATTGCAGACTATTCTGTTGTTGCTGATTGATGAGGATCTGACTTTTGGAAGATATTGTGGAGCCCTTGGGATCTGTGACAGGTGCGTTCTCTCATCACGTCCTCTTATAATTTCCCACTGGCAACTGTTCTCTAACAGAGGTAGCGCTCTTTTCACACTTTACGAATTTTTACTTGGCCGCTGCGATGAACATGGGCCAGAAAAAGTCAGAATACTCGAGTCTATGCAAGAATTGTCAGAGAGAGCCGTCATGTTTGCAGAGGCTGGCTACGCAGATAAAGAAACATTTTATCTCGAGACACTTTCACCTTTCCTCCCATACTGTCTCTATCAAGCTGGAATCGTGCAGTATAGGCTGTGGAAACAAAAGGGTGACTTAATTCATAAAGCGCGGCTTGATGCCCTCTCAAATCTTCTGAGAGGAAATGGCAAGCGATGGGCTGTTGCAGGTAAGCGTCTTAATCTTCTTCAGGCAGAAAACCCCTATTGGGAGACAAAATTGCTGATGGAAACAAGCAACATATTTGGATGTTTTGGAAAGATTGCAAGAATCCTGGCCACCTATAGTGACTCCATCTTATCTGCTGAACTTTGGAGAACAGGCTTCAGTCCCATGAAGGGAAATCTAGACCCTCCGAACACTATTGATGGTAGCCATGTGATAGCAATAATAGAAGGGCGAGTTAATGAGTATCTGAGCGTTGCGTTCCGACTGGCTTATCCTCTACACATTGATGTAGGAGTCACGTTTGAAGAAAATTTGAAGGCGTTGACGATTGCTTGTCTTCTACATGCATATCGACATCTTGAACGATTGCAAAACAGTTTGGCTTGAAGTCTTCTCCACAAATCCAAGTGAACCTTGGAGAATTAAGGTTAAAAGAGTATATACTGGTCAACTCTTGATGATCAACTGAGAATCATGTCTATTGCAATGACACTAATTTTACCAAGTTTTGACACATGTTCCTCTGTGCACCTTCCATATTCTGCTTCACAAAGGGCATAAGCCAACTGGAACATTCCAAAACCACATTCTGGGATAGAATCCAGCTGCCGCCACCTACACTATCTCCATCCTTCGTATCACACTTAGAACCTTCTTTGTTCGCCTTGTTTACCGTATATGTTGCCGTTACAACTACTCCCGCAGACGCAACTGCACGAGATTTGAGACCATCTATTGTATTCTGGAAGGTAACAATAATAGTCGTGGGGTATTTGCCCCAGTCCCCAATTCCCGGGAATATCATGATCTTTTCTATTGCCTTGTATACCTTAACTGGATAGTCAAGATTGTCAAAATACGTATCAAAATCGGAAGCTTCAGCTGAACTGATCTCGCTGTAAGAAGCTAGTTGCGGTTGAACCGTAAGAAGATTTTCATGAAGATGAAGGACATCTATGACATCATTGGCCAAGATATTGGATGGAATTGGATATTCAGCATTGTATATGTGCGTGGCTCGTGCCATTTTGAGAGTGCTTTCTTGTAAGAGGATTGACAGAAGAGAGGCGTTGAATGGATAAATTGAGGTGGAAGAAAATAGCGCTATACATATAAGCAGCCAAGCAAGATGAACAGGTAGCCTAACTTTATTTGGCAGTTGCAGGGCTAATCAGCTCTTTTAGTGGTGAAGTGGCCTGGACAGAGCTCCGTAGCAGAGAATCGGGGTGGTTGGAGGTGAATGCTTGCTAAAATCCGCTATTGTGTGACACTCATTGGTCGAGATTTGTGAGATTGTCGTATAAATGTGTATTCAGTATTTTATGACTCTCATCACTGCTTAATTCGACGAAATTACAATGGATGCTGTCACAGTGTATACAGATATTGGGCGGTAATGTGCCAATACGGACTCATACATAGATCCTCGTGATTTGTATTGTTTCCTCATTCTGAAAAGATGCTACACCACGATACTGTGAAGTAAGCTGGTTCAAAGATCCCCCGAGATCTTCTGCAAAAGAGTTGGACTTGTCCACATCGGTCGCCATCCATGACTAGGTAGGTGTATGGATAGTACAATAGAAACAAATGGCTCCAATATAACGAGATGGTACTAGAGATGCGACCACTGTTGCTCTTGTGCACATAAGTGAATACTAGCAACCTACTTTATGCACCGTCTTCGGTCTCCGACTATTGTGACGCTCTGGTGTTGTGGCTGATCTCTCACAACATCCGCACGACCATTGGCATATTTCGTACCTTTATCTCCCTTTTGACTGTGCGTCATCATCACACAATTCATTGTCGATTTCTGTCTCTTTTTATAGGTTTCTTAGTGGTCCCAACCCATGGTAAGGATCTTGTCAACGTGAGGATAGCTTGATTTGTATAATACATCTGTAAGCATACCAGGGCTAACAGCCCTTTTTGGAATGCCATTTCGTGTTTATAGATATTTCAAATAAGCATCTACCATGTCACAATATTTGATGTAGTCGGGTTGAACACTGCACATGGCCGTTGGTAGTGCGGTTGGAGGCTCTTCTAGCAACCTGTAGGTCGGAATGTTCCGCCTGATTCTGATTTGCCGAAACCATACTTCTTTTCTCCTTCATTATTTATCTATGACTCTCAGCGGCTAAAAGTACGAACCTCCAATTGCCAAGTGAAGTAAGAAATTATCCCAATAGTCGTAAATATTCCGGCCCAAGCCATCGCTGCTTTTCGAAGGATACTCAGTGTAAACTTATCTCTTGCTGCAGCCTCGTTGACATGTGGAAATGGCTCTTGTGGAATTGGTTTGCCTAAGAATTTGCAGAGTGGCTCCCATCCTGATCCCAGCTCTACTTCAAGCAGGCGCTCCTTTGGAACTAAATTGCGCACATACTCGTTATGCTGTTCAATCCAGAGTGGGTTGCATCTACGGCCAGTTCTATCTTCAGCTCTGTAATCAGATTAATCATGCTGTTCTTGCTAGGAGACTTGAGGGCATCTTACGCTTCAAAGAATCCTCGCGCAGTGTCAATAAACCATCGAATACCAGGTAGTGGCATGGTGATGTATCCCATAGTTCTACTTCCTGCGTTATCGGCTACTGACTCGAAACTCTTCCACCACGCCGCTGGAGGGCGTGTGACGAGGACGAATTTTGCATCTGGATATAATTCCATGAGTTCTGGGAGGAAATCAATGGCTGTGACATCCGTTGCACCTGCAAAACCTGAAAAGGCATCTTCAAGCGCTTTGAGTAACTGTGTGCGATCTCCCTCACGCTTGTATCGATATATCTGATTCCATTTTTTACAGTACGCTGGGAGATGTCAACTAGTGCGCCTAGAACTAAGAGGAATCCCAAGTTGCACTTACAGTCTTCTCGATTAAAAAGCTGGCTGGCTGTATGATGTACCGGTCCGTCGAGCAGCTTCTCTAGGGCATAGGCATAGGATAGCGTCCCTGTTCTCGAGAACCCAGCATCTATCACCTCCAGCCTTCTTCCTTTATCCACCGGTACAGATGCTTCTTGTCCCATTATTCTTTCAGACTGTGTATAGTAACTGAAATAACGATAGGTATAGTACGAAGTGAAAAAGCTTGCACCCCTGTGTTAGATATATAATGAACACAAAGCGATTAAATCAGGGGATACATGTTATAGGATAGGAATGGACATATCTGACGTAAGCTTACATGTACACAAGCATTTAAGTTTGAGATGGATAATACTAGTTGTACCCGAATTCAGACAAAGAAGCTAATCTAAGTATTAGGAAAGCACTGTGATTGTAGATGGGAAGAATTATAGTAACAATGTGGAATCCTTTTATGTGAGTGATAACAGAGGCGACTCGATGCGTTCCTTTAAGATCAAGCGTCGGTATTTTTTTGCAAGCGAACACTATATGAAGATATGAAACTATGTCCATCATGATGATGCGTGTACTGATGACCATTAACCCCTTACCACTTCCACTTCTTCCAAACAAATATCATCCCGACGCCAACAATTGATGCAGTTGTCAATGTGAATTTGATCAAAGCCCTTCTTATCATCTCTCCAACTAAGGCATCTCTGATCTCCAAGTGGTCAGCAAAATTCGGGTATGGTACGTCAGGCTTCTTCGAAACTTCAAGAAAGTCACAAAGTTCATCCCATCCCAATCCATCTTCTAACTTGATAATTCGTAGTCTTTCCTTTGGTATTAATGCTTTGACCAAGTTGTTGTAGTCGACGTAATTCTGACGTAGTATCTTCTCATTGTCAGGATGGCCTCGTTTGGTTGTCCCGCTAAATAAATCGTATACTAAGCCGTTGAATCGCCAGTGGTACCATAGACCTTCGTCGAAATATCTCAGGATAGTCATAGGGACAGATGCAAGATAATCATTCATGCCGCCCACTTGTTTGTTGAATGACCTGACCCATTTGTCCGGATCTCGCTCCGTTAGAAGAAACTTCACATTCGGGTCACTCAGATATGCGCTCTGGATTTGCACAGGCATGTAACAGGGCACCTCGATGATCGAATCATACTCCTGAAACCATTTGTCGAATTCTGCTGGTCCATACGGCCTGACGCCAGAAAATTTGTTATTTTCCGCTAGTAATGCCTCTTGAAAGAAAATTTTATGGCTGTGGCCTTTGCTTAGCATGAATTCTGCAGCGTGATAAGGCTTATAACCAAGGATTTTGAAGGCTCGATATAATCCAAGTGTTCCGGTTCTATACCAATGACGAGTGTCAGCAGTTGTAGGAGTAGTAAGAATAGGATTAATTCGTACTTGCTGCATCCAAGGACAATGACTTTAATCTTGGGTTTGACAGACGGCTCTGGCAAATTGTCGATTTTCCGAGCTTGCAGCATCTTTGCTCAAGGAGGGGGTACTTTGGGCCGCATAAACTTCTATAACAAGAGGTGTCTAAAAGATGAAGTCATTCGAATACCGAATGAAGCATTATCTGACGTCGAAGAGTTTAGGCACCTTACGAAACAAACAAAGATATAGTTGGAAATAGTGTTGCCTTCATATAAGAAATTGCGATGCAACATCTAAATCAGCCTACAGCGCTGTTTTCTATTCTAGTATTGTACGCGCGGCGATGGAGCCGCTGTAGATTAGGGCGCCCGCATTGACCTTCGCTACTATGTTGCGCTATATGTTCCTAGTGATACAAGTCTCGTCATCATTCCAATCATAATGTTTTACAAAGTCAAACACCTTTGAAGTCGAAGCTTACGGTGCGCTATGAAGAAGTGGCTGCTTATTTAATGTTTCGTAGTCTAAACGTTATGGGGGGAAAGAGAGAATTGCCTTTACTAAACAAAGCCCACCTAGGTACATTACCTTCCATAACAATCATATATGTCTAATGTTCATTCATAGGAATGAATGGGCTATCGTGTTTCCAAAGCTTGAGATCAAAGAGATTTCGACTAACATGTCTAGACAACCTACTATCGGTATCGCTACCCAAAGGTCAATTAGTTGTGTTGGTAGAAATATTGTCATAGAAGAGAACCGTGTCCCCAAGCTAACATCGTTATGAGCCAATGATGGACAGAGCTATCACTCATGGGACTTGTCGACAAGTATAGTGCAATAATAAGAGAGATAAAAATAAATGTCCCGCCAAAATTTGGCGACTTTAGCTCCCAAAAGAGAAAGTAGATATACGAGTAAATATACGAGTAGATGTTGATTCCAAATTCAACATGTAATCTCACGCGACTCGGGCTAAGCTTCAACCACTGGTCTTGAGTTTTAAATTTGACATCAATCTAACCCAGCCTTTCCAAAATTACTACCTATTCTGTTCTCAATAGCCATAATGTTAGCATTCCCTCTTCTCTGAGCTGTTTCAAAAGCTCGTCGATAGACACCCAAATTTTCTGAAAACAGTGGGCGATAATCTGTCCAGCTTGTAAGCTGGCGGATATTGTCACTGCTGACCCACTGGCTAAAATTAAAAACGATGTGTAGCCCTTCGGGGAATGATGGTGGTGCTTTAGCAGGAGGAACAAACTCCACCCCTCCTCGAAACCCGTACTCCTTCGCTAGGGCTTCCCCCACCTCTCTCACTGTCTCATACCGATATCCGGATATGTTAAATATCTTGCCGTCCACCGCACCTCGATCTGCGTGCTCGGCAATAGCTAGGTAAGCTGTGCCACAATCGTCGACGTGAGTTGCATGCATGATGTTGTCGGGATTCGCTGGGATTTTAAGAGTGGCATTTTCGGCAACTGCTTCAGTCGCAACCCAAGAAAGCATGGCTCCATAGTAGCTACCGCTGCGACCAAATACGCTCGTGGGTCGGAGTAGCACAGCGTCAAAAATATCGCTATAATCGAATATACGAGTACAGTTTTCGGTTCTTTGACGGAGGAACTCTGGAGGATTGGTTGGAGATGTCTCTGTGTGTGGAAATAATGAGAGTGATCCGTGGATGTCCGTTTTCCCATAATCTTTGCAACCAGACGACCAAAGGACTAGAGAGCGAACCCCATTCCGCTTGCTTCTCTCAGCCAAGACCTTGACTAGCGCCAATACGTCGAGAAAATGATCCGCATATCTGGGGAGGTTCTCGGTACAACTTATAATGGAATCAAAAACCGTTGCCTGTTCATAGACGGAATCGAGAAAGCTGAGGTCTGTAAAATCACCCACGACGGGTATGACTTCAGCGGCCTCTAGTTCTTCCGCTGCTTCAGGTTTGCGAATAAGGCCAAACGTTCTCCAGCCGGCTCCGACGAAAGCTCGGCAGACAGCGGCGCCAATGTAGCCGTTTGCCCCGGTCACAAAGACGGTCCGCACCCGGTTGGCTGCGTCTAGAGGCAGTTTAGCGGCCATGCTGAAATTGTAGGCAACTCCTCAGACAGTGCTCTGGAATTATTATTTTTCGACTCAAGTAGTACGAAAGGGGTTTTTTTTTTCTGCCTACGGTTGAGCTGTTATATACCAAAGAACTGAAGAATATGTCGACAATGTTCAACACAATTTTATTTGTAACATCCATAGCGGATGTAGTGGCTGCTGTGATGCATACTTCATGTTGCCCGCAATTGAGTCGGATCAAGATTTGTACCATCGGACCAACCTTTCGCTGTCGGACCAAGAAATTCTGATGTCGGACCACCGGATATGCAATCGGACCAGGGTCCCATTTTATGATTATGAGCGGGATTTTTTTTTTTTTTTTTTTTTTTTGTGGCCATCATCAAATCCCATCTTTATTCCTCTTCTTTTCTTTTTCTTTTTTTATAGGCAACTGTGGCCATTGTACATAAGTACTACTTGGCCCAAGTTTGTAAATGTGAGGATGTCGATCGACTCTTGCTACAGAGCACACGAAGCAGGCTCCCATGATAGGCTAGTGGGATGCAAATCCGCACGGCTAATGGAAGGGAGCCGGCCCGCGGACCGGCCGTGATTTACATCTCCCGGTGTGGAGAATTTTAGAGATTCTCAAGGCCAAGGCAGCGATCATTCTCAAGAATATTAGTATTGGCTAACTGTCATCCATATTATAGCATTCTACATTCTTCACCTGAGAGACGTTACTATCGATTTTAACAAAATAAATAGAATACATAGGTAATATGCCTGTTCATTCGCGCCGTATCACAAATCATCAGGTACTTGACTCATCCTCAAGAAGAGCATCAGGCCACCACGGCGGGGCACTAGCTACGTCTGCGAGTCGTGAACCGCTAAGCCACTGGTATTAATTATGGAACACCGAATGTTTTCTCATTCACTTGAGTTCATAGGGGCAATCCTTTCGTGGTATTGCTCTTTGTGGATTTCGAGGATGAATGTCAGGTCAGGGCGTTGTCCATCTATTCCAATGCCTTTATTCTAAACTTGGATATAATCTCTCTACTAAAGATGCCATACTACATACTGTATCCTTCTAAGTTATTGCGCAGGTAATTCCAAAAGGCGTTTTAGAACTGCATCATCGCTAGGGTTTCCTTCTCCTTTAATGGTTTCGTAGGCGGGCAAAAGCACAGCCTTGTCGATTTCTTTGTACTGGCCATCAGCAACAAAAATCGCGTCTCCTTGTCTGGATGTATCTGCCATCAGATAAACGGCAGCGCGCGCAACTACCAGAGCAGGCTGCGGCACATGGGAGATCGCTCTCATGAGCCCCTCCAAGTCTGGGAGGACGTTGCTTGTTGTCCATGATGGCATCAGAGTATTGATGCGAATGGGAAGCCCCGCGATCTCCGCAAGCCGTGCAAGACCTCTGCCGAATCCTAGGACGCCATGTTTGGCCGTGGCTACATAATTTGGTCAGCACAAGGGACCCTGATCAACAATACATTGCTCTACTCTCCACTTACAATAGTCGACTGCTCGAAGTGGCTGTAGCCCGGTGCTGGAGCCCATGAGGACAATGCTACCACCTTCAGGTTGATCCTTTATATAGTGAACCGCAAGAGAAGCTGTGTTGATAAGACCCCTCAAGCCGATGTCCAACAGTTCATGCGAGGGTTCCTTTAGTCCCCCCTGGTCATCTGTCTCAAGAGCCAAGTAGTTGGCGCGCGGACCGATGCCGGCGTTGGCGAAAACGCAGTCGATGCGGCCATGGTGTTCCTTCGCTTTCTTGAACAGAGCGGTCAGATCATCCCATTTAGCCACATCGGTCCGCACAAAGAGCAAGTCAGGTGTTTCAGTCGACTCGGAAGCCGGTGGTGGGTTAAGATCGCCGCTGACCACTGATGCTCCTAGTGACAGCAGTAGGTTGACTGTTGCGAGGCCTATACCTGATGAGCCGCCTATGGTAGGCTGGTCAGCAGCCTAGTTCAAGGATAATCACTAGAGTAATACGGCACAAAAAAGGTAAATTAGCCGTACCTGTAAGGACAACAACTTTGCCCTTGAGGCTGCTTAAATCCTCGTCCTTAATAAGAAATTCGGTCATGGTGTTAATATTAGGCAAGGCTTGTTAAAATAATGGAGGTAGCGAGACGGGAGAAGATGAAAGAAAATGTGATATCACAAAGTTAAAATACTAAACAAAGGGGTCAGAAGATAGAGGTCTTGGGAGGAAAAGGAGAGCTGCAGACGTACTACTACTCGTTACTTATGCATGTATCCGACAGAAAAGCCACGTTATGACCCCTTTGTCTAAAGCACGATGGTGAAACGAGCCTAGCTCGGCACTTGCCCCATACACCTACACCGTATTGTACAGTACTAGTTTCCGGTAATTATGCCCACAATCCGTCCATATTAGAGGCATGATACGAAGAATACCCAGATATGTATAGGTACCGCCGATCCTGCTCCCGGTGGAACGGTTACAGGGTACTCGAGTAATGAACACCCGGCATGGGTCAGAACAAGAAATGATGGGCGCCGGTTTCTTTTCACTATGGTCTCATCTTAGCCGAATTTTTTTGCCTCTGTAGTGGAAGGATTGGTTCTAAAGAATAGAACAATTCTTCTTCTTTGCAACCTCTCTTCTCCGCTATACCCTTTCTTCATACTTCTTTTACTTTGCCGTTTTTTCTTTTTCTCTAAGAGTTGTCCTCTCTTCTGCTCTTCATCTGCCTTTGCTACCAGCGCTCAACTGTTTTGTCATCATGGTCGAGCCGGCAGGGGACGGCCTACAGCTTCTCCATGCTTCAATAGTGCTGATTATCCTAGCCTGGCTCACATTCATTGCACGGACATCAGTTCGTGTTTGGCGAAAAGCATTGGGCTGGGATGACATTTTGATGTTCATAGGCCTCGTACGTATTCCAAATGGGATAATTCACCCTCTCTGAGACCCAAAAGCAAGCTCAAAAGCAATCTAATACTTTGTAGCTTCTCTTCACAGTAACAGCTTCCTTATGCATTGTCTGCAGCTATCTCGGATCTGGTCAGCTTGCTGCCAAGCTGCATCCCAGTGATATCATGAAAGGAACCAAGGTGCATACTCTTGTGAATCTTCTATTGAGAATCGAACAATGCCAAACTAACCCTCACCAATAGCTCTTCTTCATCGCCGAATACTTCTACGCCTCCAGCACTGTCTTCATTAAGAGCAGCATCGCCATTACTCTCCTTCGAATCGCCGAATCTCGCCGTCGCTACAGGTGGATTATTTGGAGCGTCATCATCGCCACGAGCATTTCCTGCATCGTATTCATAGCCGGCATTTCCAACATTTGTCATCCCATCACTACTCTATGGGGCGAAACCACTACCGGCACATGCAATCTTGAACTTAACAGCGACGTCAGCTTCTTCTTTTCTGCTATAGAGATTATCACCGACTGGACTTTGGCGATTCTGCCTGGAGCCTTGTTGTGGAAGATCCAGATGAAGAGCAGGGTTAAGCTTTCGGTAGCTATGATTCTGGGGATGGGCGCATTGTATGTCTCAGATTTCCTTCTCCCGATCAAAAATTGCCCCACTTCCTTCTGCCGCCATCGCCGCGCCGAATATTCGGAGTGTAACCCTACCAACGCAGTGCAACCCTACCAGGTAACAGACAAACTATGCACCTAGCTAACCGTTCACCAGTGCAAGTTGCGCAACAATTGTTCGGCTACGCTACCTAACTCTGTACAACAACCCGGCAGAGTTCATGTTTGGCACCGGCAGGATTGGCCTCTGGTCCATCATCGAAGAAGGCATTGGCATCGTTGCTGGCTCTCTACACGCTCTTCGCCCTCTCCTCTCACTGCCCATCTTTGGCGGTAGCTCCAGCGGCGGCAACACCAGTGGCTCAGCTTCGAATAATAAATTTATGCGGTCAGGGAGTGGACATCATCCGGGGATGCGTAACGACATTCAATTGGACACGTTTCACCAACTAGCAGATACAGATGGGGATGGGGAGAGCGCCAAGCATATTTTAAAGGAGACGAAGGTTACGATGGAGAGGAGCGATCGAGCTGCTTCACCGGGAGAATACGGCAGGAGTCAGGTCCTAGGGTGGAAGAAGAACAATTTTGAGGGCTGATCTAGAACTGATCCATTTTTTCAGATGGCGACTAGGATAAACGGCGCATGAAACTGGACGAGGTGTAATCTCGACTCGCGCATTGAAAAAGGCGGAGAATGGGAAGCGAAGATTAATATATATGGCATCTTAACGCTAGTCAACTGTGGCTGCAATGGTTGCCGATCATAATGGTGAGAATTCTCTAAGCTCAATATTCACTAGCCATCTCCGTCCTGTCACAAAATGGCAAAGTCTGATACAACACGCAGATTTGGAAACTTTTATGGTCCAGTCACTGATCTCGGCAGTCTTAGTCTCGCTCGGCCCTCTCCTATATGCCCATACAGTTCTCGTCGTTGTCTTGGTAACTTGCCGGTATCATTTTCTCTTCTTTCCCTTCACCAAAACGAAAAGGGACAGGATCAAAGTATACGTAAAAATCTTGGACCTAACACAAGAGTGTGGACCATAATAGGGGTCACAGGCTGGATCCCGTGCCCGTCATAATTAGAAAGCAATATAGAAAATATAGAGTAACTTTCAACCTTACGAGAATAGCTAGCCAGTCACAAGCTGGGATATAGCAAATAATGATTGAATCGCCTAATTAGTCGTTTAGAAGCTTTGTATAGCTTTTCAGACAAACCCTTGGTTGAGCCTGACCCTATGTCGAATCTTGTCTGGTGGACCGTCCCCAACACATAGCCCAAGGGCACACACTACGACCGTGCATGTGCTTGTCTCTTATGCTGCTAATGCCATTCAATATCCTCTTTTGATCTCTTAGTTGGAATCGCGCGAGCTTGTACTTTCAGCTCCTTCCTTTAGTCTCCAATGCTGACACTCGTGGTACTGCGGTACTCACCTTTCTACATGCCAGCGTCAAGGCTCTGAAAAGGTGAGATACAGCCTACCGGTTAACTCCGCCAGATTTCAACTGGAATATGCTATAATAGTCGTATAATCCATTGTTTCAAGCGATCCATCGAAATATGTAAAAACATTACGTGGCTATCTACGGCCGACTAGGGTGACACAGAAGAAATCACTGTCGAGACTGCATAACCTGGAGTTCTTTTTTCCATGAATGATACGATAATGTCTCGTTTGTACCATTGGCTCTAAGAATGGCGAGTATATTACGGCGATGACACGTTATATTACACCAGAATCTGCAAAGCGAAGCTCGACTGCCTATGATTCGAGATGAGTGAGTATATGGGATAGAACGAAACAAATATGTTGCTTGAAAGGCTGCGAACTCGTATAGAAAGGAAACCTTATACTACCATACGGCGCACCTACCTATATAAAGCAACTACGTGATTGGTGTGATTCGGTCAGTAAGTATGCTCCATCAAGAGCAGTAGTTCTAGCATCCCCTCTTAGAGAGTAGATTACCCTGAAATGCCGCCGTGTCTATGGCCTGCTTGAAAGTCTTCATGCCTTGTCAATAGACGACATATTTCCTAACTCAAACTGTCCAAAAAGCGAGACAAGTCATTTTAAATGTCTGTCGCCAAATGACTCTTCCATACAAGCAATGGTACATCATGAATATAATAATTTGGTTGCAGTATCTTCAAAGAAATGCTCTAGAACTCCCAGAAAAGCATCCAATTTGTCTCAATGAACGCTGTGCTTGCGATGGCTGTACTGCTTGACGCATTGTAACACTATATGCTCCACAGTAAATCCATTATTCATGTAAAGAATAGTTAAATTAGATGCATACCGATACGTAACTGTTACTGTCCTCTCCATGTTGCAAACCAGGGGTGGAAGAAAGTACATAATCAACTTGAGACCGACGTTTAAGTTGACCAATACCCTCATTCAAAAACATGGAGACGTTTCGATGCTGCCTAGAAGAAGAAGAAAAAAACGCTAAATAAAGACGCCTGGGGGATGCGCTTAGTTTCTTTAGTTAGTTTTGGTCCCTTGACCGCGTTGTTAGTCCCAAGTCCATCGAAAATAAGCAGCGGATAGAGTGTACGAGTACGGCATACACATTATCTCCACCTGATTGAACAGTGTTGATAGTAAAGAGTACTGATGGGAATACCGGCCATGGACATGCCAAGTGGCCGTTCATTTTTGTAATCCTACTCAATGACAACGCTGCTTTACAAGTTACACACTTTTGAGTCCAAGATGCGTATCGTTTTGATTGTGCTGTCTCTTCGACTACTAACCAAACCAATGGACAGGCCGTGGCCTCCGGAGCAGTTACTCCTAGTAAGAGTACTGTTTGTACCAGAGTTGATGGCCAAGCAGTCATCCTGGATGTACTCGTAGGCGACAACTCCCTCACCCTGGTGCCGATACCTCCGCGAAAACGCGCTATAAATATGGAGAAAAGTGCCAAGTTAATAGACTAACTTGACAAACTATGGGGCGCAAACGCTCCTTGTCCTTGGAAACGTAACTAACCCCCTGAGTTGTTGCATGATGTAGGCTCTCGCCCCTTTCGCCGGCGAACTACCGCATAATGTTGCCCCTGCTACGTAACAAATCCTATTCCAGCTCATTGCCGCCCCAATGAGACCTTTAACTGTGGTAGAGATTCTCCAATACTAAGTGGGGAGTGTATCCTATTTTCTGGAGGGAATATCCCCTATAGCGCCAGTCTTAAGCTAGGAGATGTCACCACCGCCTAGTAGTGTAGAGGCTAGGTTGTCGCTGTGTAATCTCATAGGACGGTAAAGAAAGTCTATCACCCGTAAGGCTTAGTATGAGCATCATTTTAATGCAGCGCTCCTATCATATTGCCTTGGTAAATGATTGCCGTCTACTTTGGATCACCTATTCATTGAGCCACCTTAGTCAAATATTGCTTTCTATGTTGGACAAGAAAGCGGAACCGACCTATCTTACTATAAAGCACGTCAAGAAACATGCTACAATATCTACTTGGATCTTGGTTGCTCTGTCTTGACGTTATTGGGGGCCTATCACAAGGTGCACTTTCTTGGCAGATGTTTTTCTTGTCCCTTGCGGTTCATGCTATCTACGCTAACTCGTATTGCTACTTTCCAGATTTCCGTTTGTTGACTGGTGTGATGGGTCAGTGCAAACTTCTTGCATGGATAATGTACATATAAGCAGCCTTCAATCCAAACCGCTTTCGTTTTTCCGGCTTATTTGACCCAAGACAACACTGTGGTCAATGCGGCTACTTGATCTAAAGATTGCCGATCCTTTCGAGCGCATTCTTAGTGACTTACCTCGCAAAAATTGCTCCATTCTCTCGATTGCGTCCGTCAAGGGACTGCCTTGCGCTGCTTGGATTCGGGACACCTGCATGGTGACTAAGAAGTTTGGTGTCTTAATATTTAATTCTCCCCCAACCGGCACCGAAGTCCTATTTCTGTAGTATCTAAAAAATTTCGCCTCGTTTTGGAGCTTTACCAGATCTTTTTTTGGCCAGGAAGCTCGTGGGCCAAATCTTGGTAAAGCGAATTCTAGTGGCCATAAATCCAAACTAGCAAAGTTGACAGAAGAGAAGGGGATGCCGCCGGAAGGAACATCTGATGCTCTGGACAGTGAAGTCTTTGCTTTATCACAGGTGATTTTGAACGAGGATATCTGTCACATCCTGAGATACTCCCGGCATCGAAGTTATCCAAGCTATGAAACACGCATGTCTACGAGCCTCCAGGTGAGAGATGGGGTAGTTGCTGAGAAGATCCCATGTCCGGTATGCTACTTGAGTGATTTGCTCCAGCACTAGTGCTGGTAAGAAACACGGCCAATGCGATTAGCAAGTGCATTTTCCCGCTCTGTAATTTGATTCAAGTCAGTCAAGGTGCAGCTAGGGGCAAATCCAAAACCATTTCCCATATTTGTTGCTTATTCCGCTACTCCGAGGGGCATAGCAGCATAGGTAGGTATCAAATATCTCCAGTAGGACGCTATAACTAGCTTGAAGAATGATTGACCACAGGCAGAAGTCGTAATTCTATCTATGCCGCAAGTAACAAGACCAGCGAACCCTGATCCTCAGTGAGTTGTTACATTAACGAACTAGATCAAAGATTGTCCAGCTTATCAAATAATACTCATTCAATCTCTTTGGGTAAGATGAAATAGGTTGAGAAACTTCTTAATCGTAGTAATGTTGGATGAGTCCAGAAGTGCAAGTTATATGGCGAAGAATATCAGCGTCTGAGTGGTCGCTAGCTTCCTAAAATATGCACAGGGTGATAGTATCCTGCTTCTGACCATCGGACTTAATGTCTTGTGAAAGGGCCCGTTAGGTGAGGGAATAGAAGCGGCAAGCTCGACGGGCTACCATTTTTGTAAACATGACCGAGCAACCTGGACTGGGCATGTTTAGACCCTATGGAAACCTGTCGGTCAATGCAATTTATTGTGTAAGTACTAGATGTATAATATTGTAATATACTTAAAAGCTATGCAGAACCAACGCCAGGCGTATCAGAAACTCTCTATATGAGCTTTTTGGCACTTACTTTACCCTCTTTCAACATCCGTAAGCCCTCTTCAACGGACTCCAATCCACGTGGCAGGACTTCATGTGGTTGTCCGGTCATTTTACCCTCCGCAATCCATCGACCAACGAGCCGGAAAAAGGCATACGCAAAATCTACATCTTCGCTGTATACTTCATTGCTGATTGGAGTCGCCTGTCCATGCACTGTGCCAAAGAAAGTAATGCCAATAGATATCCAGGGAGGAATATCTCTGTAGTCTAGACGGGGCAGGTAAACAGACATGCGAGCTCCTTCTAGCGCTAACACTTCTGATAGATGCCGAAAACTGTTACTATCATTGATGGCATCAACAGCATGAAAGCACTTCTTCCCTCCAAGTGCAGCCTTCAGATCATTGACGACATTGCAGTTTCGGTAATCGACAAAGTCCGTAACTACGCCAAGCGACTCGATGTATGATCTTCCAGATCCACATACAGCAATGACTTTTTCGAAACGTCCAAATCGTGCCAATTTTAATGTAAACGCTCCAATAGAAGATCCGCCTCCGTAAACGATTAGTGGAGGTTGGACCTGGGCGATCTCTGGGGATGTCGGAAACGGAATTTTGAGCCGCTGGTATAGGCCTATCGCTGCTGTGCACAAGGCAAATGGTATGGTACTGGCTTCTATATCTTGCATGAGCAAAGATTCACCAACATGCACATTTTCTTCTTGGCAACTCACCTTCAAATGAGATATTTGGCGGCAGCAGAAAGCACGTATTCACAGGAGCAGTCGCATACTCCGCATAAGTGCCATTCTCCGTTTGCATAGGATGCGCCGCCGCAACCCGGTCGCCTTTCCGGAATTCGTACACATTGTTTCCTACCACTTCAATAATTCCCGACATCTCATTGCCCTGGTTTATCTCAATGCCAGGAATGAGATGATCGGGAGCTTTCCAATCGCGTGGGTTGCTGGCGCAGAATATGACTTTTATGAGGACCTCATCTGGCTCAGGCTGTGGAATGGGGGTGTCGATAATTTCGCATCGTAGAGGATGCGCTTTGACGATGACGGATTTCATAATGGGCAAGTAGATGAAGCTGAAGGATGTGTAAAAACCGCTTGGAAAAGGGAAAAGCGACGACGTCTGAACAGCTTTTAAATATATCTCTGCCCACTGCCAAACCCTCGTGCTTTGTTGGCTGAGCTGAACTCCGCAAATAATTATCTATACATGTAGCACGGAAGAATTAGTTCATGCGATTTAAATGCCAAAGCAACTATTGCTCCACAATATATTAAACAAGCCGATCTACCCCATGGGCAAAGTGAGGCCAGACATTCTCTCTTACTAGCCCATAAATACGCTGTGAAGCCTCAGATTCGCTACCACGAATATGATGACGATTCATGAAGATCCGCGACTGAATATATCTCTACCACACTAAACACGGCTTTAATACAAACCCACCCACGGAGAAAAGACTTATAGCCGTCATTGCGGAATAAATGAAAGAAGCTTCCATTTGGCCCTCCGGATACATTCCGGATAGATTCTGAAAAAAAAAAAAAAAAACCGGTCTAGCCGACTATCAAACGCATTCCGATTTTATTTTACAACGTATCTAATGGCTCGGCAACATTACAAACATTACTTTAGGCAGAAAGGATAGCACAGCCTAGACTACATGTAGTAACTCTACTACTTTGGCAGCTACTGAAAAAGATTATACACTGTCTTTCAGGTAGGGCGAAACAAGGGTACATTGTAGTTTTTACGTATACAAACAGTAGTATTTCCAACACACCCTACTTTAAAGGGCATGTAAATGGCAAAGATCAATCTGCAACTGAGTGTTTGGGGTCATCATCATCCGTCAAAGAAAAAGCCAAGGCGGCGCTACTTGATGCGGCGAGCAAAGGTTCCCAAGAAAAGGTAGAAAAGGGGAGAAGAAGAAATAAGCTACACGTAGGTATATAGTATGCGTTATCTACAATGGAAGTATACAGATTGAGAAAGCTGTCTCTCAATTCGGCCTTTTGTAACTATTCCGATAAGAGCCAGATTATCACACCGGCATATAGCCCCCATTACTATCTAGAATACTATGGAAGAATAATTGCTGCAGGCTCCCAAAATTGGACTCCATGGTGTCTAAATCGTCCGCTGATTCCATATACCATGATGGATAACTTAACTCTGAATCAATGTCCCCTTGGTAAAAACAATTATCGGAGAGGTTGCCTTGCGATACTTCCACAGGCTTTGCATTCAGCGGTATGTTGGGTGGCTCTGCGATCTCGCCCTCTGCTTCAGATGTATCAATAGAGAGCTCTGTTGGTAAATCCATACCAGAAGAGCTAGACCAGAAGTCTGCTGGGGTAGAAATTGAAGTGCTGATTTGCGGCATCAGAGATATGCTGCCGTAGCTCCTTGGTTGAGTATTGTGCTGTGTAAGCTGTTCTTCCCGGTGCTGGCGTGTGGCGGTAACCATGCCAACTATAGACTCTCGTAGAGGATTCTGCGTCATCATAGCCGGGGGGATTTCATTTAGGGTCTTGACTACGAGACTCCAAGCTCGTTCACACCCAGAGTCCCAAGTCTGCGTCTGAAGATGGATAAGAACGATACCGACAGCATACCATTGTTGGAAATTGATCAGGACCCATCCCCATTGATGCGTTGAGGACTGATATCGCCATTTCCTTATGTTCTCAATGAGAGTTACCGCGGACAGAAATGATCTGTCTCTAAGATCTGTCTGGTCGGCCGATGCCGCTTTCCCAAATATGTTCGTATCTCGCACAATAATGCTGAGGTGGTCCAGGAGCATGCCGAAGAAAAATTCAGTAAAGTGTTGTACAGCACACCCTGTGCCGGCGTTTCCAAAAAATTGGGTGGCCGCCCACTCTCGTGCTTCCTCTATCTTACGCAATGCGACGCATTGCGCTGCCTGCTGCGTCTCTCCAGAAGCCAACAGAGCGGACAATGAAGAGAGCACATGATCGCACAGACGCCGCAGCTCACATGCCATGAGGGTAAAGCTCACATCTGTAAAGCCCTCCCGCGCAGTTGGCTCTTTAGTCATGTTGACTTCAAGATCCGCATCGTTGCAATTTGTAGGCTCCTTGGTATCCAACATGCTGTTGGATATCATAGTTTCAGGGGCATAGCATTGGCTGACGCGAGCGTCGAAACAGCAAATATGCCACCATAATCGTCGTCTCATCTCTGCTTCGAAAAAAGAGACGCTTGGAAAGGTAGCGCCATCGCGATGCAGCCCCACCGATATCGCGGCCCTTACCAAAATACCAGACATCATCCACACAGTCCGCATGCCATACCGATGGCCTGCGCTCTCAAGGTATATTAAAGATGCTTGAGCAACGCATAGGTCGGTCGTCTTGAGGATACCGGCTTGTGATAGTGCCTTCTCTGTTCCGAGCACAAGGCTAGAGAGAACCGTTTCTTTGGCATCATTAAACGCCTCTTGCACCTAGAGAGTTTCGTCAGCCCTGTGTTTCATGAATATTAAATGAGTCTACTGGAACGAAGATGCATTTACATTAGAGTTGCTCAATGAGTTAACGGCTGCTAGAGAGATGGAGAAGATTAAGGAGCGCATCCCTGGGGATAGCTTATCAAAGCCGGCTTCGGCGAGCCGAATTACTTCAGTCATGGTTGGTACATGCAGCACCTTGATAAAAGGATCCACATTCTCAATGTATACCTGCCAGATATAAGACAGGAGATGTGGCGCCGGATGAAATGCAGATTCAAGCAGATTGCTTTGACTAAAGGTGAAGGGTATTTGACCAGATTCTGCCTCGTCTGCCGAGAGACTGTCTTCAAAGGCAGTTAAATCGATGATGTCGCTGGTCTCGAATGCTTCGCGGACACTTCTTAGCTATTAATAAGACAATTAGAAAACGAGCCTACATGGATGCGGTTACGCTGCAGACGCAGAGCTTACCTCGCCATGAAGAGCAGTCCAAAAGCCGTTACTGGTATACAGCGTGCCTTCTTCGCAAACATGAAGACTGCCAAACGAACGACTCAGCTTTTGTGTATTATCATGATATGCGTCCATTGCGTGTATGTCGTGAGACGCCGGGTCTATTTGGGTTGTCGAATCTAGTTTGCTGTTCCTGGCGGGCACATTGCCTGAATTGGTATGGCGAGGTGTAGAATCTTCAGCTCGTGCCTGAGCCTTCATGCCATCGACCACACTCTCTAACTGCCTCAGGCGACTGAGAAGCTCTTGCACCTGAACTTCGGACCGCTTACGCGGCCGAGGCGCCCGAGATGAAGGGACAGATGCGGTTGCTGAGTTATGCTGGCGAGTTGGCATGCGCCCGCTAAAGGGATACAGGCATTCCACGCCCGCTTTAGAGCAGAATCCACACGGGCTCTGTCTATTGCATCGGGATTTGCGTCTACGGCAATTGAAGCAGCTCCAAGAGCTCACCACTGGGCCTTGACTCTCGCTAGAGTTCCGTGAATTACTCTTCAAAGCCTGATGCGCCATCTTCTCGGCTTCGGACAATACAGGATGTAAAAGGAGATGTCTTGGTCCGAACGCAGGTCCGCATGCAGATGCGACAAACAATCAACAACCGAAGTTTGTGTCTTTGTGAGCTTGACGCACCAATACAGTACCCGTGTAACTAGCATGGTAGGGTGCTTACGAAAGAACAGTAGACGACGTGAATTAATTGAGTGACGACATAGTATAGCCAAGAGCGGAGCAAACCCGCCTCGTTGATTGGTTGGAGAGGTCGTGGTCCGAAAGATGGTGGTCCGAAGTCCGTGGTCCGAAGACATTGGACACCTCCGAAACTCACGACCTATATGACAAAGGTAACATAAGCGCGAGAATCGCGGCATTGTTTGCTTACCAAATATAATAAATCCATTAATAATGTCAGGGCGGCTATACTCATATGTTCTTTTTAATGGCTTGGCAGAGGCCCAGGCACTGATGAGAGAGGAAAGTGATATAAGATACCGGTGTACATCGGCCTCGTCAAATATGTGCGACTAACATTTGGGGATCCTCCAACTGATTCATATAATTACTAAATGTGAGAAAAGTATTCTGCAAAATACAAGGACAAACAAACACAATGCCTAATCTGCAACCTTTTGTTCTCTACGCCTCTGCACTGTTTGCGGCCTCTGCAAACCCATGGAAGGTTGCATTTATCCTCGAAGAACTAGAACTCCCATATCGATTCGAGAAAATCCAGGAAGCAGATAAAAAGCAGCAACCTTTCCTCTCATTGAATCCCAACGGCAAAGTGCCAGTGTTGAGAGACCCAAATAATAACAATATCACAATATGGGAGGCAAGTTGAGTTCATAAGAAAAGCTCCTATACTTTCCACGCAGCTAAACCATCTAATATTATGGCGAGTGATTTAGTCTGGCGCAATCATTGACTATCTTATTGATGTCTATGACATCCAACATACGCTGCACTACGCTTCCGGCCCAGAAAAACACTTGACGCGCTGCTGGGAGCATTTCCAGATGAGTGGCCAAGGACCATACTTTGGGCAGATGGTTTGGTATACCACTTTCCACCAGGAGACCCTCCCGTCTGTTATAGAGCGCTATGGTAATGAGATCAAGCGTTTTTTGGGGGTCATTGACGCGCATCTTGGAAGCCAGGGCACAGAATATTTGATAGGAGACCGTGTCACCTACGCAGACATCATGTTCCTACCGTACTGCAAGGGCTTGGCTACTATCATTTACCCAGAACTAGATACATCTCAGTGGAAGAATTATACTGCTTGGATTGATCGCATTTCATCAAGG
Organism: Trichoderma camerunense; assembly: GCF_050948025.1. Lineage (NCBI taxonomy): Eukaryota > Fungi > Ascomycota > Sordariomycetes > Hypocreales > Hypocreaceae > Trichoderma > Trichoderma camerunense. The sequence continues at coordinate 3,312,083 of NW_028145368.1, forward strand.
CCAGCCATTGCGCGTGCCCTGAAAATAATGGACGCCGCAGTGCTGCAGCATAAAGAGTATATTGCATCGGTCGTTGCACAGAAATAGCGTTATGTGGGTAGTGAAGGAATAAATAAATATTTTGTTCACGTAATAAATCAGCTCTCATTATTATATGGTTCTTCTCCCAAAGAGTTTGCACCAATGGTCAAACGTTTCTCTGGGCATTTTGAAAACGCGATCCTGGCCACTGCCAAGACTCAGCTGCTTTTTCCACGCATGTCCAGATTCAATAGTCGCTTCAGCAATAGGTAACTTTTGAGCCAATAGCAATGATCCCTGGCGGTTAGAGTATGATTCTTCCCTATTGTGTAGCGATACGATGATGCTCGCAAACCATTGACATTCTTCCTCCATCTCGTATATACCTAAGGTCTCCTGTAAATGAATGCACGTATTCAGCCGGTCACTGTATATCATGCAGATGTAATAAATAATTAACGCATCGTAATACATATTTCCAAATGGCGGGTTATTCACCGACATCCCACTTGGTTGAATATAGGTGTTGTACCAGTTTTGTAGAGACGCTCGAAGTTTCTGGGCTCGAGATATGAGCTCTGTAATTGGTTTAAGTGGTTGGTTGGGATTATGGCAAATCACGTTAGTAAAATCTTTGAAGAGGGTGGGGATAGTGACAAAGATCGACACCATAGAGATGACCATGGTACTTCTTTCTGGGACAAGGGGATCGTCCGTGATGATTGATTGAAGCACGGCTCTCCATGCTGGATGTTCGAGGAAGCAGGCTTCATTATTGAGTATTGCTTCTGTTGCCTGCCAGAGAGTTCAGTATACGTTATCCAGATGAACGCTTGATGGCAAAAGCAAAAGACTCACCATTGGTCCTACATGTCCCATAAAGAGACTTTTCTCAAACTCGGAGTTGTAGGTATGTGGGCCCCGTAACTTTATTATGTACGTGGCTCCCGCGGTGTGCTTTATCCAGGCATTCTCCCGACTAGGGTTGAGCAGCTACATAGGCCGAGGAAAAGAATAAGCCATATATTTCAAGATTTGCTTGATTGACACTTACTTCATACAGGCCTAGAATTTGCGTGGCGCAGAGCACCTCAGTTGTGATATGCTGAGAAGCAGAGTGAATCGCATCTTGTAAATTTGATAGCGCCATCGAATATTTTGAAAGAGCGAGTAGCTCCCATTGCTTGTCATCAGGCGTAAGTAAGCATCTAACGCGAGCTAGAACACAATCCGTGGCACTGCGTATTAAGACGCTTTGATCGTAGTGTAAAGGGATATAACGGAAGTATGACCAATTCTTTCCTTCAAAGAAATGGGTAATGCTTTGAGGATTTTCGAGAAGCCTTTGCCCAGTATACCGACCAACTCCAACTGAAGCCAGTAGCGATAGATCCAGGAAAGGTAGATTTGTTTTGGCGAGCATTATCGGATAAGCCGAACTAACAGTGTGCAAATATGCTACATCTGCCCGCAAGCAGACATCATCATACCTGGTTATGGCAGGAACCTTTCTCACATCAACGGTTTCGGTTTGCCTCCGGCCAGTCGCGCTGCCACTAAAATCTTCGTCGGCTATGAAAACAGGAATTTGTCGGCTGTTAGGATGCTGGTGCTTTGGTTGTCGTTTCCGCTTCTGAGCTACTTTTTGCATAACTTCACGTCTTATTTTAGCGCGGTCGAAGGGCACAGTAGAGGTTGTCGGATTTATCCAGAGAAGATTGGTAGAAGCCATTCCGGGAGACTGGAGTCCCGCCAGTAGTTGAATGTGTCTTGTAGCAACGCAAGGATATAATTATGCAAGTGGTGGCTCTTTCAAATCGGCTTGCGCACTGATATAGATAGGACCGTCTTGGAAAGAAATGATGTTGGAAACTTCACGAAGATATACCTGAGATGAACTGAGCCACCATACTTGGTGGATTACATAACCTGCCGGTAAGCACTAAAGTGGAGAACTGGTTCTAGATCAACCCACAAGAAGTGGCAAAAGACGCGGGGTTGAATTAATCTGGTGAACTTTTAGCACACTTGGATGATACCCTACAACTACTATACGTCCCAATGCTTCTCTATAGCACATTGGCACAGAAGGAGATGAAGATATTCTATTTAGTTACAGATTAATATTCTGGTAAAGAGCACAATAGACTTTCAAGCTTGGGACAAAGCGAAGCCTTTGCTAATCCAGACATTACAGAACATAAGCTGGTTTACACAAAAGTACAATTCTGCCTAGTCTTGTAGCTACTAAGTCTCACATAGCACAATACCGTTCATGATGAATTAGGATGAGCAACTCGTATATTCAAGCGAAGTATCTGACTGCATGACTACCTAGGTAGATTGAGATGTAAAAGAGTGTGTACTCCATGCATTTATTCCTATCTACCTCCTAATAATCTTTCTCACAATCAACCACCCTTGGTTATTTTACTCCACCGGAGTTAACAAGCCTGTTTTGATGTCGTACACAAATCCCAAAGATTGATCAGAAATTCGCTTTGGAACATAAGGAGATGTCTTCAGTAAATGAAGGTCATCTCGGACGCTTTGCTCAACCCTAGCTTATATATTAGCATAGACCCTTGCGATTTTTCTTTTTTTCTCGCACGGAAGACTCACTCGTCAAAAGCCCCAAACACCATATGATCGATCTCTGAATGATCTGGCAGACGGCTTTTATGAGCTTCACGGATATCTGCATCCTTGAATTGACTCCCGCCACAATCTTACAGCGCGTATCAATCAGCATATACTTCTCATCTTAATGTTGATCAACACGGCATACCTGTGTGATGAATCACAATGACTCTCTTCAATCCAAGAAAAACATCAAAAAGCATAATTTCTTGCAAAGCAGGGCCAACGCGCCCTGCCGGGTTGCGCGAGATAAGGAATTGATCTAAGGCATTGCGCGCTTATCAGATTACTGCAAATGAGAAAGACTAGCTTTTTGCGTACCTTCGGGCTTAGTTTGCAAGAATTGATCTGGGTTGAGGCGGAAATCGACACAAGTAACTATGCAAGTCAGTTTTTTTCGAATAACCTGAATATTATCGCAAAAAGTTTTACTTACTGACGAGAGTGGTTTCGAAGACGCGACCGAGAGCCATCTGCTCGGCAATGGTGGGGGCGGGGTTATGAGTCTCAGCGTATTTCCTGTTTCGCAGCGGTTAGCATTGGCAGCAGCTTAAATATGAGATATTATCAACTTGCTTGTTACGCTCAACAAGTGTCTCGTAAAAAGAGGGAGCCATTGTGATGGGTTGAGTTGGGATGATTGTGTTTGATATGTTGGATTGAAAGTTGATTGATGTGCTCGTAGATACAGAGCTTTTTCAGTTTTCTTTTCGGTGACTGTCGACTACTACTTATATACTTAAAAGTGATATATAAATTGCTCGATAGGATGAATTGATGAATTCTACTATGTGTAATCATTGACAATATTGCCTTGCATCTGACATTCACAATCCGTTCTGTATTCGTCATCTTTGATCCGTGGTGTTTTGTTTCTTCCAGGGTGCTTCTACCTTACTTGGATTAGCACTACTCTACCTAGAGCGCCTTTGACAAGATCTTAGCTGGTGCAAGCGGTTAGCTAGATTTGTAAGTCCGTCTGCTAAACCTATTTGGGTAATTGCACCCTGGTCATTTTAGCACTCAATCCACCTCCTGTCCAATTATGGTAATCATACCCTGGTGATTTAACCTTTCGTCTGTGTAAGCAAGAATGAAACCCGGGATTTGACAGACCAAGAGTCTCCAAATTTTGTTTTGTATGCTGCAAAATGGTAACCTAGTGACGGTTGTTCTGTATCACCACATAGCTACTTCTCAGCCTCATGGTATTATTTCGCCACATCTGCATTATGATTTGAAATCGAGGATTGATTTGTTATCCAGTTCAACCTTGCTACAATTATTCCGTTCACGATAATTACTGTGTCGCTATCTAATTGACAATGGCAGAGTAATTGAGTCTAAGTTTATTGGATCAGTTTTATATATTAATTTAAGTGGAAATATAGAAAGGTCTCGACAGACATCAATTGGGTCAAATGGCAATGTTCACGAGAAGACTCCGGGGCAAGTATCATCCGACATTCAAGCCTCGCTTTCAGTTCATTAGGTATCTGTAACTGATACGGAAGCTGGCTATAAGTAGGCTAATCTAGGGTCAGGAAGATGTCGTCAAGGTACGCGCCGCGATCCTTGTAAAGCCTTACGTACGGCGGCACTGAATAATTCTCTTTCGGCAAAGTGAATGTTAGTCCATCTGGCGCTGAGCATTGCTATTTTCTCTATAGCATCACAGTACCACAATTGCTGTTGATGTTCAAGGAACGATCTTGCAATTGTTTAGTAAATACGACAAGCTGGTTTGGATAGGATTGAGATTCCCTCTAGACAATGTCTGTGTCATACGATCTATGCAAGGGCAGCCTGGACTGTGCACCTGAAGCCACGTGCTGCATAGATGGAGCTCATGTATTAGTGTAGCAGAAGATCATACGGCTTGTTCAATACAGGCTTATATCATTTGAGGCGGGCAGCGTTCTCTAAGTGGACCCAACCAATATAAAGGTCAATGTCCGTATAAAACTGGACAGTCTTTCAAAATATATTCTGGTCAACGTTATACAAAAGGTCTTATCATCACTATCGTCGACAGAGTTCTTGCTGGTGCTGGTGGTGCTGGAATTTACATTGCGTGGGTAGTAATGAGGGATTGCTTATGCGGGCCCCAATGAACGATTTTATAGGGCCTTAGTGTTTTGACTGCACTACACAGGTAACTACCGACTACGAGAATTCTCACTACGGTGTTTACTTCCGCCGTTGGTTCCGTTTATCGCTTATCAGTGATACACCAATTCTATTGTGTAGTTTTCGCTTAATGGAGAAATCTTTTCTACGTTCAGTATCAATATTGCATTTTTCTTCTTCAATTGTATCATAGGCATGTTGTTTTGTATGCGTCTACTATGGGAGTTTCCCCTGTGTCGTAGTGTTTATCAGTCGGAGTACTTCTGAAATGAACATCGACTGGATCGTCGTAATTGTTTGTATTAATTTTGGTCCAGGGAGTATTGACCCACTATACTTGTACTTTATGCGTTCTACTATTTACATGTAATGTAGATGATGCTTTAACGCCCATAGAATTCTGGAAAATTGTCTTATCAACCATTGCACATTATTTTGCACTGTGTCTGAGGTAGATATCGGGAGTGAAATTTTGGTGGCAATGGTGGGACCCCGAGTCTATGTGATAGACTCTCAACGTTAATTCCCAAGGAGAACAAAATATAGTACTTTCTGTATAACACAACATGGTGAAGACGAACTTGGTAAGGTAACGGAAATACTGTGCCCTAATCTAAAAGGCTTGCCTGAAAGCTGAGAAGACGATACCATACACAGCTAGAGGCCGTCAGAGTTTGTTGTACGACCACAGAGGTCTTTCTTATGGAGCATATTTAACGCCAGCGCTACATGAGGGCCTTTGAAACGGGGACTCCTAGGTAAAAGCCATTGAAACACAAATTTCGATGGCCGATGGCAGAGTATTTATAATTAATGCACCACTAAGATTAGTCGACCAGTCAAACAGTGGACCGGAAGGAACGTGGAATCACGTATTACGAATACGTGTATACTGCTCTCGATGTGAACTGTAAGAAGCCATACCTTGACTCCGGATACGCATCCACGAATGATCCCTTTCCCGCCCCCAACTTGAAGCTCAAGCTACATGTGCATATTTTGAAAGGGCTCTTTCTCTAGCTTTGGCGTGTGGCTAGAAGTACAATTCATGTTAGTGACGATATGTATTAAAAACACGATTACAATTACATCTTCTGTCAGGCCTGAGACCCCACATCACTACTCACTAACGAGGCAGATCTATTGCCACCAACGGTGATATCTAAGTCTGCGTTAATTAACAATGGCCTCCAATCTTTCGATCTCGACGATCAAAGGCATCAATTCCCCGCTTCGATTGCGGTATCTCAACTTGCTGCGTTCAAATCGAATTTTCCTGCTGCGTAATTGAATAGATTTCCCATCTATGCACGCAGATGGCTCTATACACGTATATAGCCTTTCATTACTTCTCCTAGCCACTAACAGATCATGAGCCCGGCCAAATCCCTCCACCAAAGCAACAGCAAAGAGGACTTGATACACCAGTATAAGTATATAAGCAATCCAACATTCGGAATAGCGCAAAGATCCAGGATATGAGGTGATCATTTCATTGCTAAGCTACAGTCTGGAAATTCCGTGAGAATACATTGAAATCCGTAGTCTGTCAATAGTATTCATGTATAACGACTATTTAATATTAGTGATCCTACTCAATGATTTGTGATCTCATTTACTGATTAGTGATCTCAAGACAAACCTACAGCTATGAAGTGGGGCTTTATGCCTCTCAAATCACCATTGAGACATACTTTGTTCTCAACAAGCAACATAAAAATAAATACCATTTGTCAACAGGTAGTCTAATTATTCGTAAAGGGGAACGGGCCACAGACAAGGTTGATATGTAAGATCGGAATAAAGAAGAATGTAATGCCGAATTAAGGGAAAAAGCTATTAAAACCGAATGATCCTATTGTTTTACAACAAGACCTTCAAAATATTTCCGCTAAAAAGCAAAAAAGAGCAAAAAACAACTAAGTTTACCATGGATACCGAAAAGCCTGCGCCGTCTAGTCTCTTTGTTTCGAGCCCAAGCTCTGCAACGGACGAAGAACGCCAAATGGAAACTGAGGTGTCCAAAGCCTCGCCGTCTGCTGCGACTAATACCGAGGAGGAGGAGGCTCAAGATGGAAGGGCGCACGAGCAAAAAAAGTCTTTCAAATTCAAAGTCACTGTCTTTATGCTCTGCCTAACTTCAGTCTCCGTTGCCATGGACTCAGTTATCGTCGCTGCGACTTTAGCTGCCATCACGTCGTCGTTAAAAGGAAATAGCTTGGAAGCCTTTTGGGTGGGAACGTCGTATTTATTAGCCCAGACGGTTAGTTTATCTGCTCCTTTGGTATACAGTTCTCTCACATTACTCAAATTAGGTTGCAGTACCTATTTATGGTTCTATTTCAGACATTTTGTAAGATTTCTCGTGCATTGCCTAGACTACTATTATGCTAACAGATACCTTAGCGGCAGGAAGTGGGTTATGGTCTTTGCGATCGCGGTATTTCTTCTTGGGAGCATCCTCTGTGGTTGTGCTCAGACCATGAATTGGCTGGTGGCTGCGCGGGTAGTTCAAGGCCTTGGAGGGGGTGGTTGTCTGACCCTGACGACCGTCATTCTCAGCGATATCACGACGCTCCGGGAGAGGCCAAAATATCTTTCTATGGGAGCCTTTGCGTGGGCTTTAGGTACAAATATTGGGGTAGGACACGCTCTGACCCTTTGGAATTATTCACAGACCTTTTGTAAAAGCTAACAGTCGATTTGATAGGTACCTGTTGGTGGAGCGATCGGACAGTATACATCTTGGCGCTGGGTCTTTTGGATAAACATCCCTATCTGCGTTCCCAGCATTGCTGGCATTGTATACGCACTACATCTTGTTCGGGATAAATCTTCATTCAAATCGAAAGCCGCCCGTGTGGATTACTTAGGAATCACCGTATTTATCGCTGCCACGACACTATTACTCTACGGCATCACTACCGGAGGCACTACAAATCCGTGGAATTCCGCAAGCGTTTTAGCACCTCTAGTCCTTGGCGTTTTTGGGCTTGGCATATTCCTTCTCATTGAATGGAAAGTGGCAAAGACGCCAATGGTGCCCCTACGCATATTTAACAACCGCAGCGGCAACACAGGTTTCTTTGGTTCATTCGTCCATGGTTTAGTACTATGGGCTTCTGCTTACTACATCATCATCTTTGTTAGTTCCCAGCTATCTTTTATACAAATCATGTTCTAATCTACCATTCCAGTTCCTTGGCGCGAGAGGTGATCCTCTGTTCAAGTCTTCAGCAGAAACGCTCCCGGGGAGGTAAACTATCTTCCAACCACACCAAGTCCGGTTTCACATACTAACTATACAATATTAGTGCCCCAATTGCTCTCTCGGCTGTATTTTGCGGCATATGGGTTTCTAGGTCACTTCGATTCCAGAAAATGACCTGGATAGCTTGGACGCTTCTTACCACCGGGACAGGGTTAGTCGCTCTCATGAAACCAAATTCGTCCGCCGGTATTTTATACGCGATTCGCATTATTCCTGCCATTGGAGGAGGTTTCCTGTTCCAATTGCCTCTATTCGCTGTACAATCCACCGCTGCCGGCCAGGATATCGGCATTGCCACGTCAATGATCGCCTTCTTTCGCAGCGTAGGCCAGGCGTTCGGAGTTGCTATTGGAGGGACAGTGTTCCAAAACGAATTTGATCGCTTTTTGGCAACAGCGATTGCGGCAGGTCGCATTCCACCAGATTTCGTGATCACGGGTGCTCAAGCTGCTGGCGCATATGAAAGAATCAACGCACTTCCTCATACCATGCATGATGTGCAGGAAACCTATCGATATATCTATGCAGATGCTTTGAGGATTGTCTGGTATGTCACTACAGGTATTGCCGGCATGGGCTTCCTGGTTGGACTTTTAGTGAGAAATGAAAACATGGACCGAGGGAATTATTCAAAGCAATCCTTCCAAGTAGAGGAGAGCAGAGAAAGTTCTTCGTGAAGAGACCTAAAGGGATCGTCGACTACAGATTCATTACTATAAACCATTTGATGGGAGGAAGAGAATGGATGAAATTGATGTAAGAGATGGACTTTTGGTGCAGACTCTCCTCAACGTTTCTTAGTCGGTAATTGGGAAGTCATCAATGGTCATGTCTCATAGAATCATTCAATAGAAGGCTATTGTTACATATAGAGTAGCAATAGTTTAACAGGTTCAGTGACTGGTGTAATTATAGACAACGTTGTTGATCTTATGCGAGAGCTTCAGAAGAGGGCCTAAAGTTGGGAGCCGCGGGAATTTTAAGGGTGGGTGTCACTAGATTTTGGGAGCTATATCATCATTCACAATATTCAGCATCACGGGTAGTAAGCAGGTAGTTATACCACGCAAGGATGAGAATGATGTGATGCAACTCAGTATGGGAAAGGGTAAAATCGTGGGGGTTTCCGCCCCGATAATCACGACTCTATGAGCAATGCATCATAAACTATTTATGCGAAAATGCTAACTAATTTTTAGCGAACTAATATTGTTACTGACAAACCGTTCAAGTCTTCACTGTGTAGGTTATGCCTTCAATTTTGTCAAAAGTGGGATCTCCGGATTGATTTGCTGCGTTTATGAGAGGCGTTGTTCAGCTGAAAGCTGATCTAACCCAATCTCCGAAGATTATATCAGAGAGCTGGCACTAAAACATCCACATGTTTGAACATTTATGCGACGACCCGTCACTGTGCAATTGGGATTGGCGGTTTTCTTTTTTTGGTGCCTGGCGCAACCAATTAGCAACGTTCAGCGTTTCAAAGCGGCTTTTTGAATTTATGCTAACCCGGAGATATCGGGACGGCGATCCAACAACGTGGCTTCCGGAACAGTTTCTCCAGCTCAGCTTGCATTTCTGGCCTCGCGAGAGCTAATATAGTTCACTTACGTATAATAACGAACAATCAACCCAATCCCCACTAAAACCTTTTTTGTGAATCATATGAAGTTGCAAGCTGGAGCATCTACAGCGCAGAGTACCCAAGGAATGACAACTCAACAACCTCTATCTTCGGCAAGCGGGCTCCAGAATGGACCTGAGCTTGGTAAATCCAATGACGACGACTGGGAAACAGGTCAGCTCTCAGCGCCAGAACAACGGGTCTGCAGCCCGGGATATAAGTGCCCAATTCGTGAGCGCTTGAAGCACTTTACTTGGGCTTGGTTTGCAGTCACCATAAGCACTGGTGTTCTCGGCCTTCTCTTCCATAACACGCCCAACCGCTTCGATGGGCTCAATGCTATTGGCAAAGTAGCATTTATTCTCGCTATTGCCATGTTTCTTGTCTCGGTCGCCGCCATTACATATCGATTCATCAAGACGCCCAAAGGATTAAGGACAAGCTTACTGCATCCGACTGAAGGCTTGTTTTTCCCAGCATTCTTGTTAAGTTTGGCCATTGTTCTTGCCAATTCAGCTATATACGGTATTCCGGCATCAGGTCCTTGGTTACCCGTAGCTCTGAGAGTATGCTTTTGGATCTACGCTGCTCTAGCTATCTCTTCATCTGTGATGCAATATACGATGGTCTTTAAGGGGGCCAAGCTCAAGATCAAGTCAATGAGCCCTCTTTGGATTTTTCCCATTTTCCCCACATTATTAACGGGAGTCCTGGCTTCCACAATCGCACCATCACAACCGCCTTCACAACGATTACCTATCCTTGTTGCGGGAGTTACTTACTTGGGCCTGGGATTTAGTGTTGCTTTTATCCTATATGCATTATACCTCCATCGCCTGACGCAGGAGGGATTCCCAGCGCCTCCAATGCGTCCAGGAATGTTCATTGCAGTTGGGCCGCCAGGATTCACAGCGACGGGCCTCATAGGCCTCTCTAAATCTATCCCGGATGACTATGCCTATTACGCTAGGTTTCCTGCTGCATCGCAGATATTGAAGGTTCTTGCGCTCTGGGTAGGTATTTGGTTATGGGCTTTGGCTTTCTGGTTTTTTGCCTTCAGTTTCATTGCACTTGTAATGGGTGTAGCAAGGAAACGCATCCGCTTCTCCCTTGCTTGGTGGGCAATTGTCTTCCCTAACACAGCTTTTACAATTGCGACGTGTCTCATCGGAGAAGAGCTTGACAGTGATGGCATCAAGGGCGTAGCAAGCGCTATGACAATTCTGATCGTGATTGCATGGTTTGTAGTGCTTGCTTCTCACATACGTGCTGTAATACTTAGCAAGGTTTTATGGCCTGGCCGAGATGAAGATTTCGGACATTACACCCCTAACAAAGATAAAGCAGTTGTAAGCCACTAAACATAAGCTTAGCTGTTAATAAATAAATTTTCAATTCATCTGAAACAATACTATTCCGCGGCACACCAGCATCTGAACCACGATCAAACCTGCTACAATACATAAACCGATAGTTCCATGCTCACACATTAATAAGCTCGGCAGGAAACCTCGAATCGCAAATTCGGCTAATGCTGGCAAAGTGCCAACAATCTCTATCTAGGACGCACACTCGAAGCAAACTCTTCTGCAAAATGTCGTCAAATTATTTACCCTCTGGTATAGCTTGCATAGAAGGCCTGTGTGGTAGCAAGTTGCAGGCTGCTGGTGCGAGTCAAAAATTATGAGGTTATGCATAGTCGCTTTGTGTACCAAGAGAATAATAGTCGTTGTCATTAACTGCTCTGCCCTTTCATTATCTCCCGATAAATATTTTAACTATTATACTTCTGTTTAAAGTGCTTTGGCCAGGTTCTAGCTTGGATAAAGTCGACAAAGTCAAATAAGCTCTTTTTGTACCGCCTTTCTTGCGTTGTTCGATCCACAGTTTGCATTCCATAATGTGGCGTAAAGTCCCCAAATTCCCAATTATCCACAAAACTCCACGCAATTACACCGAGTACCTGCACGCCATCCTCCCAGATGCTATTCAGTATCTCACTCATAAAGCTCAAATAGTACTGGCTGCGAGGTGAATCGAAGAGCTGTTGTGCCAGTGGCAGTGCGGCTTCATTCTCGATAGGGAAGCCAAATTCGGTGATGATAATTGGCGAGCGATACGTATTCCACAAGTATGACAAGTAATGGCGCAAATAGGTCGGAGTAATATAGACATATGTTTGACTGGCGTATGCAACATTCCAACCGAATTTCCCACTCCAGCTCTGCTGCACGCATTCTGGATAAAATACGTTGGATGGGGTGTTCAAACAGGGTGACTCGCTCGCTGATAGAGGTGAGACAACAGCTGATTACAGGTTGCAAGGTTAGTCTGCTGTTAAGTAATACCCTGTCACTCCTGGCTGGAGTCATGGGGAGGGAATTGAGCTCCGCAAAACTTACTGATAGTATACGCGTCGGTTCCCCAAAAATCTGCTGTCCCTTTTATATATTTTAGGTCTTCCTTTGTAAGAGGAACGTAGTCTGAGACTCGTTCTTTATAAACAGCAGGATAATCCTTGCCGAGATAAATTGGATTGCCAAAGATTGCCAGTTGGAAGTTGTTGTAGTCATTAGCCGCCTCAACGTGAGACGCATTCAATGGATCAAGCGGTACACCAAACAGATTGCTGAATTTCATCCCAACTTTGCCTGTACCTTTGATCTGGTCGTGATAAAAGTGATATAATTGGGCATGTGCCTTCAGTACTGTATCCACAGACTTTCCATTCTGGCAGTAAACAAAGGGTTCGTTAAACCTAGTGATGACAATTAGTTATCAGTGGTATGACAAGATGACAAGAATTGGTTTCTTACGTGACCCAAAGAGGAACCTTTGAACCAGAAGCGTTAGTATAAGCTGCCACTGTGAGAATTGGATTGGTATAAACGAACTCGATCGGCAAAATGCGTCATAACAATCTTTCCATAGTGCTAGAGAGTAAAGAGTAAGCATTGTAGATATTGATAATCTGGAAGTTGACTTACAACAAAAGAATCCAAGAAAATCTCATTTTGATAAGCCCCGTTGTTATAACCAACAGTTGGCTTTTCATATAAAGATGAGACATTTGCGGCATAAAACTGCAATGGTGTATCGAAGTGAATCAACGTAACGACTGGGAGCATCCCTTTTGCTATAACAAAATCTAGAAGATCACTGAGGTAAAAATAGTTAGCCATCGTCCGTTTAAGACATGACATCGAATAGAATATGTCAGGCCGGTTTACTTATAGTGGTCAATAGCGTGCTGGTTGACAGGGGAACCTGGAACAGCGAATGGAAGAATTCTAGTCCATGGAATCGAGAAGGAATAGTATTTTACTCCTATAGCTGCCAATCGTTCAATATCCTGCTTATATAGGTAGTAGTTCTCATTCGTCACGTAATCTGGGCTGGGGCCGTCTTTGGCGATAATATCTGCTGCAGATGGCGCTTTCCCTTCATGACTAATAGCACCTTCAATCTGGGCAGCTGAACCAGCTACTCCATATATAAAGCCATCTGGGAAATAATAACAGTCCGTTGGACCAAAATAATCTCTTGGCGGCAATATAAGTTCGGCACTTGGCACTGGTGTCGGCGAAACAATTGTACTATAGATCCCGGTAGATGTGAAATTAGGAAGAAATGGTCGCGCATTTTCCCAAAGTGCAGTCCAAGAAGCACTGCCATATCTATCATGGAAATCGGTCGCGGTCACTGTGGCATTGGGATCCCAGCTACCCCATGTGGTTGTAGGAACAGGGGGGAGGAGACGGCGAAGAGCGGAAAATGGAGCAGCAAATGTTTCTGTGGAAGTAGGGGAGGGAATAGGAATCGCATAGCGATAGGTATCTGACTGAGTAAATGCAAAAGTCGAAAAGGAAAATGTAGGAGAGACAGCTCTAGTGGCAGAGCACTGGGGTCTCGCGGTCGGACCCGTCGTTAAAACATATTTCTGCTGAGCGTTCACAAGTATACTGAAGGCAGAAATCGCAGACAGCAGTATTATGATGATCATGATGATGTGAGCGTAATAACAAAAATGTAAAAGGGCGAGTGTAATTGTAAAATGTGTCAAACAATCTTTCCGTAAAGAGGGCATTGGCGCTTTAAATAATAGGATTTTACTTAGCTCTACCATGATAGATCATTCATGTTGACTGCAGGGGCATATCCCCTGATCTCTACCTTGTAAAACTAGTACGAGTATATCAAGGCAAAATAGGAGATGAGTTCCATCCAATCACAAGGCCCAGAATACGCGCATTGGTTTAAAGCGTATTCGGAGCTGCGGAGTACAAAGAATCGTATTGGCTTATGTATGTACATCAAGTTATTGAAGTTGATCAGAGCGGAACTGACTAATGTGGTAAATAACTCATTCTCAATCCACATCTCATTGCTGAACTTGAAGTAGTGGGCAATATTCGACCTTGATTACCCCATTCTAACCCGAACGCCTCTATTTGCCTTCTATAGCTATAAGAATAATGGCTAGCTGAAGAGCAGTAACTCCACTGGTGTCGCAGCCGAATCCGATCCGATTACTTTGCATCTGCACATTTGGAAGGATAATGCTGAATGCTCTAGGACTGGAATACGGCTACTGGGTATCTATGCGATATGCATTATTTTACTACTCTGTATTGATCTTGTCGAAGCAGCAAAATTGTTGAGCAGCAGCAGTACATACCGCATCTCGTACATTGTGGTAGCAGCCCACTATTCCTAGCCCATCCCTACCGAAATTCGCAGACCTACGGCATTGTCCCGTCATTACCCAGTTGGCTAGGCTTTGAAAGAACTCCAAGTAGAAGCGCAACGCCTAGCGGTATGAAGAGGCTAATATGAGGACGCCTAGACCACATTGGTTACTTTGACTCAACGCCTGGGGCACTCTCAAATGCCACGGCGCCGTTAATACTGCAATCGCACTAGGCATTGATCTCGCTGTCGATAAGTATGAATCCCTCGACGACGAGGGTGCAACTCATGCTGGAATTGTCAGCGACCGCCTTATCCATCGGGTTAGCGACGTCACTGCCATTGCATTCACTACCCTAGTCGTCGTTAAGCTTCTTGTATTTACATGAATAGCTCATGCTATATGCGCCGGTATTCAGCGTCTTTATCCGACGTAAACCTCTTTTGTGACCAAGTCCGAAAATGTCTGGTCGGAATCGAACAAAGACGCTGCCTTTATGATGAGGTGGACGTTGCCGTTTTGGTTGAAACCCCTGTTTAAGACACCAAGAAACTTGTTAGAGAGATTGCACCCTGGTATATCAACACCGCCTGGTGCTGTCAAGGGCGTTGCAGTATGTAATTCGACGACTCCCAGCGCACATATAAACCCAACCGCCTTCGGCAGCATCGAAAAACTTCGGCAGATACGAGCTGGCTTGGGGACACCATTCAAACAAAAACTGCTACTGGTATAGACAAGTCGACTTTACAGCAGGAGTAACGATGAGAAAAGAAAGTAAATATCTGTCCAACCTAATTGCGAAGGACCGGACACCTGTCGAATAAGTACCTAGGTAGTCCGAGAATGGAACGTCAGTCAATCGATATTGAAAGCGAACTTCCCTTGATGCGTGTATATGTCAGAGCAAAACGACCGGTGAGCTAAAGTTATAAAGCAGTGGATGTGAATATATCTTGTGCGGTAATTACCACGCGAAACTTGGCATGCGAGTCACCTGGAATGTTTTAGGACAATATCCTGTAACATTGTCTCTCTTATGCTCTCATGTCTGTCAAACAATTTTGGTCATCATTCAATTATACCCAACATTCAGTTTACAAACTAGAATCTATTTTATCATCATCAGCATCATACCCCGGACTACTTTTATAAACACACTTCTAGTTTCAGTATCCAAGCATCCAAGGTAAAGCAAAATCGGCAGCAGGGTTCGGTATCACTAGTGTCAGAGGTGGGGTAAGATCGGAAGTAGGGATTAGCATCGGGACGCTTTCCGGGAACTGGCTTTGCGGACGGACAGAAGGGCATTGGGACATTTTACATCTAACTCTACTCGCGATGCCGGATACGCACGGCTTTGTCTGCTTTAAACCCCAATTTTCGGTTCTTCCGAACTATGCGATACGCCGTGGGTTCCGATGTGTAATGTGGGACACAGTCTTCCCCGTGTCCCGTCGACATAACCCCGCCATCTAAATACATGAAAGCGCTGGTTCGGGCTATAAATGGACGGCTTCCAGATGCTCTATCCAGAAGAGTGCGCAAGAAACCATATACCACATCATATCTTGTTTATATCTCCGTCCTCATTGTGCCCAGCAGCTATCTACCAGTCCATTCACTTTACACCCAGCTTACAAATGTCACCAGTAAAGGACTTTGACATAGCAATCGTTGGCGGTGGAATTGCGGGGCTAACTTTGGCGATTGCTCTCCATTCTCGGTCGATTCCAGTCACTCTCTATGAGCAGGCGGCCTCATTTGGAGAGATTGGAGCAGGTGTCTCCTTCAGCCCTAATGCTGTCCAGGCTATGAAAATTTGCCATCAGGGCATTTACGAAGCATTTGAAACAGTCTGTACTAGAAATTTATGGCCGTCCAAGGAGAAAGTTTGGTTCGATTATGTGGATGCATACAGCGATGTAACGTCCGACGGTGTTCTTGCAACAGCGTTCACAATTTCGAACAGTCTTGGCCAGAACGGCCTCCACCGCGCCCATTTCTTGGACGAGGCGGTCAAACTCTTTCCCAAGCAACTTGTGAGGTTTGGTAAAAGACTTCAAAACATCACTGAAGATGGCAACGGCAAACTCGTGATGCATTTCGACGATGGGACTGTAGCGGAGACTGACGCTATCATTGGCTGTGATGGGATCAAGTCCCGGGTGCGCCAGGCCATAGTTAGCCCTGATCATCCATCCGCTCGGCCCGTTTATACACACAAATATGCGTACCGCGGGCTCATTCCGATGGAGGATGCGTGTGCCGCTGTTGGTGAAGAGCGAGCTCAGAATGCTTGCATGTATGTAAGTTCTCTGCTCAACCCCGCGATTATGGATTGGGCTAATGCTTCTAGATGGGGCATGACAAACATATCCTAACTTTCCCGGTGAACCATGGAAAGACTCTTAATTTGGTTGCGTTTAGAACGACCTCGGAAGACTGGCCTGACGCTCAGAGATTAACCAGATCAGGCGAACTGGACGAGCTTCTGCAAGAATTCGAGGATTATGGGCCCGCAGTCATCAAGTTATTAAAGTTGCTCGACCCGAAACTTAACGTGGTAAGTAACTCGTTCTCAATTCACATCTTATTGCTAAACAGTGGCAGTGGGCGATATTTGACCTCGGATATCCCGCTCCAACCTTTTATAAAGGCCGCATTTGCATCTCAGGCGATGCTGCGCACGCTACATCTCCTCACCATGGCGCTGGTGCGGGGTTCTGCATTGAAGATAGTGCTATGTTGGCGGAGCTGCTCGCAGACGAGCAAGTCAAGTCACGGCATGAATTGGAGGCCGTGTTTGCTACATATGATGCGGAGAGACGATCAAGAGCGCAGTGGCTGGTAGAGAGCAGTCGGTGGATTGGAGACTGTTACGAATTACGTGCAGAAGGGATTGGAAACGACTTCACTAAGATTGAGGCCGAAATAAAGAAAAGGAATGGGATCATTGCCGATATCAATATAGAAGAGATGTGCGCGAGG
This sequence comes from Trichoderma camerunense, assembly GCF_050948025.1. NCBI lineage: Eukaryota > Fungi > Ascomycota > Sordariomycetes > Hypocreales > Hypocreaceae > Trichoderma > Trichoderma camerunense. The sequence goes on from NW_028145368.1 coordinate 3,329,450, forward strand.
GCCAAGGACGAGTTGCGGAAGAGGCTATCAGGCTCTTGCGAGAGGTAAAATATTGTAAATTCAAACAGCGCAGTCACACTCACGCATTGAATAGAACCGTGGATATTCTTTGGAACAACTTCAGAGACCTGATCTTCTGAAGCTCGGTTCTAACCATACAAATGTGTAGCAACTTGGCGCGGGTGTACCATTAAGTCTCGCCCAAGTAGCGAAAGAGTCACTGTAACCGTGCTGTTATATACTAGCTGCGCGTCAATAGATGTGAGCCGGTGAATGGTTACTTAAATTAAGTGGAAAGCACAAGGGAGAGAGTCATTGCCTTTGAGGTATGTTATAGTCAGTCTACCCTTGAGGATAGGCCTCAAAACATCGGGGAATCTCTTCAGTCCGTCTACGAGCTTGTCGGTGTTCCAAATTAAAGTTCGAGCAAGTATTAATAACGCATTACAGGCCGCCCACGTATTATAAACAGCCTGTTAGATACTGTAGAAGTTCAATCGCTGATACCGCAACACGGCGCCCTCTTTATCTCACCCTGAACCATTCTCAATGCTTTGCAAACTTATGCTTTACTCCACAGATTTTCCGTCGCCAACTGCTCTTTGAGACTTTCATTGCAATAATCCGAGACACAAGCAGTGAGTTTAAGGGTTCATGCCTGATATTTAAGTCTCAAATGCCCTCTCAATCGTTTCTCTAGTATGCTTCATCGGGACAGGATACAGTACGACTACCGCATCATTGACACTGTATTGGGACCTAGTGTAACGTCCCAGGAGACGAAGTGGCCAACATGAAGATTTACTTATGGAGAGAAAATTGCCATTTTAAAGAACCCCGAGTTCATGATTCTTAGTGGTGGTGGCTAACACGTATGCGGTGGCTATTAGGCGATTATGCTTATACAATTACTGCAAAAGCAGTGGTATGGGAGAGTGCAGTGCCTGCTTTACTCCTCCATTAGACACTTCTTACATACCGTACGTTCCTCTTTTGCCCTAAGTATGGTTAACTGCTTGACAGATTATTGTGATTATCTGCCCGACGGGGTATGTTAAATAATGTATCCACTATTCTTCTAGCTGGCTGCAGGACCATCCCCCAAGCGTGGATAATAGCAAAGTAAATCTTTCACGAGATTTGCGATACTTCCGTACGGACAAAAAGCAATCTATCCTATTTATTACTGCCCTAGAACCCCGAGATATGAGACTCCAATAATAACTATTGCATGTCCTTATGGGGAAACAACTACAAACAGGTAGTTATGTCTGTCATACTTATTTTGGTGCAGGGCGACAACCCCTGGGAACGAACTCATTGACGGATAGGGTACTTGATAATGTTTCTCTGTAAGATTTGTAATACGATAACACATATTCAAAGTACATAGACCCATTTTACTGCCTAAGATACACAATACCGTATGTCTAGAATACATAAAATTTCTAAATTCAAGCCTTTTAAATAAGATGGAGCAATACGGAGACGCTATCAGGCTACTACACCTGATGATCATTAGCCAATACATAGCGGTATTTTGCCTTTCCTTTCTCCATGTCAACAATGGCGCGGTTTGCCTCGCTCATCGGCCACTTCTCAACCCACGGCTTAATACCCTTGTCAGCAGCGAGCTGGAGCATCGCCCGAATTTCGTGCGGCGAGCCCATGAAACTTCCGGTTAACTTCCGACGTTGTGAAGCTATCGGCCCTGCCCCAACCCTAAAAAGGCCATCGTCCGGTAGGCCGAGCTGGCAGAAGGTGCCATCACGCTTCAACAGGTTGATGTAGTCGGTTAGTGGCATGTTAGAACTTGACACGGCACAGAGAATCAAGTCCAGTGAGCTAGCATACTTCTTCTCCCACCCCTCGTCCTCTGCCGTAGCAATATACTCATCAGCTCCAAGGGCTAGAGCATCTTTGCGCTTATCGGCACGACGAGAGAGTGCCACGACACGGTCAGCGCCCATGGCCTTGGCAAATAGGAGAGCGAAGTGGCCCACACCACCAATTCCAATCACACCAACGTTCATCCCCTTAAGCCTCTGCTCAAGAGGACCCTGGTCATTGCCGCGAGCTCCAAAGTGAGCAAGTGGCGAGAAGACGGTAAGGCCAGCACACATCATTGGTGCTGCGTGCTCACTAGCTAGCTGATCAGGGATCTTGAAAGCAAAGGCAGCCGGGCAACGGTGGTAGCGAGCGTAGCCCCCCATACTCTTTCCACCAGCAGGGGTGAGATATTGGGCACCATATGTTAACGTCATATTCGGGCAATATACCTCATTACCGGTTGCACAGGCGTCGCAGTCTGAGTGATCCTCGCGGATCTGGGGAGGCTTGCGGCACTGGCAAGAGTCATTTTGTGCTCCAACTCCAACTCGATCGCCGACTTTGATGCCTGTCTTTGCTGCTTCCTTGCCAACTCGGACAGTTATGCCAACCAACTCATGGCCGACAACTACGGGATACGCTGTCTCGCCCTGTATAGAGTATCATATTAGCCTCTGAGAAATAAACAAGGAGATATTTTATCCTAGGCTGCTTACCCATCCTGATCGAAGTTGGTGAATATCTGTACCGCAAATTCCGCAATGCGTGATTTGGATATCAATGTCGGTCTCTTCCCAAGCTTTGGGCTCGTAGGTTTGCCAGACCATCTGGCCCTCGGCAGCATTCTTGTCTAACGCAACCCAGCCTTCGAATTTGTTGTCGTTAGATGCCATCGTGTGAAAAGGTGATCTGTTAAGTGTTTAAACTATGGAGAATAAAATATTGGTAATGAGGTTGGTAGTTGAGATGGCAGTTGATGTGGTGACTGAAAGCTTTGGTGATATTGAAATAACAGTGACTGGAAGTTGTAATTGAAATAAGGGCCAGTGTGTCTAGGCGATGGTTCTACTTCTTGTGAGTGACAAAGTGATTATTTATTCATGGCCATTCTGTTGTTCTTATACTGTTCTATCCCTATCATTTTTGGGTGACATCACAAATTCTAGACATCTTCTCGATACGGAGTTCCCGGCAACAAACTTCTTGAGTCAATGCGCATATCGGCAGAGTATCACTCGCCATGGTGCGAGACTTGTTTAACAGCCGAAAAAGTAAGTTATCGGCGTTAGTAAAAGCTCACTAGCCGTCGGCTTTCGGCCTTGAGTTTTTTTCCTTAGTGACGCCCGCTTGTGATTGGCTACATACATTATGCCATATTTGGCTATCGGGCCCAAAAGTCTCAGCGCTCTTGGCTGGCGTAATTCTCCTTCAGGGAACAGCATGGAATTTAACTGAGCAATTATGCTCGTATTATCGATTAATTACCAGTTCTTATTCGGTTTTGTGGCAAGGAGCTAGACTTAAAGATTTATAACTATTCACGGATTGCGAGGCTTGGTTTTAGATGAAATACACGATTATGTGCAAATGTATATCTTTCATACCAGTGTTTCCATTACATGACACAGCAGCTTCGCTATGTATATTTCTTTTCACTTTGTACGTAACCAGTATGCCCTGCAAACATCAAGGATGTTCGTTTTTTATCAGGATTTTCATGTAAGGAAGGATGTCTGTATTCTCATATTTACAATAGTGTAGGTTAAGTAATTAACATTTATATCCTACTACTTCTCGAATCCCACTAGATGGAGCACCTTAGTCTGCGGTCAGTTTGAAGGAAAGAATTCTGTATGCTATACTTTGAGTGATAGACATATAGTGGAATATGAAGTCAATCAATGAGATGCCTGGGAGACATGTATTTTATGGTATATATAGTTACGTTTCTCTAGACATGTGAAATTAAGAAAAAATCGGGACGTCTATTCTCTACTCGCTACCAATATGCTCTCTCACTTAGGTAATTGTATATCAGTAGGTACTTAGTTCCATGGCGTGGCTGGCACAGGAACGTTGAATCCATTTAGGCACATAGAAACCAACGAATACAGCCCGACCAAAAAAATCAGCTCAATGACTTTGGGCTCACCAAGAACTTTAACCCCCTCTGCGTATATGTTATCAGCCAGAGGGCCCCCTTGCACCAGTGCCTTTGTAAACTTGTATACCAACTCCTCTTCTGACTTGAACCCGTGAGGAAGTGCCCCGGTGGCCAGAGCATTGACTTGCTCCTCGGAAAAGTATTGTCGTGCCATCGATGCGTGGGCGTATACTTCGTAATTAGCTTTAAAATGCGACCCAGTCGTAACAATAGCAATTTGTCGTAGATTCTGTGGCAGCTTCTCGTCTCGTCTCATTTCTTTGATGACATTCCAAATTGCAGCTCCCGTAATGGGCGAGTGAATCCAGCCATTGAATGGCCCAACAAAGGCTCCGTCTTCATTTTGGCTAACAAAAGAATGTGTAGCATCCAAGTCTACACCAATAGACGCAACAATATCATCAAATAGAGCCCTTTGATCCGCAGTGAGTTGGCTTGGAGGGATAGGCTGTAGACGATGGGGCTGATCCATCTTCTCGGACTTATTGAGCTGTTGATTGGAAGAAGACACAAAGAGTATGCAAATAGTTCAATAGGTTCTTGACCTAAAAGTGATTGTAAAGTAGACGAATGCTAAGATGATCAGGCGAACCATTGATGTAAAGAAAAGATGGCTCTCTTTTGCGGACTAATGCGTGATTATATAGTAATGCTTATTCTCTGTTGGAATATCATTTTTTTTTTTTCAATTCCCTCATGCCTTTTCTATATATAAGTCTGCCGGTTTGACCCGAGTATCGATGCATATAGAGACCTAGTTCTCTCGGAACCATCATCGTATGCGCTGAGCAGGGCGTATAGAGCTTGCTAGCATCTGCTTATCCGGGACAAAGTTGTCAAGATTTCGCGTCGCGAGACTATTCAGCATGCTCTATCGGTGATAGGACAAAGGACAAATGGAACGAGATAAAAATCGTAGAAACGTCAGATACCTTAACTGCCGAAGCATCACGGAGGATGAATTCCGCCCTAGATTTTCCACCATCAACAAGACCGTTTTAGAGACACTGTGCTCTGTGGATAAGTTTGGTTTACTTAGCAGGTTCAGAAATTCTGGCGGCGTTAACGACTCGTATCCAAAAGGGAAATGTAACGCCGACGCTAAATCAAACTAAGCCGCAAGAGCGAGCACAGGCGAGAGGCGCGAGAGGCGCGAGAAGTTCCCACAGTCTTAATAAAAGTGGACACTGTCCGCCTTGTTCGTACCTGTATGCTTCAAGAACACGGAGTGAAGGCTACAAGGCTCGGTATTCCTCAGTTATCATCATTAGCTCTGTTACCCATCATGCATAGATTCTCTTACTACGTAAGCACTCACTGCTTTAAGGCCACTTTGAGGCAATGCCGGCGACCCCGTGATGCACCGACGTGACGTTTGACGTATTGCTCGACACGATTCTACTTGCCGAAGCGCGAGAGGAGAGAGAATCATCAGCGTTATCACCACTTGATTGATATATATATAAGTAGCTCATGATGTCGAGCTTATTTTGCGACTTTTCTTATCCCTCATCAGTTTCACTTAAGAGCAGAAGATATCAATACACATCACAAGTTCTATTATTACTTTTATATCCAACCTTATCCAACTCGCCCCTTATACAACAAACACATCTCTTGATTTTCATTTCACCTGAAAACAAAATGTCCAAAGTCTCACACTACAACAGCACCAACCCTGCTACCGGGCTGCTGGTGAAGAGCTTTCAGAGCACCTCGGATGAAGAGGTCTTCTCGGCGCTGGCAAAGGCTCACGACGCCTACATCAAAATATGGCGCGAGACTCCTGTTGCCAAGCGGTGCGAAATTGTGGGCAGAGCTGCTGCCTTGATGCGCGAGCGTAAGCAAGAATTATCCGATATTGCCGTCATGGAGATGGGCAAGACCATCGGTGCAATGGAGGTGGAAGTGGACATCTCGGCAGATATTTTGGAATACTACGCCAAGAACGGCGAAGAGTTCCTAAAGACTGTGCCTTGTCCTGGTGTACCCGGTGCCGAAGTCATTTCTGAGCCGGTCGGCGTCATCCTAGCCATTGAGCCTTGGAACTTCCCCTATTATCAGATTGCTCGTGTGGCCGGCCCTCAGATTGTGGCCGGAAACACCATGCTGGTCAAGCCTGCATCCACCGTGCCCCAGTGTGCCCTAGCCTTTGAGAAGCTAATGATTGATGCTGGGGCACCTGTCGGGGTGTATACGAATCTTCTGTGCTCCGTTTCTCAGATCAACGCTCTGATCGACAACTTTCTCGTACGGGGAGTCACTCTCACTGGCAGTGAGCGAGCCGGTGCTGCAGTAGCACAACGTGCTGGCCGCAATATGAAAAAGGTCGTGCTGGAGCTCGGTGGCTCAGATCCCCTCATCGTTTTGGAAGACGCAAATCTTGAAGAAGCTATCCAAGTGGCCGCCGCTGGCAGAATGATTTGTATGGGCCAAGCTTGCGCCTCCATTAAGCGCTACATCATCATTGGTAAGGAGCGCGGCGCCGAGTTTCAGGAGGGAATTGTGAAAATTTTCTCAGCTATGCAACCTGGCGACCCAATGGATCGATCAACTACACTGGGGCCTTTGTTTGCAGAGAGTGGCGTCCGTGACATTTTGGCCCAGGTCGAGCAGGCTAGAGCTGCAGGTGCTACAGTTGTCCATGGTGGAAAGCGTGTTGGCCGCCCAGGTTGCTATATGGAGCCTACTCTTATTACGAACATTTCTCCAGAAAACCCCCTCTACCAACAAGAGACTTTTGGGCCCGTCGCCTCCCTATACGTAGTGGACACGGAAGAGGAGGCTATTGAAATTGCTAACGCGACCACCTTTGGCCTCGGTTCATCGGTCTACTCCTCCAACATTGAGCACGCTAAAGAGGTTGCTGCCAAGATGGAGGCCGGCATGGTTTTTATCAACTCCGCTCTTAACGCTGGTGCGGATGTGCCATTTGGGGGTGTAAAGAATTCTGGATTTGGTAGGGAGCTTGGCGAGTTGGGAATTGGCGAGTTCCTGAACAAGAAGTTGGTCCGGGTTCACCAAAAGTATCTGTAATGTACTTTAGGCATCATGTTCAAGATAGCTAACGACACACTCCTTTAATGATACCGTACCAGTACGAATATAAATACATATGATGATGATAATATTACGAAATCACAAAGTGACACTCTTGTATCATTGCTACTTGAGTCCCCCCACGTCCTCCTATGAGCTAGCTAAGAGAGTCCAGACGTTTTCTTAGATACCGTCAATCCTCTATTTCACATCCACTCTTGAATTGCGGAGTGAAATCTTAGTATAGGGCGCACAAACGCCCGCCGTTGCTAATATTTGCATTGCCTTGCTGCTTCTATTCGTGGCTTAGTAAAGATATGCATACTGTGTATCCAAGTGGGACAGAAAATCAGCTGATGCCATGTAGAATCTGCCTGTTACTCGACTACAGCATAACCGGGCACCCATATGTATACCCTCAGGGGTTCATTGAGACAAAACAAAGTAAAAGAAGGAAGTGGCGAAGAGAGTCTTACTTACAGATACTGTTAGACCGAGAAGGCTTTAGCTTAATAGACCTTGCTTTTGGGATAAAAGAGCCCCCGCGTGGTGACGCGTGTTGATACAGTTTCTAATCTAGTTTACCTCCTAAGGGGTATCCTAGAGTTAGGAAGGATTGAACAAAAACCCCAGGAAAGTCAATGACAGAATATTGAGGTTGTTAAGAGAGCTTCGTATCTCCGTATTTACTCCCACAAAGTATTCGCCCAACAGAGATGGCGATTGGTCAGTACTTCAACGTCTACGAGGCATTAGTTTTTCATCTAACTTTCTCAAAGCTTTGTAGGCCCATTCCCTCACCTTTACTCAAGCTCTCACACCTCATACCTCTTGGGCTGAGATATCTCTTTATCACTGTTCTTAGCCAGTTGTTGTAGTTCACATGCCGGTCAAATGGATGGGAGAAGTAACATAACCCACTCGATTTACCGCTTGAATCCCACTCCTGACTCTTGATCTTTGCCAAACATATCTCCATTTTTAGCCTATCATGTCGCTTATTTCGGTTAATTTAAATAGAGCACGAAAGACAGTTATATTTTGATACTCATACTGCATTAATGATTGTATATCCACTTCCCCGCCGTTGCTGAAGTTTGGTACACGAACAGCCACACCCATGTTGACATATCTAGACAATATCTCTACCCTCAGTAATACTTGAAAGTCAATAAATCTTCGTGGATCCTGAAATGATTTGTTTTTCTGAAACATTTAGTTTCTTTAGGTAGCTCGATCTCTGCGTGCATAAGAATTCTATATCCAAACTCCACTTTAATGGCACTCCTTAGCTAATTATACTAGACCTTACAAGCATTTACGAACACCAGCGACTTCGCCCACGCTAGCTCCCAGAATCATCAGACAGCGCCGGTTCGCTCTCTTGGTGCTAGATATCTCAAGTTCTTTCTTCGAACCCTCAGGCAGACTATGGACTCAGGGAATCAGCCTCCGTCTTTGCAACCTGTGAAGAGGAGACGCATTACGGTACGTCGCACAGGACCCTGCCGAGCCATGATGCCTGCCACGCTGCGAAATCTGGATATCGCTGACACTGCATGTTGTCTCTAGAGGGCTTGCGATAGATGCCACCACGGGTCTCTTAAGGTATTCAGCCCGTCCATAGACTGCAATCTTGCACGAGGCTAAAAGAGTAATTATTCGGCGCAGTGTGCACCGTGTCCGACGCCGCAGTCTTGTCAACCTTGCACTTCGTATGGAGCAGAATGCAAATTCGATCGACCATTGAAGCGTCGAGGGGTGAGTTGTGTGCCCAAGTAACCCAACGGAACTGGTCAACATTTTCACTGACTACGAAGCGTATCACAGCCGGCTGCTCGCCCTCGGACTGACAAAGTCACCAGCCAACTGCAGCGGCAATCGCCGACATACAGCTTGGTAATGGGAACGGGCTCTCCATGGGAATATTCTCATGTTGCCGATACCTCGGTAATAGAATACCTGGCAGATCAATATCACCAGATTGTCTATCCCATGTAGGCTGGCTTCTTTGAACTCCTTCCGGTTTCTGCCATTGATTAAGTCTGCTAGCCTTCTATATTTCCACTGGCCGAGCTTCTACGCAGATATTGTATCCAGGCGATACTTGTCCGATCGATCATTCTACACTTTAACTATGGCGGTCTGCGCGACTGCCGCCACCCGACTATCCGGAGAGTTGCCCCCACGCATTGCATCGGTTATAAAGGTCAAGAATAATTCGTCGTTGTCGGGCATGTTTTACACCGCCTGCATTAATTCTCTTCCGGTCCTGCATACGGACGAGGTTGAGTTCAACTTTATGCGCGCCGAAGCACTGCTGGGCATGTTATGTCTTGAATATAACAATATCCGAGGCTGCCATGCTCACCTTCATAGATATTTGGCCATGTGTGCTGAGATAGGCTTCAATGATGAGAGTAAATGGCCGCCTGGCCTCACTGCCATTGAAGTTGAGGAGCGGCGTCGGCTGGTAAGTAAGACACTCGATCAGCTTCGATATGCTTCGCTTGACAGCAGAAGGTACCTGATAGTGACCTAACTCGAGATGATAGTTTTGGCAACAATACCACTTTGACGTCTACCTTGCCACAATATTCGGTTCCAGCATCCGCCAGCGCGGCCAGACACAATGCCAGGTCTTATATCCGGCTGAGGTGTATGACGATAGCGATATTGGGGAGACCGACGTCCATCTCCGAGGGGACGATCACGTGTCTTTCATTCGGGGATGGAATTTTGTAACGGATCTGTACCGCATCTTGGAACATTTCGTTCAGAAAGAACATCCACAGTCCTCACAACAAACCCGAAGAGGTAGTCTGGTGGACAAATTGCTCTCCAGTAATACAAATCCAGATACTTCGAACGTTGCCGATATCTTGGCTGCCTCGCAGGAAATGTATGATTCGTTACCTATCGAGCTTAGGGAAGCTCGCCCTTTGACGGGTCAAATACATGAAGACAGGTACGGCTTTCAAGGTACGTACCATGATCTACCTCTTCTATCATGTTTACCATCCTGATTTCGGTCATTCGCAGCAATCAACGCCACGATCACATTAACCACCCTGAAAATGGTCCTTGCTAGGACTGAAGACCGCAGCGTTAATCAGCTATGCACCATGGCTGGGGGCTTTCTTGATGAGCTTCTAACAATTCCAAAGGGGTATATACGCTCGACGTCCACGGCTATAGGGCCTAAATACTTTGTAGCATGAAACTATTCATTCTTTTGACAGTACTACAGTTCTAGAGAAACGACGCTGACTGTGCTTCTAGATTCATCACCTTGCAGGTGTAGGACACATTCTAGGCTATGTTATTACTGCACCTTCATCACAGTGGACGTTTATTCAAGTACGATCCGCTCTCTTAGCTATGGCCGATCTCATAAGCAGCCTTGAAACAGCAATTAAATCGTCGTCGGGTATTGCATTAAAGTTAAGGAATCATGTCGCGCGCATTGACACGTACATGACCGAGGCCGTGAAGAGCAGCAGGCGAAATCAAGTCATACATAGCGCCATTCCTTCAACCGATCCACGTCTGCTCTTTGCGCAAAACGATTCCCTGTCAGAACAAGAGACTTTGTTACAGGTGCGACATACCATGCTTATCATATATGTCTGCTAACGATCTGAGTGATATAGAAACGGGAATTCCCCTACATTCTTCGGATGACAGACAGGACAATGCTTTCACAAGCGATTCTGACATTGGACTCAACAGAACATAAAATGCGGTAATTAATGATCCCATTTTTGAAAGCTTTAACTTTCAGCTCCCTGACGAACTATCACTTGTGTGGCCTTTTTGTGCTAGCCAAGGCGAGCCCTTCACCTTCTCGGGAAATAATACGAGACCAGGACCGAGCTAACTACTGGTTTTTGTTTGGCAATTACATGGGGGCAATTTGATTATTCTAACACTGCACTCTTTTCTCCTTTTGGATCATCAAAGAATCTATGTTTACGCGATTTTCTATGCCATAACCTATCAATTTCACGAGCTATACAATAGTTGAGCAAACTTGTAATCTGACATTAGTGCCCCTATTTACTACTCAAATTCTTTTTGTATGCTTCTGTTTCCTCCACCCTATTATCAACGCTATTAGAGGTAACCCAGCCACTTCGGCTGTAGAGATATCATGGTGTCCAACATTTCTGCAGCAGCTTGCGCGTTATCGACAACAGGGTCAACAAGCAGGGCCTGCAGAGCGACATTCTTTGATCGAGTCAGGATGGCCTCCGTGGTCATCTCATTCACAGCAACCTGAAGCTTAAGCAGATTACCAAATGCTTTAGGGTATGGCTCGAGCCTCACGCCGTGGACACCGTTTTTATCTACAGTAGCAGGGACCTCGACACACTGATCGCGAGGCAGGCAGTCGATGAAGCCGTCGTTGGGGATGTTGACCGACATCTCATAATGACCGTCGTCGGCGATGATTCCCTCGATAATGTTCACAACTCGCCAGTATTCGTCGACAGGCGTTCCCGCAGCCACGCGGCCCATAGCGTCGTCGCGATTAGCGGCCATCTCAGACTTGTAGCTATTGTAAAACTCCATGATGCCACGGTGATCAACAGCACTCTGGGCCCACGGAATATACTCTCCAAAGTGGCTATCTGTGGTGATAGGCAAGACGTCAAAACGCTTCAAGATCTCTTGAAAAAGCTTCCGCTCTCCAATATATCCGAAAACAGCTGGGGCCTTGGTGAAATATTCGGGAGCTTTTGCCCGGTTGTCAGGATAGGCATCCTTGCCCGAATCCTTGTATTTCGCTTCAAGCAAGACGCTGAAGTGGTTAAAGCCGCCAGCTTTGAGGTCCAGATTCTCCACAGATGTGTTTAGCATGATGGGAAGGTGCTCAATAAGAGAGAAGACCTCATGGCAGATTCCAGTACATTTAAGCCTGGGGTACTTGGCGTTAATGGCATGCATAATGCGCACCATCGGATTGCTCAGGTTGATGACATGTGCATCCGGGCAGATTCTATTAATCTTGTCGCATATTTCGAGAATCGGCGGTATAATTCGGAGTGCGTGAAACAAACCGCCTGGTCCGCCATTCTCTCCATAAACTTGCTTGAACCCGTATTGCATGGGGATTTTCCAATCTTGTTCCCACAGGGCGTGGCGGTTGCCAACCTCAATTGAGATAACGCAAAAATCACACCCCTTGAGCGCGTCATCTTAATCAGCGTATGCTTCGATGCTGTAGTTGAGCTTCTGTTGTTGGATATATTCGTTGGCGACCCCAGTCACAAACTCAAGAGATTCGGCGTTGATGTCATTCAGAACGATGGTGCTGCCTTCGAGTGGCTTGGATTTCAACACGTCGCCCACCGCACCCAAACCAAACATAGCGCTCCCTGCCCCGATAAGCACAATACGAGGCTCCATCTTGAAGTAAAGATCAAAAAGAATGTGGATTTGTGACAAGAGAAAGCCTATATGGACAATTTGTAATGATATAGGAGACTATGAACCCAGAAAGATATAGAACAGTCGTGATGTAGATCAATTGGCCAAGGGACAAAGAAAAGCACGATATTTATATACAGGCGGTCTTATTAGTACTAGGCTCTGCGATATTAGAGATTACCTCGTTGGAGAGTAGGCTAGGATATCTCGTGCACTCCGCGGCTCCGACTTTTTCCTGGAAAAAAAAAATACTTGTTTCAAATGACATGTAGAGTTCGTAGGTCAGCTGTATGGTTGATAATTTTTTTACCGAATTGGGAATTTGGAACGTGTTTCATTACATATCTTTTCAAGGCCATAGTGAGTACGAGCATGCGTTTACAGCTCCCTCCACAAAATATATTTCCAAGGGACGCATAATTATCGCACTGTAGGTACCATGGATAAACTGCTAAACTCGAGCTTGTTAAATTGGTTAAAATCATTTAGACTACAAATGACTGTTAAATTGAATTAGTGTCTTAGGTAGTGGTGTAAGAGTGATTTAGCTCACCTATGCATGAATTAGACACCAATATTTAGCAGTTTATCAAGGTGGCCCGAATTTTCTATAGCAGTAGAGAAATGTTGAGTAGCGCTTGAAGTATGGCTGACCCTCGAATTCGGCCTCCCCTGTAGAACTAGCTCAAAGTCTAGGACGATAAATACAAGCCCTCAGGGAGGCTCGACTGATCCGGCGAGATCAAGCTGTGAGGCAGTCCTTCCAGGCTCCATGATAGCGGTAGCTATGGTGGTCAACAACGAGTAAAAATAAGCGAACATGCAATGAAATCAACTAACATCACCATCGTTTTCAGTTAAAGATTTCTCACGAGCGCAATATTCAAAACTTGGATTGAACTGCAATGGACAATAAGAATCGCGTCACAGCACTTGTTCAGCTATTGAACTATATATTTTTCAAAGTGTCACAGTTGCCTGCAAATCTCACTGTTGTCTTTATTACTCTAACAAATAAACGGCTAGCACAGGCCACCTCGTACCAAAGAGTGACTGTAATGACATCCACCATGTTGCTCATCATGGATATTCGGCATGAAGTTAGCTGCAGGCCTGGCAATAGTAATGCATGGTGTTCCAAAACATGAATCGCGAACTGTCCATTTTCCATATAGATAACGTTTCTTTACTACCAAAGCTTTCACAAGGCTTGTCACATGCACAAGGCTGTTCATCTACTCCGTGGCAGCTACAAAAGGTAACATTGGACCTCTATTCAATGCAAAGCTGCCCGGGTCCAATCTCAGTTGGCTCGTTGTATGGTGTGTAAATAGTGCCATGGGCAATACTGCAACCCTCATTACGAATCATTCTGACTTGGCTAGACGGAGTTGGACCAACAACTCTCCCATGGTTTGGCTAGTAAATGCAAAGTTACATACCTAAGGTAGGTAATTTGCGTATCCACTTGCAACAATGCTTACGCCAAATTTTGGCATCCCGCTCACGGCAGCAGTACGAGTATGTGAAGAAGTTATAACCAAGGGTAATGTAGAAGTATATATCTCTACGATTCTAGGACTAGCGGTGAGCGATGCCGATGCCGCTGGGGTGACCAAAGTACTACCAGCACAGTCGCATTCGGGCGCCGTTGCAAAATGTATTAGCCTAGGTTCCATGTATATCCGGTCCTGAAATCGTACCATATGAATCGTGCATCTGCAGGTTGAGCTTGTCATCTGCACGCTCAACCAGTTCATGGGTGTTGCAAGCCCAAATCCACAGATAATCCTAGGAATCGGGCTTAAAGCTATCGTTGCACGAAGAGCAGACGAAGGAGACCTTCCTTCAGCTTTCTCTCAGAGCCTTTGTTTCGATCAATTTACCAAGGGGCAAAGGTTTGCATCATATTCAGGAATGAGATGTCTACTAGAAGAGGGTACCTGTCATTTATGTTGATTGGATACCACGTTAGTTTTATTAGTTGGATTACACAGGGTTAATGAATACCCTGTATACCCTGTAGGCCTATTGTCAAGATCATAAAGGTTGGGTTGCAATATTATTCTCTTGTAAAAGATGCCCATGAGTGTATATCTTGATTGGGTAATAAGACTAGTACACCACTCTTATCCTCTCACTTTGTCTCTGTTAGTTGAATTTGAACTCTTCAAAAAGAGTGCGACCCTCATACGCTCCCTTTCCTCCAGACCCATTTATAGTAGCTTTGGCCGTTCCCTCTGTTCGAACATAGTTGTCCGTCTCAATTAAGACAAGTCCTGTAGTCACATTAACCAACAATTCTTTTCCCTTTCCCAAATCAAACTTTATATCCAAGCCTTCCATAATGCCCGTCTTCGCTTTAGGGGGGTATTCGCTGTTTTTCCCCCACGGTCGCACCACTACAGCATTTTTAGTGCAGCTGCCCTGTAACAGTTCTCCATTCTGGCTTACATAGCCGGAGAAAAATTCCCTCCCTGCTTTATCAATCGCATCGAACCAAACCACTGAGTAAGGCCCCAACCGTGCATGGCCCCAATACCATGATGAGGTGACTGAAACAAATGGCGCGTCACCCCAATTCTTGTCGTGGTAGCCAATTCCGTCGGCAAACTGCACGGGAGTTCCCTGAATTCTCAGGTCAACGACTGCGTCAGCATCAGGTTGCGCGTTTGCCCAGAAGACGTTTGGAAATAGCTCTTCTCCAGAACCAGAGTGGCCAAGGCCACACGACACATGTGGCGGCGCCCTCGAACGAAGCGTGACGGTACCGTAAGATCCGATGGCTGGGGCGTCGACCTTCAAAACGTATGTTGGGTTGGGGCCATCGAGGCTGGTACCATAGAATGAGAAGCCGGAGCCGCTCCACTCGCCAGAAATACCACTTTCGTCGGTTTTGATGACCACGTCCCCGGTCACCGGAGCGGTTAACGAAAAGAGGCTACCATTGGCGAAGGAGCCAGAGATGCCGACTGAGAAGGGACCACCGCCGCTGTAGCCAAAAGGAAATCCATCGGGGCCAGTATTGTAGAATACGACAGTTACAGACTCATTTGTTGTGGCAGACACAGCATCAAAATACCACCTTTTTCATGGAGTGTAAGTATAAAGTCAGTCGCATAGCAGAAACAGAGGCTCACCAGTCGTATGATGTCTCATTCGCACCCGGCCACAGTTTCGAGCCATCAAAGTCTCCTGCGCGGACCTCTGATTCTGCCTTGACGGGGTTGTTGATAAGTTGGTTCGGTAATGTCAGCGTAATGGCGTGAATAGAGGGAAGAAGCCCAAGGGCTATCACGGCCAAGGATTGCAACATGATGACTATGAAATGTGATGTCTAAGTCAATGTTCATCATGTCTTCAAGCGCACGGGAGGTAAGGCCCTTTATATTATTCCAAGCCCACAATTCCGCTGCATCTGCAGCGGCTTGGAGACTGTTCCGACATCAACCGAGTAGGAAGAGTATAGAGCGGCAAACTTCCAAGCATAGACAACATGTCACTGGTAGCGATATACGGAGTTTGCATCTCTCTAGTATTATAATAGCTGACAAGGGCTACTGACATTTTTTCTATATGCAGTATAGTGCTGGAGCAATGGTTTGACCCATGTCTGCTACTTTATAGGACCAGATGAGTTCTCTCGTTCATATTTCCAATATGAGTATAGATTCAATAAAATATACTGGCATAGCTCGTCATTAATTCGCAGATGAGTTTCTCGTTCATATTTCCAATATGAGTATAGATGCAATAAAATATACTGGCATAGCTCGGCATTAATTCAAACCCGAACCTCGTATGAGTGGCCACCTCTCCCGCCACTGTGATACCCGCAATAAAGCTACTGTTTCTAACCTAATTAAGAAAGGTTACATTAGTTAGTATGGAAAGATGTATGTAATCTCAAGTACTCCGTATCTATCATTAATTATACTGTAATTCTATAGTGCTCTACAGCGCCTTTTACAACGTAATGCTTTTTACAGCGGCTTTTACAGTGCTTTTCATAGTGTTTTTTGCAGCCTTTTTCGCAGGGTTTTCTCCTACAGTCGGGTCCTTTTTGCAGCCTAAAGCCTTCTGTAGCCCAGTGCCTTTGCAGCCGGGTCGCTTTTTACAGCGCCTTTTACATTACCTTTAGCGTTACTCATTACAATATGTACCTACCTATGTATGTAGCCTTTACTCTTTGCAACTAGATACTCTAATTTATGGTGCTTTAATAACGTAATAAAAAATGTAATAATACTGTGTAAATCTGCTTATATAATATCCTTCCCTTATCAGGAAAAGATCTTCGTAAATCTTACCCAAATGGGTTAGAAACAGTGGCTCTACTGCGGGCATCACAGTGGCGGGAGAGGTGGCCCGTATGAGTAGAATAGCCTATCTGACATTTTTTCCATTCTAGGCTAGAGCCAACATCCACCTTTGGATGACGGTATATATGAACGCCAACCCCTGGAAACTATTGCCACTCATCCAGGCGACACCTTGTCTCCTTGACTTTGAGACTTCACTGGCTCGAATTACGTGCATCTACATGTAGATTTTGGTGCTGTTGGCTTAAATCATAAAGCGCGCGGTTCTTGCCAACTTGCTGGAATAGATACACTATCTCTTTGAAGGTCCGAAGGCAGGTTTTTTGTACTTTCTTTGTCAGCATCGCGGTACCTGGCTCAACTTAAGCCATAACATCTCTAGCGCTGAAACCCACTGGTTTAGCTGTGAGCCTGTTAGGTCTAAAGTAGAGCAGAGTATATGTGGGGATTTGCGAGACTTACTCAAACGGGTATTTTAGCAGACGATTGAAGTACCCTAGATTTTCTCGCCCTTTGATTGGTCTAGCGCTGGCGAGGTACAAAAAACCTGCCTTCGGACCTTCAAAGAGATAGGCTGTTCTCTGAAAAAAAATGCCGGATCCGGCATTGAGCCAACCACTCTACTGTTTGAGAGTTTAGCTTTTAAAGTTCCTGATGCCGCCTGTCTCTATATTTTTTTGTCTAAAGGAGCACTGCGGCCTCGACAATGTGCCTATACATGAATTATAGCTTCTACGTCTTAAACACGGCGCCATGAGAACTATCGCGGTTTTGGGCGCGGGAATGAGTGCGGTGCCAGTGATCTGGCAGGCCATGGCTGAGGTTGTCTCAAAGTCTAAAGACTATAGGCTTCTCGTTGCTGCGCCGAACACTCATTATCATTTTCCTCTGGCCATGCCACGCGCCATCATCGCTGGTCAACTCAGTGACAATCAAATCGTAGCAGATCTGGAGCCCCAATTTAGTCAGTACCCAGCCAACAAGTTTGAGTTCTTACTCGGCGCCGCCTGCTCGCTAGATGCGCACAGCAACAGCTTTACCGTCACGTTAAACAAAGGTGGTCAAAAAGTGGTCAAGTACGACCGCCTTATCACCGTTATAGGTTCGTCTACCAAGGATGGAATGCCATGGAAGTTGGGCGCCAGTGCTGGTATCACCCTAGATAGCTTGCACGAGTTGCAGGACAAGATCAGAAGGGCACAAACGGTGGCCGTAGCAGGTGGCGGCCTGACGGGAACGGAGACGGCTGGCGAGCTTGGGTTCGAATATGCCAGTCAGAGCAAGAAGGAGGTTATCTTCATCTACAACGACGCATTACCACTGCCGTTTGATGTGCTGGAGAGCGTGCGTAAGCAAGCTGTCACTGAGCTCACGAACCTGGGCGTCAAGATGATACCGAAGACACACGTTACCGACGTCACAACTGAGGGTGCTAACATGATCATCAAAGTGCGTGGCAGCAATGAAAAGATGTCATCCGTTCTGGCGCAAGCCTACATTCCGTCCCTTGGACTGTCGCCCAACACAGCCTTTGCACCAGCTAGTATGCGCAACGCAAACGGTTATCTCAAACAGATGACGACGCTACAGGTGGAGGGCCACCCAAATATCTTTGTAGTAGGTGATGCTGGCAGCCTGGAACCCAATAGAGCGGCGCACACAGAGAGCCAGGCGACTCAATTCATTAAGAACCTTTCCACGATTCTGTCGGGAGGCCAGATGCTTGAGTACTCTGTGAGCTCGAGGAAGTTTTACGGATTCACGCTGGATAGCAGCCGCGCGACAGGCCAGATGGGTAAGTGTAAATTGTTCAGCTTACTAGTGTGATACTTAAAAGGACGATTCTTGTTTATAGACATTACTCCGGCCTTGTCCACGGGGGAAAGGATGATGAGCAATAGCTCTGAGAAATTCGGTAGAGGGCAGTTAACCTCCCTTCAACTTTTTATCTACGTAGTGTTCAGGTGCTGAGACGAGCATGGTCTAGTTGTTAGGCCTAGTTGTTGGTTGCGCAATAGGGGGGCTATGTATCATCAATAAAGAGTAAACAGACCGCTCAGAGCTGAGAAAGATGAACTGCCCTTGAATCCTACTCACATACTTGTATCTCTTATAAGTGGAACCCCGACACAAGGACACAAGGGCAACATTGGGGCTCTTAAGGTGGATAGCTGAGATAGGGAAAGGGAACATTTGCTTGCCTTACTGTTTGGCTGCTAGATGCCGTGCAAAAAGCTCCAGCAAGATACTACATAGAGCATACTGCTACCATTCATCTATTTGCTTATACTTAAGATAAAGCTCACTGTCGAAGGAAGCCAATGTGACAATGAAGTCTTGGGAGCGATGCCAACCTCGGCTGAAGAGGTGCCCTTCACAGGCCCTTGCTGCCCAATCTGGTCATCCAAACCAGCCTGCAGTCTGTTACCTAATATTAGTCTGTACTTATTGTCCCTAGGCCCTGATTGATAACAGTTGTCAACGTCAGCTAGGATTTGCCTCAATCCCGGTAGCCTGGCAGACAACTCCCTTTGTTCTTGACCAGACACTCATATACCTCATAGAACAGAAGGTCCCTTAACTGCACTAATCGCATATTATCCGTATCTTTTGTTATTCCTTGAGTCACTTTGGTAGTTGGTTACGAGCGTCATGTAGCATCGAAAGTAATTACCTTACTCAACTATTGCGCACGCAGTCTATCATTTACGGGAAATGCGTGGAAGCCGGATCCAGAGGCGGAGAAAGCGGGTCAACAAGGTCCGCCGTCGCTCGGTGTCAGCAAACAGTCCGCAGCTAGTTTACCATTTCTCCTTTTAACCCTTGCTTGCTTTGCCAGACAACTGCTGATGTTGGTGTTTTAGTGCCATATCCACCACATCCGCCTTCCTGGTAGGCTCTATTAAAAAAACCCTCTTCGATCTGCCTAACTGACATTTTTTCCTCTTTTTAACTTGCAAACGTTTCGTAATGCAGGTTTATGAGCGACTGATTACCAATTTCGACACCAACTAATAATACGAGACCATGTCGCCACCTGGAAGTGCATTAAGTCTCCGAGTGGGGCCAGCTTCACACGGGTTAGCCCATGATGCCTCTACTTCCCAGAGCGAGAGATTGCGGAAGAGATTGCGGAACCGCTTTGATCAGCGAGCACGACGTGAGTATGACAGTGGATGTTTGAAAGAAATTAATACCGACTTGATGATAGGAGCCCGCCTAAAAGAAGTAGACTTGGCAAGCCAGACTCCTTCTAAAAGAAAGTTACCTTTATTTGAGATTGATCGATGGAGGCTGGACGAGGTAGGCTCTCGTCAAGGCACCTTCGTTTCTCCATTAGCCACAGCTCGGCGGCGTGGCAATCACGCTGAGACGAGTGTAACTACGGGCTACACGAAAGTTATCGTTTGTCAAATAGCAGACAAGTCACCCCTGGCAAATGTGGAGTTTTACGGCCAGCGATTGGAATCTATATCCTCAGTTTTGGCAACGAAACCTCCATCATGGCAGATAATATCTCCTCTCTCGGACCATTTGCTTCATCTTGTCAACTATAACGCCTTCCGAGGGTTTCTCAGGAACAAAATTCTTCTCTCGCAGGTGACAGAACATTATTTCAAGCAATCATCGGGCGATGTCGTGAAAGCAAACATCATGGAACCATTTTCAGCCAAGACCATCATTATCCCGACTGTTCCCGATATGCCCATTTGCCTGTGTCCTACCGAATTGCAGAGAAGGCTTCCCCATAGGACCTATATTGACTTCCTTCCTTTTCCAAGGATAAGGGATAACCTCATTCTGAATGAGCATCGTTTCAATCACTGGGAACTTATCCTTGATTTAATTGGCTATCCAGTGAGCCGGATGTTATATGCCTCAAAGGAAACAATGGGCCCTCTTAAAAGTAGTGGTCAACTGGTTCGAAGGGATATGCTCGACAACAGTTTAACGGCAACTAGAAAATGCCTGATCTTATGGGGTGATCCAGATAGACCGCAGGATTGGGAAGCTACTCCAGGTTTTATGGAAAAATGGGGTTGGGTGACTGAAGGATACCCTGAAATATTACAATACAGCAATCGATGGAGGATATCAAGGGGTGAAGAACCAATGGTATACACTGAAGCTAAATATAATGTATAAGAAGGAGCAATATTGTCTTGATGGGAATTGAATATATCGTCAATAAATATACTCAATCTTTGATCAGAGTTCTGAGTGAAACAGGATTCTCTACATATGGAGTGAGGTAAATCCACTGCATGACTATTTGTTATCTTTTTATGGGATGTCTTGGACATATATTGTCTCTTTGTAGAATAGCATCAATCACAGACATTTCGAAAACATGGACTAACAAAAGTTCTGGAACGTCGGGTTATAAGGCCGAGCAAGCCTGCTGTAACTGATAGACTAAAAACTACACTATAACAAATTCAGTGAATTGTAAAGGCCCCTATTATAACAAAAGCCTTGTGAAAAGGCAAATTGCTAAAAGTGGTAGGAAAGCAGGGCGATAATTGGCTTCTAGTAGGCTGTATAATCCTGGTGTAACTTGTACAGTAAGACCTGAACTATAATGATCGAGTGAATTACAAGGGCCCCTGTTATTATATAAGCTTTTTAAAAATATAGATTGCCAAAAAGTATAGACAATTGGACTATAATTGGTTTCCAATAGGCCGGGCAATCCCTGGCATACCTTATGCTGTAAGAACTAAACTGCAACACTTCAGTGGGGTGCAACGTGCGTCTGTTGAGTCAGATATATTGGCATGTACTAACACAAGGTGTTTCTTCAATATGCTCGCACGCCTAAATGAAAAACACAATCCCTTGAACCTTGCCGTAACCAGGATCCAGTACAGTAATGAAGGATCAGCTACGAGCAGAGGTGAGCTGAAGGATCCGAGCCTAGCTTCGTAAGACAGTTCTCTCTCCATGTAGCCCGATTGTGGGTTGCGTCCTAAAAGTTTGGCTGAAAGTAACTGTGTCACCGCCCCTTTTGCCCAATTGAAGGCATGATTGCAGTTTACACACAGAGTTAGTTATAGGTGCGCGTCAGTGTAGACTCAAGACAGCAGAGGTATAAATACATAACAGCTGTACTCTTGTTGGCGTAAATTTTATGTTGTGCCTCGAATAAAGTCTAATCACATTGTGTCGTTGTGTTAGAAAAGCTTTGCCCAAAAGTCATTACTTCCCTCACCATATTTTCCCTCATTACGACAACCATGGAAACGACACGAAAGAACAAGCTTCAAGCCCACATGAGCTCTGAAACTAGCGAATTGAGGCCAATCGCAACATTTTTGAATGGAGACAACTCTTGGCTGTTTTCAATTCCTCGCCCCCTCAACGATCGCGCAGCTTCTGGCAAGGTTTATTACCACATTGTCTATGAACCATGGCTGAACGGTTCAGCAACTGACATGAGCAAGTGGCTTACCCATATCCTGCAACCCGTACATGCAGCCATAGATAGCCCTGCCGCTGTCGACGATGCGATTACCGAAATTGAGAACTCGGCGGTGGCGCATCTGGCTGGGGCTGACAAGATTTCTACACCGAATACCTTGAGTGAAGATGCGCTCAAGGTTGATGCTATTTTACTCATGTTTTACCTTCCTGACCATGTACATCAGTTGACTCTATACCAGTTTGACAAGCGGATTCCGGTGTTTGCAACGCCCGACGCGATGGCCATTGTCAAGAAGATGAAGCATTTCGAGACCCTAGAACTTATTCCATCTCTGTCGCCTACCGCAAAGACTTGGCGGGAGCCAAGCCTACGGCCCGCAGCAGGATGGCCCTCTGGCTGATGCCTTGGTTTCTACCTGGTCATCGTGTAGTTAACCCAGCATGGGCGCTAGTGTGGACGCATACTGGTAATTGTTGAAATATAAACCTCAATAGCCTCTGGGCACTTAAACCTTTTTGCTTTTCAACAGTAATGATGGAAAGGAAGTGAACGAGAGCATTGTAACCTCCATCCACGGAAGCCAGGTGGACGAAAAACATCTCAATGCCTTCTTCGAATCTGAGCCCCCTACAGAGAAACTGGCTCTGATGCACGGCTTGAAAGAAAGCGGGCTAATCGGTGTTCAAAATGCCTTTGGGGCCAAGAGCGGGTTGGCGCTGTATCGGAGGATACAGCCAAAGTACTGGTTGGCGAACCATGATGCCCTATTTACATACAACGGTCTCTTATATAAGAGCGTACAGCTTAATGATGTTGGGCGAACGGTAGATTGGGCCTTGGAGCAGGAGCAGAAAGTTAGCGGAGTGTGTTCGAAAGCAATGAAGCCCAACTTTATAAAAGTGGCCAATGGAGAATGTTTTGTATTAGTATAGCTAATAAGCAGCGCAGAAATGGCCCTGAAAAGAAAGTCAAATTGATGGGACCTGTTGTAAGCGACAAAAAAATAGTAATAAATCTTACCCTAATCATTTTTTTATGTCAATGGAAGTAAAGGGAACGATGTAGAACGTAGTGCATATCTGTGAGTCGATTTACAAAGAGCTCCAGAATTACTTGCTCTCTATCCAAGCTAGCTTAGATCCCATGTGTGTACTAGCTCTCCTGCTTATTGAAGTAAAACAATATTTCCAATTGTGAGAACTTTATAAAAATGCCATCTGCCCGGCGTACGTTAAAACAAGGCAACATGAGTTATGCTTGTAGGAACTTACTCTAACGATTCTCGAGCGTTATTGAGGAACTGGAGGCCTGCTTATTTTGAGGTTGCGAACCATGATAATTTCTCGCTTGCCGTCAGGAATCTCATCACCAGGCTCGTCGGATACAATGAAGCTGTTGCGTTGGTACACTGATTGTGCGATGGCATTATCTGGTCGTACTGCAAGTCGAAGCTCGATGAATCCAGACTGCACGGCCCAGCTCGCAATTTTTCCAATAAGAGAAGAAGCAAGTCCTTTGCCTCGAAAGCTAGGGTCCACCCACATTGAGATAATCTCAGCCCCCCCATTCCCTGTTGGGACCCCGGTTGCCATTCCAACTGCGCTGGCAGCCTCATCAATTTTGTATGCTACAAGATCAATTGCATCTCGTATTGATAGTCTGCTACGCCATTGAGATTCCGGCGCATTGACCCAGTCGTGGAATCCCGATCCAAAAGCATCAGGAGCATTTGCCAGAGCTCTCAGGCGCACAGCTTTCCATGCCTCCCAATCGTCAGCTGACAAGGTCCGAATTTCCAACATGTTGTGCTCAGATTGTTATAAAGATGTTGCCTCGGTGGAAAATTAGACAGATAATAAAAACAGCAGATGCACCAAAATTTGAGTTCCAATCTTCAACCGCATAAGTCTGTTGCGCGCAAGTGCTATGTGTGACTCATCTTCTGGATCTTATAGGTCCCTCACTCCATATTACAGTAGATTACGCTCAGTAACCCCACTTGAAGCTCACATCAAATTCATTAGATAGCTGATATTATCGACATGACTCACGGCTTCAGAGGCAGTTCACCTCTGCTATTAACGTAATGGACTTGCTGCGGGTAATCATATAGTCAATTGTACATAATTCATTGTCCTATGTTTAAGGGGTCACATCACAATATCGCATTCTGCTGGATGAAATGGTGCGGATGTATTCTTAGAATCTTACGCCGGGGCAATAAGAGGTACAAAAAACACCGCCGTTCTACACTATAAACTTGTAGGTGATGAGCGGCGGTGTTTTTTGCACCCCACTTGGCGGGGTACCTCTGTATGGAGCAATGACTGAAGTAGAAATACGGGCTGTATTCTGACCTTAGTTACGATACGTATGTCAACTGACAAAAATGATTAATACTAAGCTGAGTACAGAATGTGAGGGTTCTCGGCGATAACTTTTAGGAGTGAAGTCTGATTTTAAAATCCAAGGAATGACGAAATTAAGATAATAGCTGCTATATCAACTTAAATCAGGAAGCCTATTTTTAATTCCAGCTTCTTCATTATATCTCACAGCATATATCTCCAAGTCAATGCCTTATCACCTTTACCAGAAAGCTGCTCAGCCGTGTATTGATTCATATCGCCCCGAGCCACCCTGGCTTCGCGCTTTCTGTTGATTTGCATGTATGCAAAGACTAAAGTGAGAGCAGCGATGATTCCAGCGCTAATGAATCCAAGCTCTAATGCGTGACCGAGAACGTATCGAGGGCCGTCCTTTTGTCGGTAGAAATTGGATGCCATGGCCTATTATAATTGTTAACATGATTCGCAATTCGGCTGAAGACAAAAAAACCTACTCCGCCAAGATTTCCAATACCAATCTGAATTGCCATACCGGCGCTCCTCTTGTAGCTGCCGGCCAAGTTGTTTGCAAGCCAGGAAATGATACCGGGAAAGGCCGGATAGATAGAACAGGCTGTAATAAAGACGCCGCCGTAGACTACCTTTGGATTGCTAGATGAGATACACCTAGAAAAGGGAATAGTGGTTAGCTTGATGGATATGGATTGGGCTGGAGTTGTGAGAGCAGCGTACATGGAGAAGCCAATAATCATGACACAGAGGAGGGTGATAATGAAGGGGCTTCGCTTTCCAACACGATCCGAAACGTATGCCACAACAACGGCGAGAATAGCAGCTGTGATGTAGATAGGAACTGTCATGAGCTGGGCCTTGTTCGATGTGTATCCCAAATTTTTGATGATGGTAGGAAGAAACAAGCTGATTCCGTACAGGGGACAAACGATCTAGGCAAATGTCAGAACTGTGCTTAATGAGTGATCAGAGGACTTGTTTACTCACGCCCCAATAAACAATGATGCTGACCCAAATTTGCCAGTCTTTAAAGGCACTCCAGACATACTTCCACTGAAACTCTTCGGCCTGGGCGACTTGCACCTGGTCTGTGTCAAGTTTACCCGCTTGGGCCTGGTACTTCAGACGGAGTACCACAAAGGCTCGTTCTTCTTCAGTAAGGAACGTAGCCGTCTCTGGGAAGTCTTGTAGAACGAAAAAAGCTAGCACCGCGGCCACAACTGTCGCAATTCCTTCGAGAATGAAGATCCAGCGCCAGCCCTCTAGCCCGGCAGTCCCATCCATCTTGGCAATAGCAAAGGCTAAGAGGCCGCTGAAAGCACCGGCGATTGAGGCCGCGGAGAAGAACAACGCTTGGCGGAACTGGATCTCGTGGCGACAATACCACATGGTGAGATAGTACTAGAAGATTCATTAGCTGAGGACAAATCCGAAGATAATGTTGGGGAAACATACAGCAACGCCGGGAAACAGACCCGCCTCGGTGACACCTAAGAAAATGCGTGCGATGAGAAGGCCGTGATAGTTTCGTACGATACCCATTAGGGTCATCACCGTGCCCCAAGCAACCATGATTGTGGGAAGCCAGACACTAGGACGTAGCTTCTTGAGAAGTAAATTCGAGGGTACCTCGAAAGCTGCATATGTGAAGAAGAAAACAGTCAGGCACCAGTTGTATTGATCGGGCGACATGTTGAGATCCTCTTGAAGGCCCTCGATCTTTGCATTGCCGATATTTCCTCCTATAAAAGAACAGTGTCAGCATGATGTTTATGGTAATTGGTTTAATCGCGCCTACGGTCTAAGAAAGAGAGAAGATAGAGGATCGCAAGCATGGGGATCAACCGCCGATCCATCTATGTCGCGCTGTTAGTTATATAGAACAGAGTGAGACTGCAGCAAACGTACCTTGCGAAGGATCTTCTTCTCATCCAGATGAGAGAATGACTCTAGAGTAGTGCTTGAAACTGCTCTGATGCCATTGAAATCGTCAATCTCTGCTTTCCCGCTTCTATCAGAAGTATTGGCCATCTCTGCCTCCATCACCTGATTTTTCTCAGTGGAAGGACTGTAGTGAGCCATGATGTTGAGAGATGATGACAACACTCCTCAGGGGTGATGGTTGAAAAATGATGCTGGTGTGACTTAGAAGAAATCTGAATCGATGCTCTTTGATAACGAGATGTAGGGACCATCAAGAGGTTGAAATATGCTTGTTTCCTCGTCATATATGCTCCTACACTTGTGGCTAACGAACCATTCTGGGTTGCTAGACTTCTTCGGTCAAGACTGTCAGTGGCTTGCCGAATGGGCGACCCATAAGGATGCTGAAGGAGTGATCAACTGGGGAAACAGGGCATAACATCCGGGGGGAAATTGCCCTTGGCGTCTCCCCCGCACTTTATTAGACGAACTATTGCCTGCAAGGGGAAGCTTTCTGGGTTTGAGTGGGATATCAATTCGAGCTTAAAAGGCTGATGATGGTGAAAATGATCATCGGATCCGACATATTGTAAGGTGAGCTGAGTTACTGGTGTTGACGACCTACGGATACTCGAGTCATGCATAGACGGCTGTGACATCGGCATCCATTCTCGTTCGACGCCACAGTTATCATCGGTTCCGACAATCCTTGTTAGCATCCATTGAGTCTTGGAGTGATTGGCCGGGGGAGGGTCTGATCCTGTCCGGCTGCATCGTGTTGCCACTTTCATTCATAAGCGGTGATATACTTTATAAACGGGAGATAACATCCAGCTGCTACAGCATAGCATGAGTCTGTTTTCCTGAGCTTTCACTTTCCCGATAGTGACACATTTCTGTTTCTTACCTTACTCCATGCCGCAGCGCCCCATATCTCCCCAACCCTTTTCTGTAGCTAGCGTTTACCCCGCATTTTGAGCGCCGAAGGTCTGGGGTAGTAAATGAACGGAGATATGGATCTGGCAAGGTTTTCTAGAGTTTCCATCTTATTGTTTAAGGACAAGTAATCCAGATGGCACACTCAGATGTTTGTTGGATCTCATTACTATCTGTCGGATCCGATCCTTGAGTGACGCGTTGTGACTCTGCAAGTATCGGGTGCTTCCAGGCGCCCGCTTCAACCCATTGTCAGACCATGAGAGACCGCATCGTTACACGCCGTACCCAATTTTCTAGTTGTGACGAGTGCCGCAGATCACGCGTCGCATGCGATGCACAGAACCGTCGCAGCATTGCTGGCATACCGTCCGCTCCATGTACACGCTGCTTGAACCGGAATCGAGCCTGCACATTCAAAGTTAGACCCAAGAACAAGTTTCTGAGATTCGACGAACCTAATCATCGCATACAGTGGATCCAAGATGCCAAAGAGGGATCATCTACTAGACATACAGCTACTACGCCCTCAAAATCGCAAGGTCGATATAGACGAACGTCCCATATTCTCATCGATCAAGTATCAGCAGAGGAACCAATTAATGCTTCTTCCCCGGAGGCTGCTCCTATCAACAACCATGAGTTCTGGCAGAATCGATTCAGGCCTACTCCATACTCACGACTTGAGTCATCAGAGCAGGCTTTGTCGGACCTTGTATCACCCCCCTCAGACACTGAGCCGCATCCACTAAGCAACCCCCACTCTGAATGGCTTCACACTCTATATAGACAAAATTTCGAGGTCGTTTTTGGGTCTTGGATGGGCCGGTATTGCTGCCCTTTCTTGTAAGTTCAAGACCCAACCCTACCTCTTTCATGTATTGTTAACTCACTGCATTAGATTTGGACAAGATGACCTCGCCGAAAGGTACATTAGCATATCAGATTTGTGTCGTCATCTCGACAGATATATGGCCGATACTTCTAAAGGCAACCAAAGCTCGGGCCAGGAACAGTGGATTCAAAACGACGAGAAACGAGACGTTTTAATAGAACAATCGTTGCGCAATACGATTGCCGCATTCGCCGCAAGGTGGCTACCAATCATCTCTTCAGATGACTTAGGAGGCATCGATACCCTGCACCAAATCCAGACCATGTGGCGGCAAGCTCGAAGAGACATGCTGAGAATTATCAACCGCCCCTCGTATAGATCGATGCTGTCCCTTTTTCTCTTTGCTTTGACTCCAATTCCGATGGGTATTTCGGAAGACGAGGAGATGGATGGTGTCTCTGGACAGGTTTGCATCCACGCGGCTTTGCAACAGGTCCAGTCTCTTCGAGCCCGGCAAAGAAATCTACAGTTCAGTGGCTCAAAAGTGTTTCCTTCATCGAGTTCGACAGCAATATGTGCCACTCCAGAAGCTGCCGACACTTCTGGCTTTATCAATGCAGAAAATATTGCGTACTGGGCGGCAATCACATTCGACACCTCAGCATCCCTCACCCTCAATTGCAGACCACTTCTTTCATCAGGGCTCTTTGGGTTTGAGTCCGAATTTACATGGAAACTCGTTCGAACTTGCTTGAATGTGTTTAATGAATCTTCAAAGAGTTGGCGCCTGGGCAGTGCTGAGATGACAGATGAAAGGGCTAACGAGATTATCGCAGCCGCCGCCTGCTGGAAGCTGTTGACTTGGAAATTGGCTGCTAATTTTAAAGAAGCTCTTCGGGATGGTCACGACGAGCATGAGGTTCGAAAGGCTCTTTCCTACGTTAGCAATTCCGTCAAGGAGTTTGATACTACATTCCGTCCGTTTCTGGACGAATGCTATAAGCGCATGCAGTTCCTTGGTCAACAAACAAAGCTTCGTTGGTGTAAGTATGCTCTGACTAGTCATACCAGTTCCTTTTGGCTAACCTCGGCATGACCAGTCTCACTGATGCTTCATTATTCTCTAAGCATATTGATGGTGCTGGATACAATAGAAGTCGTAGATCGGTACGACTTGCTTGTTGACCTTAAAGATGCTAGCATTGAAGCAGAAAACACTGTTATGAATGCATTGGCGTTTGGGCTTCATAATACCATTACCTTGAGACGAATCATTGATTCTCCTTTACCAGGTATGCCTGGGAGGAGCGGAATGACTCGTAGTATGACATTTACTGTTCCACTCATCGCCATCGATCCTTATCCGCATCATGTGGTTGCGTGTGTGCAACTCATGCGCAAAGCCATTGACCGAGACTACATGGATAAGAAAATCACACAGGAGTCATATGGTAGCTTAAGTTCAACTTTGGAATCCGCGTTAAAACATCTCCCCCAGAGTTCAAAATCAGTCCAAGCAGCTCGATAGAAGCTTTCATCAGCAGCGTCAGATGCTAAGATGCAAAAAAAAAAAAACTCAAATTCTGTACAAGATCTACAAGGCCAATAGAACAGCCGTAAGATCAAGGACCAGGTGTATCATAATTATTAATACAATGAACAAATGAACATAAAACAATAGCCTAGTTTCAATCTCAGATATTTGCATCTGAAATCGTATATGACGTGATTAACTCAATGAATTCTTCTGTACCTGACCGGCCTATCCCAGTAGTGTATGAAAGATGGCACTGTGCCTCTCCTTGGGAGACAATGGTTTGCGTCTCGGGTACCACGGCCGAATCTTAAGAGATACTCTTAGGTTGGGGTGGATACAGGCCACCGTGAGGAGATTTTGCGCCGAGTCTACCCTTGTCAAGATATTCGCGACGCAAGAAGTCTACAGTATAAGTTGGAGAAAGCTGACGCTCCTTAATGTAGTGGTCTTCGATAAGGGCGACAGTGTCCAAACCAACGGCTTTTCACATGTCAGTTAAAATAGTCAACACAACGGAGAATATACTGACCGTCCATAAATCTACAGGGTCCTCCCCAGCTTCTCGTCAATTCTATAAAGAGAGCGTCTATTTCCTCAGGGGTTGACACTCCTTCGGCGAGAATGGAGAGCGTCTCCCTTTTTATTGCCGCCCAGAGCCTGTTGAAAATGAATCCTGTGCATTCTTTTCTTGCAAAAAAAGGTTTAGTACCGACTTCTCTCTGTCTATCCATTAGAAAAGGAAAGATGTCTGGATTTGTGTAACCATCCGTCATCAGCTCCACGACCATGTTCTCGGGAGGCATGTAGTAATGCGTGTTCAGGACTCGCGATTTAGTTGTGTCTTTGACCTTTCCAAGCATCTCAGAAGACTTGTATGATGATGAATTGCTAGCTAAAATAGCATCCTTAGGAGCATGAGTTTCAAGCTCCGAGAAAGTGTCTATTTTGATCTGAAGTTTCTCAGGGACTGCCTCAATGACAAGCCATGCGGTTTGGACGGCCATCTCAAGATCTCGGGATATTCTGACGGTTCCAGCGGCTGTATTTCCAGCGGCTGGGTACTTTGCCACATTCTCCTTGATGTAGTTGAGACAAGACTCATGTTGGCTTTGATCTGGCTCCCGAATTTGGACATCATATCCAGCAGATGCCCAAGTACAAGCTGTAATATTAGCTTAAAGTATATCTCAAGTCTCGCAGTGTTACAAACCAATGCGTCTCCCCAATACTCCTCCTCCCAGGACAGCAACTGGCCGGTCAGAATAATTCTCTGGTAACATATTCGCTGATGCGATACGAAGGCACACAGTGTCAAGAGATATGAGCTGTAGGTAGTAAATACAAGGAAGGAATCGAGAATTTGAAGATAGAAGAGAAATTCCAGAAAGCAGCAGACAATATATACATATAGACTTGGACCGGGACTCAGACAAATCCGGTGGTCTCCCGCGAGTTGCAAGCAGGGACATTCAAATCGGGACCCTATCTACACAACCCCAAGGAGGCATGGGGACTGTGGGCCACCCCTAGCGTAGCAATGACGGTCAGGTACATATCTTGGCCTCTTTTGGTACTGGCCAGGAGGAGTTTTTTGGGTTGTGGGGAAAGCGTGGCAAACCTGAAGCAATTAGTTCTTATGCTATGCAAATTAGGCGCTTACCATGATTCTATACTTTGCCAAGCACCGTAGAAAACTTTCAAGCCGATGCAGTTCTCAAAATATGTACATTTAGGGGCAGCCATCAATCACAATGATTTGATATGGAACAACAATTATGGAACAGCGATTATACTTAAAAAAAAAATATGGGGGACTCAGCAACTAGAACGAGGTTCTATGAAGACCACAGTTAGGCCTTGTGTGTCCTGTGACTCTTGTTGCTGTAAGCGATCGGAACCGATTTGAAACGGCACCGACGCCCACCAGTCTAGCAGGGATAATCGGATCCGATGCGTGACCCTAACGGAAATGTTCAGGCCACAGCCCAGACCAAAGCCCGCAGGATTGTGGAAGAACTCACCAGGCGCACTGCCAATATACTCTTGCAACGTAATCGTGCTTTATATAATAACTAATAATATTCGCCTTCAGGAGTGAGGCGCATAGTTGTACTTACGAAGCACTTTGCGTATAGGTATTAGGATTCCGAGATAAAATGGGAACACATGGGTTAGCAATAGATAGGATTTCCAAGGGACAAACCATAGTTCTGGTTATAGGTTAGGCGATGGATAAGACGGGAGATAATTGTGTATTGCCATAGCCACTCAATTAAGTAGGAAGTTCTGAACAGATTCAGTCTGAACGTTATATCTACAATTAGCTATCCAAATTTTCTAATTAAGTGTTATATAAAGGTGTTATTTCTGGAGTGATTTATAGCGACAGTCGCTGTTTGCCGCATTGTGAGAATGCGCTGCCTTGTATTAAGTGCTCGTTGATTAGGTAGTGGCCGGTCCGTCTTTTAGTTCTGAAGGGATTCCCTGTTATGTACAACAATTGACACGAGATGCCGAGTCGTAAAAATTGAGATTAGTAAGCTGCCCCAGCAATCTTGCAAGTCCGTAACCTTAGTACCTCGAACGGCCATGCTATTTTACACTTGCAAGCTCACGGCACGCTCCATAGAGTAAATGCACCTCGCCAGCTATTCTGCACTACCAACCGCTATTCCATGAAGGCAACTGAGCGGCGTCTTCCCAAGACATGTGGCCCGTGGAGCCAGGGAGGGACCCGAACAGTGCGCGTCGAGCTGTCCACCGTCGTCGTGAGCGGACTTCACCAAGCAGTCGCAAACGAGTCCGCACTGCGTAGGTGCTATCAGATACTTCAATGCCCCCAGACTGCTTTTGCTTCTACAGATTGTTATCAAAGATGACCATTAAGAGAGTTTGACGCTAACAAGCCTCCTACTCCAGCTGCAATAGCTGCAGCCTTCGACGGATAAAATGCTCAGGTGAGCAACCATGTTCCCAATGTCATCGAGCAACTAGGCATTGCGAATACCCTTTGGATTTCGATAAGGTATCCGTTTCTCGCTCAGAGTTGGAGGCCCTCAAGGCTAGATGCGAAGAACTGGAGAGGCGTAATGCGCCGGCAGCTCCAGCGTCCGCATTGGCTACATCACCATCCTCCAAGATTGCCTCTACCTTAGAGACGAGCAATACCGGTACGGCATTCGGCAGTAGCGCCACCACTGAAGACTTTGCTCCCTCTGAGGGGCGGCTGCTTCATGACCCGGATGGGACCGCGCGTTACCTTGGGCCATCGTCTGGTGCGCATTTTCTCAATCGAGTCAAGGAGTTTATGGCAACGATACAGCCCCTTGTCGGCGCCCAACAAGACTATCCTCTTCATTCGGGACAAACATTTCTCACGAGTGTTGGGCGTTACCAAACGTTTGACTCGAGGACACTGCAACTTCTGCCTGTTGACCCGTTGCAACTACCGAGCCAGACGGAGATGACCCTCATGGTCACCGAATTTCGTTTTTTCACTCAGGATGGCAATGGGGATTTCGCTAGCGGTGGCATTTTCTACTGGGGCAATCTATCATTTGCAAACCAGTTTCCTTATGATGCAGCAGGTCTGCGTACATCAGGTCAACTCGCGCTTTTGCACATGATTCTGGCTGTTGCAGCTCGCCTGGGGTCTGCGGCGAACTGGAAAGATGAAGATTGTAGCGAGCGCTTTTTCTCCAGAGCACAGCAGATGATCGGTAACCCCCTTGATATCACTTCTCACACCTCGCGCGACACTTCGGTCATGCTTCTTATGGCATTCTATTTGATCGAAGCCAATCGTCGTGATGCCGCTTATATCATGGTCAGCGTTGCCCTTCATCTCGCCATAATGGATGGCGCCCATTGCAGCTGTGGTCAGGGTGAAGACTTCAAACGCACGTTCTGGACCTTGTATGTGCTTGATTGTTGGCTATCATCTGTGCTCGGACGCCCGCCCAGCATCTCAGACACTGCAATTCATTTAACGTTACCAGAGGAATCGCCGTGAGTCCATATAAATCATCGTTGACCATCCAATATGTTCACCAGCTTGTTCGCTGACTGTACGACTCAGTGGATTTCCAAGTCCAATTGGGCTTCGTGCGCACATCGACCTTGCCAAGATCTCGCGTTACATAGTGTGCAACGTGTACCGAATAGCACCATCCGATCAGTCGTCAACCACGTCTCTACAGCATGTCGAGCATGCTCTTTCGTTACTACAGCAGTGGCTGGCATCTCTACCACCAACGCTGCAGATCAATGACCAACAATTGACTAAAGATAGAGCTTGTCTCGTGCTACATCTCATGTATCACCAAGTAAGCATCTTTGCAGCTAGTACTGGACATCGTGGCACATTTTAACACATATTCCACTTCTTCAGGACATAATCCTCACAACAAGACCGATATTCTTCGCAGCTACCAAGAAAAATCTCGCCGACAGGTTTCTGTCGCAAAAGACTCACAAAGACAGAGCAGAAGACTATCAGGGGGATTTATACATGGCTTGCGTAGGCCACTGTCTCGACTCCGCCCGCGAAAATATTCGGCTTGGACGGGTCATTCGCGACGCCAGTCCCAGGCAGAGGCTCACTCATCAAGAAGCGCACGCAGTATTCAACGCAGCTCTAATCATATTGATGCAGCAGCTTGCCTCTCCCCAATCAGATTCAGCGGAGAGCGATGACGTCGCGTTCGCTATTGAAGTATTCCAGCAAGAGGCGAGATTAGGAAACAACTTTGGCCTGGATTGTCTCACCGTTCTACAAGATCTGAGCTTTATTGCCCACGCGCTGCCACAGACTCAAGTCTCTGTAGCGGAAGAGCAAACCATATCCGCTGTCACGTATGCGGCTAGCAGTGAAGCGAATATTCAAACGGAATCTGCCATTCCTGCTCCAGATATCGACCTCCTTGAAAGTTCATGCGATGGT
Source organism: Trichoderma camerunense (assembly GCF_050948025.1). Lineage (NCBI taxonomy): Eukaryota > Fungi > Ascomycota > Sordariomycetes > Hypocreales > Hypocreaceae > Trichoderma > Trichoderma camerunense. Next base: position 3,364,196 of record NW_028145368.1, read on the forward strand.
CAGGCTGGAGTAGAGTTAAATGGTGCATTGTTCAAGGAGCTACAGACGTGGCTTGAGAATGACTATTTGGAGATATACAACGATTTCAAACTTTGAGTAACAAACTGGAAGCACTCTTTGTAATTATATACCGTAATAATTCCTTCATGTACAATTGATCTGAGAGACAAATAGGAATCCGTTGTAGTAGTATCACAATCCATAAATGAAGGTGTACTTGCGGTCGCCATATCGAATGTGATCTGTTCTTTCACGCTCTAATTCCTCCGATGTCATTTGGGCCATCTTGTCTTTCTTGTATCGATTCGCAGCTGCAAGAGCAAATCGGTAAGCTGTATAGCCTAAAAGAGCAACGATGGCAATGCCGAGAGTAATATAGAACGATGTTGTGTAAGAAGGGCCAAACTTGGCACCAAAAATCTGCGCACCGATGATACCGGCGAGATTGCCAAATCCGTTCGCACCAAGGATTAGTGTACGTTTTCCCGGTTCTGGATTTAGACCCGTCAGTTGCTGTATGATACGTTGCTAAGTTTGGAGAAACCTACCGGGTGTGTTCCCGCTTAGCCATGCCACAGTCAAAGGAGCAGACACGTAACATCCGAAAAGCAAAATGCAGAGACCGGCATATTTGCCTCCGCTTGCCTTGACGGTCACAGTGAGAATCAGCCCGATGATCCCAATAGCAATGCTTGCTACGATATGCCATCCACGTTCGTGTCTGCGTCGTTGTTAGGAGAAAGGATAAGAAGAAATGTAGCTTAGAAGTGACTTGCCGATGATCTGAACTCAAAGCAAAGATGTATAAGCCAACGGCGCCGCAGACGTAGGGTGGCACTGTCATCTGTGTAAACGCTGTTAATCACAATGCTTGAAAACAATGAGAGCCTCTGGTCTGCTTACGAGGTTTGCGTGGATACTTTCGAACCCCAGACCCTGTAGAACAAGAGGTAGGAATATGCTAAACGCTTGCGTGGGGACACTGGCGCAAATGTTGAAGAAGATTACGCCGTAAAATTTCCAGTCCTTGACGGCCTCGATAGCATCGCGTCTGGAGAGTCTGTCTTTCTCCATTCCATCTTTACCATATTCATGCTGAACAAATAGTGCAGTATCGCGTCGCATGCGTTCTGCAGCAAATTCACGTTCTTCTTGCTTGAGAAACCATGCGGAACCTGGACCTCTAGGCAGTAAAAACCATGCTAAGATTGCAACAGAACAGGTAAGACTGCCCTCAATAACAAATAGATACTGCCAATTGAGCAATTTACCACTTTTCAGATGAAACACACCAAATGCTAATTAAATGTGTAAGTCGAATGATGTCCAGCTATAATGGAATGATGGCTCTGTAAGGTTTGGGCCAAGACTTACAGATGGCGCCAGAGAATGCTCCAGCAATCGCATATTGGCCATAGAAAATGGCCACTCTTACTGCCAAGTCGAATCGTCCGTAGAAGAAAGATAGGTAAGAGACACACGTCGGGTAAAATCCTGCTTCAAAAAGCCCAATCACAAGCCGAATGGCAATCAACGAGCCTTTGCGGAACTAGTCAGCTCCAATGTTCAACTTATAGGAGTTTCCGAATTAAACATCACCTCGTCCTTTAATAAATGCTTGCCCGATGGTTAAGGCCCCCCAAGAGAACTAAAACGCATGTGTTAGCGGGCGGGTTCTGAATGGAAGTACGAGGTGGTATACGAACCGCCAAAAACGGGATCCAGTTCTGAGGTCCAACCCATCTACCCATGGCAGCAGAGGGGGGCTGAAAGAGAACAAATGTAATAAAGAAGAGCGACACAGCTAAATTAAGATCTTCTGGTTCAGCTCCAATGGCCTTCGTAAACCCTACGCGAATCGCATTAGTGATATCAATTCATTAACAGATTGAGTATTGCCAGTAACATAGATCAGAAACATACCTTGTGTTTCAGCATTACCGATATTGCCCTTATCAAGGCCGTTGAATAGGTATACCAGGGACAACAAAGGCAACATGGCAAAGTCCATTTTGCGATTGACTCGACGACTAAGCTCCGCCTCTTCGGGCGATGAAGGCACGAAGCCAATCGGGCCAGACTCTGATGCTGCAACTCGACTGTCGTCAAACTGAGGACTCTTGCTGAACATCATGGAATGGCCTTTCCCGGAGGCTTCTTCCAAGGTGACTGAAGGTGACTCGCACCCTGGCTTCTCTGAGCCGGACTTGTGGACAAGATGAGCCATGCTAGTCATGACGAAGTCGATGATTGAAGAGTAGACGCTCGTCCACTTTCCAGAAGGACGATTCGATACTCCGCATTTTATATTTCTCCAACCTGTCATACAGATATGTCTGGGGGGAAAATCTGGGGAAGTTGGGAAAAGTGCTTGTATACCAGGGTAGCGACCCGAGACTCATGCCGAATCAGGCCATGCTGTGGATTTCTTACACCCCGCCTATCACGGCTGCAAGACTCAAATGTTCACGAAATTGATCCACTAGTGTGTTGAGTGTGGAGAAATTTAGGATGGAAATGGGTCCGGGTGCTGTCCCGGTGGCGACGCCATGGCTCGACCCGGGTCAATACCCGATACCAGCTGTTGAGGCTTCTGAGCTGGTAAGCTCCCGTGTAGCTTTTGATCCTTAAATGGGATTAATACCAGTATATTCGTAAATCTTCCTGCTCGAGAGTACTCTGGCCATTTTCTTTATTTTCTCAGCCAACATGGGTTCATTATCGTCCACGCAAGAACGTGATTACTCTACTCCAGAGGTCTTTGATCCAAAGCATGGCAAGAAAGCGAATAAAACAATAGATATTGGTCAAAATGGAACGACTCTATCAGCCAATATCTATGGACGTGTGAGCTGCAGTACTCAGATTTGAATTTGATCGCGCATATTAACAGACTATAGGCTCTTCAGCTTAGTACGTACCATCCCCATCACGGCATCATAGTCGCTGCCTCTTATGAGCAATTCGACGGTAGAAGATACTATGATCCATTGTACGTACGCGACTATCGAAAGCGTATGCTCCATATGGTCAATGAAGAAAACGAAGGTTTTGGCTTATGTATTGGCAACATTGGCTCGAGAACTACAGTGGACTTGACTCAAATGAACACAGCCCACCTTGGTTTCGACACAAGAGTTGGTGCCGCGGTGCGTTATGTCGTGAGTGTTGATGAGAAAGGACGACTTAATCAGAAAGCCCGTATTTTCAACAATACCAGTCAAGAGATTCAGGTTGGATATCAGGTCAATCTTCGAGTCAGTGTCCATCGAGCCTCGTACGGACAACTTACTGAAGGGGGCCCGATACCGTTACCGGAATGTGAGAATGCTCTCGAAGTCAATAGCCAGGAATGTTCTTTTATCATAAGGAATAGATTTATTGGAGCGCATCTGAGCGGCCAATTATACCTGAATGGCGTTCCTTCACCACTGGTGGGCCTGACAAATAAAACCCAGCCGGGTTTGTTAACAGGTGTGTCTACAGCAGATCAGTCTGTCTCTATCAAGCCATATTCAGAAGTCACTATCGGTCTGATTCTGCGTTTGGCACCCGGATTGGACGAGAACAACAGCTTCTCAGAACACCTTTGTGTCAATTCAAAGACTCCGGGAAATGAATTGGCGTGGAAGAGGCCAGAGACTGTTGAAACATATATTGTGCGGCGCAATGTTGACTATATTCTCGGCAACTGCGCGATCCCTGTCTCTGAATCAGAAGTCGCCCTCATTACCGACCATGTAGCACTCCCTCTAGGCTGGAACCGAGACAACTAGTAAGTACTTGGAAACTCATTTTTCGGCATGCTAGGGCTAACATCATCCACAGCTGGCAGTGGCGCCTGTTGCTATTGACCAGACGGAACTTGACGTCTTTAGTAACACCAGCTGCGTACAATCATTACAAGCGACTTCTCGATCAAACAATCAGGGGACACTTAGATTGGGTGTTTTTCAAGGCTGAGAGACCCCATAAGTTCTGGCACAGGTCATACATCATAACAGGCAAACCGAAAGATGGACCCGTTTACCAGCTCGATCAACAGTGTTACCCTATGCTAGAGCTTTGCGAATACTTCTCAGAGTATCCCAATGAACAGAAATTTGTGGAGGAGATTCTTTCCTCTCAAGTCATCACGGAAATTCTCGACCATATTACCTCAAGGCAAGACTTAGCTACAGGATTGTTCCCTACAGATGAGACGCCAGGCGACGATGAAGTTATATATCCGTTCCACTTTTCTAGCCACGTTTTACTATGGTACACTCTTTGCCAACTGGCTAAATTAATTCGCTCGTTGCTGGCCACTTTAAGAGATCCTGGGGAAAGATTGCAATCGCTTGCAGACGAAGTTCACACGCAAACGATGCAACACTTCCTAATCGCCGACCCCGATTCTAGACATGTGAAAATAGCCTACTTGGTAGATGGTCATGGCAAGCACACCTTCTATCATGACGGAAATGATATCCCAACTGCCTTTGCTGCCAATTGGGGATTCTTCTCCGACAGGAAGGATTTGGAGGCGTGGTACAATACAATGAACTACGCCCTATCGGAGGAGAACAGTCTAGGGTATAGCTCAGGAGGGTCTTTTGCAGGACTTGGAAGTGTCCATTCACAAGGCCCTTGGCCGCTTGGATACTTTCAAGAAATGTTGTACGCAGACGTCAAAGGTAATGAAAGGGCAAAAGCAGGTGCTCTACAGCGAATTATCGGTGCCATGCAATGGGACGGAACTTTTGGAGAAGCGGTAGATGTGAAGACAGGTGATACCACAAGCAAAGCCTGGTTTAGCTGGCCAGGCTCCATGATAGCAGCAGCTATTATAGCTGATTCAGAGAGAAATTAGACAAACTTGGTACGACCAGACATTTTGTGGCAAAATTAGTGGACAACGCCAGGTTAGGGCCAGGTCAGGTATATGAAAGAGTCTCCTATCAAACAAAATAAAGAACTTTAAGACATCTCTATGCATATCTACATTCCAAATGTGATTAATGGTAATACACTAAAAGATATTATGCTCTATAGTACATAATATATCTGCGACGCCTTCTTTGGTGACCAAGACCTCTCAATATCAGATCAATTGTATGCCAATTCCTATATAACACTTCCCCAGAGGTTTCCTCTATGATTCTAATCTTTTGGCTGGTTTAGTGGGATAATATAATGGAACGTGACAAGCACTCAGTGAGAATAAAGGATTTGGAATAAGCCGTTGTTGCTCAACTAAGCAATCCGCTTAGTATTTATGCAACTTCGTAATATTTTGCCTCTTACATCTTATTGAACTGCTTAGAAGAGTCATCGGATTTAAAATAACGCAACTTTTAGACACTTAGATAAGTTGCTTATGTGACTTTTGGATTCACAGTATGTTACAAGAATTGTCGTCGGTACACCCCGCTGAATATGGCGGTATATATACTGGTCCCATGTTCCAAAAAGAGCCTGTGAAACTAGAGACCTGTGCTAGACTATAATTGAATCGAACCTTATTATATCGCATCATGAAGTCGTCCTTTGTTATTCCCTGGACTCTCTGGAGCATCTCTGCTGTGATAGGCCAAGAGATACTCTCAGATCCCGGGACTCTTGGCCCGGCTCTCGAAACCATCCACCTCTTTTATGATCAGTGGCCAACAGGTCAGTTTTCCTGTAACATATAGGAACACCCACCTAGTTTTAATATTAATGTGCTTGGTTACTAGGTTTCACCGTCTCCTCCAGTGGCCGCATATTCGTCAATTACCCTCCAGTGTTTCCAAATAGTATCAACTTTACAGTCGGGGAAATTGTCAATGGAAGAGAAGTTCCATATCCGAATCTCGAGATAAATACTCCTCCTGGTGGCCGTCTCAATTACTCCACAAATCCACCTACAAGCTCAAACAGTGAAGATCATCTCATAGGTGTAATATCTGTCATCACAGATACTGAGGATAGGCTGTGGATTTTGGATTCTGGTAGAGTCGCGTCAACCGGAGGCTTAGCTGAGACTGCTTACGGTGGACCAAAGTTGATTGGAATGCACTTGACAAATAACACCATCTTCAAGAAAATTCTTTTTGACCAGACTGCTGTACCTGCTGATGGAGTAAGATATATACCCTACAGTTCAAAACACGTAATCTTTCCTGCCAGATGCTGACTTGATAGTATCTCAATGATGTCCGTATTGATCTCAATCCAGCTCTGACGCCATCAGGTCAAGGCGTAGCCTACCTTTCTGACAACAGTCCAGAGGGCCGCACTGCGATCGTGGTGGTTGATCTTGGCTCTGGTGCTACTTCGCGCAAATTGGTGGGCGACCCTTCCATCTCGTCACATCCAGGGTTTGTGCCGTTTATATGGGGAGAAGCCGTCTATTCCAATTCCAGCGGCATCTCACACTTTAGTGTCGGCGTTGACGGTATCGCATTGTCAGCTGACGGATCTACACTATACTACTGTCCAGCAGGGGGAAGATCTCTTTACGGCATTGAGACCAAATATCTCCTAGACAACTCTCATAACTCAGATGTCCTCTCGAAATCTCAAATCCAGGTTTTGGGTGACAAGGGGCTCTCAGATGGACTAGAAACAGACTCTAACAATAACATCTACGGCGGCAACATGGAGGGCAATTCCATCATCAAGTTCAATCCGAAAACTGGACTGGTGCAGCCATTTGTACGGGACCCAAGACTCAGCTGGACAGATACTTTATCAGTTGCTACAGATGGATACTTGTACTTTACCGAGAATCAACTCTGGAGAGCGCCTATTTATTGGGGTGGAATCGACCGTAGGGTGAAGCCATACGCAATGTTCAGAGTGAAATTGCCCGATGGTGGAGTGAAGGTGTCTCGACCTCGGCAAGAATGAGGGTGCCCCTTCCTTTAAGATCGTTCTGAATAGAGGAGGAGCTCTATTTGACATCAGCAGTATTCCAATTCTCTATTTCAGAATTCACGTTAGGTCGATCTGTTATTGCTGCCGACTTATACGGCATTTTAATCCTATATTTGAAATACATTTCCATCATTCAGACCTCTGAAGCTAAAGCTCCATTCTTGTTTCGCTATATTAATTTTGAGTAGGAAAATATGTGTAAAAGAAAGCCTACACTAACTCCGGATGCAAACTCCGCCAGCGCCCCCCGCAAATAATGAGCTGCTCACCTAATCGAGTAAGCAACAATCGAGAGCATGTCCGCTTTTGAATTCCTACGCTCGTTTCCAATCTTTCGTTCATTTAAGATTACAAATTATAAATACCGGTCAAGAATCTTTCAACATATCAGTTCCCACTGAGTAGTATCTGATATAAGGTGGCTTGGTCAAGTACTCTAGTCATGCCTCCAGAAGAACAAGCACAGCAACGGAAGCTTATTTCGGAAAAAAGACGCTTACAGAACAGGCAAGCTCAGAGAAACTACAGTTTGTCTCTCTATCCACAGGAGGTCAAATAATGATGAGAAATGTTGCTGAAATATTGCAGGAGAGAAACAAAAGAGACGATTAGAAGCTCTCGAAGATCTTGTTGAACGCCAGATCCACGAGTCCCGCAAGTTTGGCTCCTTATCTGTTGAAAAGAATTCGGACTCTTTTAATTTCCAACAAGAGTTCCTTATGTCACCAATACCATTACTGAATGAATCGTTTGATGTTCTTGACGGAGATGAAACAAGATGGGGTCTGGATTTTGACACTATTGCTGGCGGCGGAAATGAGAGTGGAGTTAATCCTCTCCGGCCATTGCAATCCTTTTTGGACAACCCTGCACGAAGCCTTAATATGAGAACTGGCCTTTCACCTAATAATTCTCATACACAAACTTTGGCTCGTTAATCAAACTTACGGCCTACCTCACTAGCCAACTCGAGTGATACTATGTCACTGCCGGGGACAACAACTGACTCTCTAAACAGCTTTCTCTCTCTTTTCTTACTACAGAATGACGCTCCTATAAGTATAAAATTAGTGAATCAGATTGAGCATAACAAAGTGACTTTGCAAGATCTCATTAGATTAGGTCTTGGAGTGTTAGAATCCGGTTTTTCGCAAGCAGCTGGTTCTGAAGATTCTGAAGACTCTGCCCAGTCCCAGGCCAAGTATAACCTGAAAACCAAGAATCACATTCGCGCAGGTACCGGAAAAGGAGCAATTTATTTGGAAGCTAAAGCTAATCAAAGTAGATCCGATTCTCAGTCCGCATCTTGGCACGATCCGACTTACTCATGTCTCATTCTTATCAGCCTGCCTCAGCAACGCCGCTATGCTAGGCCTAACGCCAGCTACAACTTCAGACGATGCCGAATCGCCATTTTTTCATGGTCATCTTTCCAACCAAGCAGAAGAGTGGCAAAAGAGCGAGTTTAAAAACATCAAGCCAGATCTCAGGCCAACAAAAAGCCAACTCGCCCGCAGCCATCACCCATACCTCGACGTCTTGCCGTTTCCAACGTTTCGTGAAAGGGCAATTGCTCTCATCCATACAAATACTCCAGTCTTTGACGAAGAAGAGCTTTGTCGTGATCTTCTAAACGACGCACTAATATGCTGGGGCTCTTCGCTAGGTGCGGGTGTAGGCAATTCCGGGGCACCTTGGGACATCCGCAGCTGGGAGGCACGCCCATGGTTTATGAAGAAGTGGTGGTTTTTAACTGGGGGCATTGAAGGCGAACTATACCAGCAAACGCGTTGGTGGTGTGAGATACGGGGCGATAACTCAGGATGTGCGTGGTAATTCACATCAGACAATCCAGACTATTGTAGACAAGATGTAAAAGTTCATACCCCTAAAGAAACAGGATATAATATAAAAATGCTTTTTCTGACACTTCGAACCTGGGACCGGCCGACAAGTGCCCTCCTGGCGCGGCAGAGGCGCGCCAAGTAATTGGTTTCGAACGAAATGAAGACTCCTGGGTCTGTAGATGTCCACTATTTTTTCCGGCGGCCTAAAATACCCTATACGCTACGAGACTGAAGGGTTTACCGCCAGCAAAGTTAATGAAGGCTTCCCAAAATCATCGGATGTGGCTGAAGGCCGATCGGGTTTTCTGGAAGCAATTTTAACAATACTCAGCTGCGCAACGTCAAGCAGGAAATTCACGATTGAGCAATTACTAACCAGAGAGCTGTGCGGAAGTTGGCATGACTGACCCAGAAGATAAGGGAAGTGGCGGGGTATAGTAGTGATAACAATGCATCTTTAAGGTACGATGTACCAGAATTAACAAATACCAATATCCAGCAAGGTCAAACGCTACCAAAGTCCACTTCTTAACCTAGGTACTTTAGAGAGGGTAATATGCAACAATTCGCTATACGAATCCAGTTTGTTATGAAGATACAATTTTATTTAGCTATAAAATAATATAATATATAATAAATAAACATAGTGTTTGCTTCAAGAAAGTCAATGCATGCTTGTGGGAATATGGTCTAATATATTCTTGTAATACTTGCCCGGTAGGTTTATTTTTGCGGTCGTGAGGGTCGGGTCGTGATGATTATACACTCTCCTCTTTCTCAGCGCCCCTGTTCCGGCGACTACGGATCCAGGTAGCGGCAAAGTATACCAGAGACAGCAGCATGCCCAAGCTAGCCAACCCGTTACTAAAGTATAGAGCCGCACGGTAACCCTTAAGAATGTCTTTGCCGCCATCGTTGAGCTGGGTCTCGATTGTTCCAGCAAAACCTAGGCTGATGGAGATGGAGTAATTAACAGCCGTGGCTACCAGAGAGGCGGCGAGCCCTTGGTGCTCGTGCGGCATGCTGTTGCTAAGCAGAATGGTGGCGGCCGGAAAGGACATGTCCCTGTCATACCAAAATTAGCAGTGTGATTTTATCCCGGAATAAAGACAGCCACGAAGTATCGACTTACATCCCAAACGGATATAGGAGGGTCAGGACAAACATCTGAGACCAATACGTCTGATTCACTGGGAGTGTAGATAGCAGTGTACTTCCAATTAGGAATCCACTCAGCGCCATGACCATGATGACGCTGGGAGGCACGCGACTGAGCAGGTAAGCCGTCGTGAGACCGGCAATGATGCCCGTGACAGGAGCACCGGACCATTTTGCAACAGATAAAAGCGGCGAATCTCCCTTTAATAAGATGTTAAATTGATAAACGTAGTACAAGGCGATACCGAAACTGGCCCAGCCGCACGCAACACAACTCAGTGTCCAGGCTACATCGCTGGTGAAGATAGACGTCGGAACAAGTGGATATTTAGCCTTTCGCTCGACAAGAACAAAAGCGCCTAAGCAGAGGAAGCCAGCTATGAGTAGGATGTAGGTGTATGGGTCTGTCCAGCCTACGATCGGCGCTTGGTTCCAGGAGAAGTTAATCAAGACTAGTCCACTGATGCTCGTGACAGCGCCCGGAATGTCAATGAGGGTGATGAATTTGAATCGGTTCTGATCGAGCACCGAGTCGTGCATCCTGTCGACGAATTTCTCCTTTGGAATAACGAAGAGACCTACAGTGGCGAGAAAGAAGCAGAGAATTGCCATGATCCAATAGCTCCAGGGCCACCACACTCGCTCCGAGACAAGCGCAGCGAAAATGCCGGCCACGATGAACCCGGCCGGCGCCATGGCTCCAAAGATGCTAAAGACAAGCTCTTTGCGTCGTCCAGGTGGGTAGGTCTGGCCGAGGATAGCAAGACAGTTGGGAAGTATAAGACCGGCACCGACGCCCTGAAAAGCACGACAGGTGATGAAGAAGGCCGGCGTCTTTGGGTAGACACCAAAGCCGGCAAGCAAGCTCCACAAGCCGTACCATGCAAATCCAACCACATACATCTGTTTGTGGCCATAGAGGTCACCCAGGCGGCCGGCTACAAGGATGAAAGTGCCGACGGTCAAGGAATAGGAGGCGGCAAACCAGCTGCGCTCGCCCGCACTAATATTCTCGAAGCTGCGGCCGATGAGCTCTCCAGTGACGACGGAGAGAGCCAGTCCGGTCAGCGTAAGGAACTGGCCCATGGATACTACAGAAACAAAACATATTTCATGTAGGAGCGAGTCTGGAGGCTTCATTACGGACCGTGCCGATATTGTGGTCGAGACATGGCGCAACACATTCTCATTAGCGCTATCAGCTTCGTGTTCTGCGACAGGTTGTTGGCTGGCAGAGGAGTTGGTGTCGGCGGGCTTGGAAGACTCTGTAGACTCTATGTCAGGGTTGGACATGATGCCGCCGCCGTCAATGTTGTTGTCTGCTTTTTTTGTCACAAATCTGAGATTGGCAGAGACAACCGGCTACATGGCATGTTGACTTTGAGGCCTCTTTATATGGGCATCACGTCTGTGGATGTACCTGAAGCAAGGATATTGCCCTTGCGTCTCGTTTTTTGCAAAACCACAACCCCGAGCTTCTGAGCAAACCCGGCATAACTGATCAGATCGGGGATCACGACTGTTAGTGATAATCGTGTTTAGCGCCGTAATCCGAAATTGCTGTCTTGCGGAAAACCCGCCAGACGCCGCAAAACACCGCAAGAGGAATCCACAGAGCTTCACTTTAACAAACGCCACCGACTACATCTCGCCCCAGTCTGCAATGCTGCATACACTTGGTTCTGACCCACGGCCGGATGATTCAGAATATTGTCCTCGCCCGATTGCTTATTTGACCACCCGTTGAGTCCGCTGGGATCAATTCTCCTCCTTCATACTCTGGTGGAAAAGCCGCAGCCCGCCCGCTAGCTCATGCAGATGGGTCCGTCAGCTGCTGATAAATGCTAAACAATATTAACAATGTCCTTTTCACCAAACGAAGATTTGGTGAGCTATGCGCGGACCGCCTGCGAGCCATGCAAGAGGAGCAAGAGACGTTGTGATCGGGTTCTTCCAAGCTGCGAGCTGTGTAACAAGAAAGACGTACAATGCGTCTATGTGCGTCGGCGCCGTGCGCAGGACGTTATCCAGAAATCACATCATTCTGGACGGCACCAATCCCCTTCTACGGCGACTAGTAGGAGATCAATGATCATCAGCCGTGAGTCTTCCGAGAGCAATGGAAACAGCGAAACTCCCTCGTGTACCTTGTCGAGCGCCTACGTCTCTCGCGCGCACGGAGGCTCAGATGCTGCAGCCGCCATCTACTTCATTGCCCCTGACATCTTCCATCAAGCAAGGCTTGACCTTCCACGACCTCAGCTCTCCCTCATTCACAGGCCACATGATGCCTCGGACATTCACAAAATATCCTCTACGTACTTTGAAACGGTGCATTGGTGGATGCCCATAGTTTCAAGGAAGGGTTTCTTTGCCAAGCTCCTCAACCCTCTCCAACACAGCCGAGCCGAGCTCTGCTTACTTGTAACGGCGATGAAGCTCATATGCTCCCAGGCCCACATGCCCACCCCCGGAAACGATGCAAATAATATCGTGGCATATAAGAGAGCGAAGCAGATGTATTTTGAAATGGAGACGTCGGGAAACTTGTCGCTTCGAGTTTTACAGGCAGGCATATTGATTGCTCTCTACGAGACTGGCCATGCGATATACCCAGCTGCTTATCTGTCCGTTGGTGCGTGCGTGCGGTATGGCATCGCGCTCGGAATTGATAAACTATTGCTGGAATCGGATGGTGCTCATGACGGACTGCAGATGTATACTCAAACGGAAGTCGAAGAACAGAGACGAGTTTGGTGGGCATTATTGTTGTTGGACCGGTGAGTCGGGAAGCTTGTCCTGGTTTGTTGGGTTGCTAAGGCCATACCGCAGGTTCATGTGCCTTGCAAGTCCTGAAAGGACGCCATCCACGAGAATCCGACCTTCAATGATCTGTTACCGATTGATGACCAGAATTTTGATAGTGGAGTAAGAAACACTGAACGAAATCAGATCGTGAACGAAATGGAGTCTAACCTTGTTGATTGGTAGAATATCAAGCCCGGGGATCCATTTAGCATTTCCGCAGGCTTCAATCTCGAGATGGGCCTGTTCTCCAGATTGGCCCAGGCTACATATCTCCTCAGCCAAGCTATTGAGTTATTGGCCCCATCACATCCAGCCGGGTGTGCCGATCTCGAGCGGCAGATTACACAGCTGCGCCGCACAATTCACTCTCTCGTGAACATTTCCGATACCGAAGCTAGATTGCGCGATATTGAAACACACCCAGGTATCTGTCCACAATTATCAATATGTTATAGGTAGGGAAACCGGCCCAACACAGACAAAATACAATGATCTGATATCGGCAACAGTACCATATTACTCCTTCAAGAACGTCATTGGAAGATGATGGAAAACGTAATAAAGGCCAAGACGCAGCCATTTGAGGAGACTCTGGCCTCTCTAGACCGACTGTTTGGTTCTGCAGTGTATCTTCACGCCAACCCAACTGTCTTTAATCTTGAACGCATGGCTACACCTCTGTTTGCCCATGTTGTGTATCACGCTACGCGCTTTCTCATCAAATTGTGCAATGGCAAGCCTGATAAACAAATGCAGCAAAAGATTCATCTGTTCAAGGAATTATTACACAAGGCCTCCCAGAGGTGGCGAGTTGCAGGTATGTTTCTCACACTACTGTTCCTCTTTTCTATCTTTAAAAAAGCGATACATATTGACAGAACTACTAGCTGTGTATTTAAGCATTCTTGAAGCCGAAGAGGTTGCAGTCGTATCTAACTCAGCTTCTGACTTATTATTGGCGTAATAGTTTTCAGCTGGTAGACTTTATATTTTTTAAAGGGTCTTAGTCGCCTGCAAATTCCGCTGCTTTCTTCGCAATTCTCAGTATAATATTATTCAGAAACCATCCCCCACACGCAAATAATACTTTATCTTATTTACATCTTATTAAGGCAGCTGTGATAAATTGATATCATGAGAGCCCAGTAGATAATCGCGATCATTCTCTACCCAATCAATGCAAGGATCAAGCTTTCCCCAGTTAATTCTGCCCTGCCAGCGCTTCGGCAACAGAATCTTCTGGTTATTCCGGTACCATGGAGCCACAGCGACAGTAACAAGCATGATGCGTGTGTCATCCGTTCGGTTTGGCATGCCAGCGTGCCAAATGCGGATGTCACGGATAATGAGCGATCCCTTGGGAAGACTGGCTTGGATAGGGGGTCTCACTTTGCGACGCTCCTCTATGAGCTTATCGGCAAAGTCAATGGGGAGCCCAAGCTCTTTTGCGCGAGCTGCCTTTTTCTCATAGGCGATAGCTGGATCCGGGCCATCGTCTCCATGTCCGTTAATAGTGAGTGTCTCCAACGTGGGATCGTTGTGGGTGCCAAGCCAGAACTCGGTAGCTCCATTTTCCGGAGAAGTTGAAACCAGATTAATATTGACACAGAAGCCAAACGGCGTACGGGGATAACCACGAGACATATCAATGTGGACGGGCTGGCGGGCCTCAGCCTTAAATGCGGTATTGGCGCTGTAAAGGCGGACTTTGGGCTTGGGTCCCAACATATGCTGGAGAATCTCGGCGGCCCATGGGTTTGCAACAATGTCGTCGAAAATGTATCCCTCTTCTGGCACGGGCTCTTGTTGAAAATTGCGCGTCTCAGCGCTGAAGTTCACGTGAGCCTTCTGGCGAGCCTTGAGTTTCTCTGCATCTGCGACCATGCGTTCATTGAGGTGGTCAAGATGATCTGGGTTGACGGCGTTTTCGAGAACGACCAAACCATCCTGCTGCAGTGCCTCAAGAGCAGTCTGGAGATGGTAAGATGTAATTGACTTTGTGGCCAACTCTTCATCGCTCAATCTGATGATTGTTGGTTGCTCTGGTGTGACTGTCATTGTTGCTGATTTTAGTTCAATAATACTGAGTTTCTCCAATGGTGTGAAGCTGTGTTCGTAGGTATTGGCGTTTTCGATAAGAGTATGCAATTGAACATGCCGTTGAAGATGGTGGTGCTATTTTAACTTCACTTCTGCGCCTATCGGATTGTTCAGTGCCGAGGAACACACCTTCATAATCAACTGCCACTCCATGGTCGGAAATTTTCCTATTATGGTATTAGTACTTCCGAAGCAGTTGTGACTTTTCCGAATATGACAACTCCGCTCGCGTCGGCCAGAATATTGGCGGAGTAGACCTCCGACCCGGTCATACCACAGGATAGCAGCTCTTAAACATACTGTTTAGAGGAAAGCCTGTTTTATTAGGTGTTTACTCGATCAATAATTTCCACGATTGGGGCTCTGCTGAATCTTTCCGTAAACTAACCCCACCTGAACCTTTCAGAATTAGCGGCGGCTCAGGCTTGGATGTGTCTACCCATCGACATACTACCCGTGACTGACTTAGATTGTTTATTTGAGAACAATACATCACAGTTCAAAAATATCAAAAGCCGCAGTGTAAAACATGCTGGAATATCTTTTATGATAAATGTGATTACTACTTTGCTAACTTAGAGAAATAACAGCTATCATTGCAGAAATGCCAGATTAATCCTCGCATCCCGGCCTGATGCGTGGCTGATTCAGTACCTAGCATGTGATTGGCAGATGTTGCGCCAAGGCTACTGTTTCCCAATAATTACCCCTCCCCCTCCTTTCTTGAGAGAAAAAATGCTAGTAGCAAATTGCTGGTGTAACCCTTTATAATAAATAGTAGATCGAAATCTTAGTTTCTAGGGCTGCATATGCTTAGCTGATTTTCCGACTGATATCAAAAGGCCTTAGACTCGCCCAACATAACACGCAGCTGGCTGTCTTTTCCAGTTATTTTTCTGCTTTTCAAGATCCTCAAGATAGATTTCGGATATTCCAAGTTTCCCGAGTTTCAATGGCTACAATTCATACCCCGCCAACAGGCTATCCGGCAGAAATCACTGGTTATGTCGACCCGTGGATTGCCAGCCCCGGAAGCACAATTGATGTCAAAGTAAGTATGCCCGGCTTTTGTTACTACTGAATTTAATTTGACTACATATTGGCCTAAGCCTCGCACTACGTGGAGTCCATATAGTTATTTACCTCCGCTATGTTGGTCCAATCTGGGATAGCTGACACGTAGATCACCAGATATCATCCACAGAACCGGAGTTAAAATATCATGTTGCTCGGCTTGTTAGTGGTCCCCAAGGCACAGATACATCAGGGATGAAGCCGGAAATCATCAGTGCAATTCCTCCTGGTACATGTTCGGGACACTACCAAGTTGCTCAGTCAGGCTCTTATGCTCTCGTTCCTGAGAGGGATTACCAGGTCAGAAACGCCGGTATAGAATTTTCTGTTTATTTCCAATCGCATCTTCTTGCTGCAAAGCACACACAAACGCTTATCTCAACTCTCAATGTCTCAATCAAGACCGGATATGCGGCAGTTCTAACTGATGAGGGTGTTGAGTTCTGGGTAGGAACTGGCGCTACAGTTGATGTGATATCTACAGCATTCAAGCCAGAGCTGAAAAGATGGACTGAACTTCGCTTCAGCATTCGAGGGACGTCTTTTGAGTACGACATCATCCCAAAGCCTATTTTCACGGATATTCCCCAACCGCCGGCGAGAGGCAGCAGCACTCTTAGTGGGACGGCAGATATTGCCAGGCCTTGCGTCCTCACGCTTTCTGCTATGTTCGCAGAGTCACACACGAAAGCATCTCAAATTGCCACGAATTTCTTTAACGGCCGTCTCGATAGCCCTACAATGAAATCAGCTGGCCTTAGCAACCAGGTTTTGGCTCAATGGGACTTTTCACTCCAAATATCTACTGACAAAGTCATTGATGTGTCTGGAAATGGTACTGGAGCGGAAGGACGACTTATAAATGGTCCCACGAGAGCAGTGACTGGCCAAGATTGGGACGGGATGGAATCGGACTGGACGAAAGCCAAATATGGCTATGGAGCAATCCATTTCCATGAAGATGACCTTGATGATGCAAATTGGAGTACAGATTTCTCTATTTCTTTACCTCCAAATCTCAGGTCCGGCATCTACGCTGTAGAAATCGAGGCTGCCTCAGGGAAGGTAAAAGACACTATACCCTTTTATGTGCGGGCTACTATGGAGACAAGCAATGCACTTGGAGCAAGGGTTGCTTATATCATTTCTACATTCACTGTGGGTATAATGCAGTCCATTCTATGTCTATGAAGTAACAATCTCAATACTAATGGAGAATTCAAGTATCTAGCATATGCAAACGAGCATGTGTTTGACCGCGCACACCTCAAGGACACCGTCAACACTGTTTGGAAAGCGATACCAGATAAGCATGCCGAAAAGACGGCGAGGAGAAATGATCTAGGACTGTCGTGTTATGACATACACAACGACAAATCTGGAGTGATGTACTCCACGGCGAAGCGTCCAATTCTGAACATGCGCCCCGACTACATTAGCTGGAACTTCCACAGACCACGAGGCTTAAGTGCTGATTTATTGATGTTGGAATTCTTAGAGAAAAGCCAGATACCATACGATGTTGTATTTGACCACGATTTGCATACTTCGGGTGCAGCTGCCATAAGTCGGTATGGCACAATCATTACTGGTTCGCACCCAGAGTACCACACGAATGAAAGTCTAGGCGCATACGCAAACTACATCAGAGCCGGCGGCAATGTCATGTATCTTGGAGGCAATGGTTTCTACTGGAGCTGCGCTACCACAGCTGAAAACTTTCACAGAATCGAGATTCGACGAGGCGGAGAGGGAATTCGGTCGTTTACTTGTCCTGGAGGTGACCGTATCTTCAGCAGTAACGGACAGTCGGGACTCTTGTGGCGATCTCGAGGCCTGCCTGCAAATTGCCTATTTGGCGTGGGATGCTGTGCAGAAGGACCAGTATGTCTTCCTCTTTGCTGGCTGCAGTGAAACGAACTGACAACGTACTATAGGGCCCTGGAGTTGGATACAAGCAAACAGAAGCAGGAAAAAGTACTTCCTTTGCATGGATGTTTGCTGGTATCAGCGAAGATGAGGTTCTTGGAGAATACGGCTTTGGAGGAGGCGCGAGCGGCGATGAGATGGACAAATGCGACTACAAGATTGGAAGCCCATCCAACACAGTGGTTGTCGCAACAAGCATAGGCCATCCAGACAGATTTGGCATGTTTCCTGAGGACATTTCGTTCCCATTTCAAAACGTCCTCGGCACGCAGACTAAAGAAGTCAGGTCGGATGTCACGTATTATGAAACAAGCGGTGGAGGAGCTGTTTTCAGTGTTGGGAGCATCAATTGGCTCTGCTCGCTTGGATGGAATCACTTTGAGAACAATATTGCACGTCTTACGGGCAATGTGCTACAGGAATTTGTTCGAAGACATCAGTTGCTGGATTAGGGATTGTCAGCATTAGGAATGTAGGGTTATACTGCACATTGGCCGACTCAAAATAACCGGTTGAAAGTATCATTACTTGAAGATTCCAATCCTACTTTCAAGTGTTTGTTTCCCTTGTGGCTACGTATGTATAGCAGTATCGGCCTTTGATCTTGACAATGTCAATGATGCTTGTCCATGTCTTCTGAAATGTAATTCTTAAGGGACCTAGTATTCCGAGTCGACTTTAAACGCCAACCAACACCCTAATTCGTTGAGTTTTACTGCAAAGACAATGAACATATTATGTATATGCGCTCAAGTATTCATCTATGTGTTTTTGGATGTCTGTCCAACTGATGACGATTCAGCTTAGCAAGGATCTACTGCTGATTCTGAAACGAATGTATAGAATGAATCAGATACTCGAGATTTCGGTGCGCTCTCAGGATGCAGCTAGGCATGTTGTGCTAGATAGTTATTCCCGTTATGCAGCGTACATGTGGTGGGGGAATGAAGTGCAGAGCAATAAATTTGTAAATAACGAATGCGATGAAAAATGGAACCTTAAGTATAGCTAGTGTGTCTGTGTATGCGATATAGCTAAGTCCATGGAATCATGTTGCCAAATCTAGATCTTTAACCCTAATAACCCATGAAGTTTGTTCTCCATCTAAACTGGCCTCCCCGGTTTGCTCGTCATCAATTCCTCCAGGTAGATACTCTTTGAACCCTGTTTTCTGATAGAATTTATCCGCATTTATATTGTTAGCAGCTAAAACAAGGTGAACACCCTTGGTACATTCTGCGTTCAATTTCTCCAAAAATCGATGCATCAACAGTTTTCCATATCCTTTCTGTTGGTAATCGGGCAGCAAATTAATATGCAGGTGAGCAGGATACTGTTCGACTAACTGTGGGAAGGCTTTGTAATGGAGAGCCTCTCCCGGATCATGCAAGAGCTGTAGCATAGCAGTAGGAAGTTCCTCTCCAACCCATTTTGCTGGTCTATCCAAGCTTGGTTTGGGTAACTTAACAGAATCTAACGTTGGAAGATACTCTGCGTGGTATTTTGCTAAGAATTGCTCATTATTAGGAGTCCCTATAATGTAGCCAACCGCAGCTCCATTCCCAGAATCGAGAATAAAACAGTAATCGGGATGCAGATGAATGTATGGGGTAGCCCAGATGAAGGGAGCTATTGATATCATTGGTTCTTGACCCAAAGTCTCGTGCACCGTGTTACGGCACTATGGACAATATGTAAACACTCGATGCGAAAGAGAAAGAATAGATACCTACAATCGTCGGAACTGCTATTTTATCTTTGTTTGGATCATAATTGCGAACGAAGGGACGCATATTTATGGCAGATGCAAAAATGGACGTATAAGGCAACGAAGGAATTGATAGATAAGAACTGCGACCAAGGGTTGGTTGTACCAATGACACAAATCGTATGAAGAATGAGGGGTTATTTATATTTCAATCTTACTCCTGTCTCAACATCTTTTCCTATTTTGGCGAAACCGCTAGACTCTCATGGCTCCGACGCTGTGTAAAGGTGACAAGTGGAGATGAGAGATGATGTGACGGGGGAAGATGTCTTATTTAGTTTTGGACGTTTGGTAATAATCAGAGTCCCCCTTGCAATGTAACATTTGTCAACAGAAACTATTTAGTGAACATTATGAATTAAATTTTGATAGGACTAACCCTTGGAGTTACCAGTGATGAAGTAATCAACGTAGAATAAGACGTAGAGGTCGCGTGAAAGATGAAAGTAATAAGATATTTCTTGAACATTACAATACATCATCCGCTTAGTATTAATTCACTCGATCGTACATAGAAGTACATCTTCATTTATAGCTCTACCGGGTATTGTGTAGTCTCTATCTTCTCTGGATAATCCAGGCCGTTTTGCCTTCTGACTTGATCCATGACGTCCATCACAGCAATTGATTCTGATAGATCCGCATATCGCCCTTCTTTCCTTCCTTCAATAATTGCCAATGCCGCCTCATCGGCTTCCCAAAACATGCCGTACCCTTCACCTTCAGCATGTTTAGCCATAAAGCCATTGAACCATCCGCTCCCCTTTCCTGGCCCAGGTTGTGGCCACACTTTGTCCTCAACAGTGCCGTCGCGGAGGATAAGTTTTGTCTTAGTCGGTCGCCAAATTGGAGGCCAGACTTGAAGTTCGCCATTATCGCCTTGAACTCTTACAGCCGCTCCAGATGCCCCAGATTGAGTAATGTCACTATCGATCCGCATAGCAGTAGTTGCGATACCGTGAGCATCACCTTCTGGACGGGGAAATGTCAATAAGATCGATGTCATCTCATCAGTACCCGTGGAATATTTTCGCAGTGACGAAACGACTGTTGGGGGTGTTGGGCAAGCCTGGGTATGATAAAGGGTCTGAAATATCCACGTGAGGGAGTATATGCCTAAATCAAGTAACGCTCCGCCAGCAAGATCCGGATTCACCATGCGATGTTGACCGTCAGCCCAGCTAACTTCGGGATTTAGATTGGCAGAGTTATCTGCAGTTACACGTGTAACATTTCCAAGTCTCCCTGATGTTATTAAATCTCGAACGTAAATAGACAGAGGAAGATATCTTATCCATATTGCTTCCATCAGGAACAAATTTCTCTCTCTTGCCTTTTCAGCTAGTGCTCTTGCTTGAGCAGCATTCACTGTAAAAGCTTTCTCGCACAGAACGTTCTTGCCGGCTTCCAAACACAACATTGCGTTTTGGTAGTGGTGAGAGTGAGGAGTCGCAACATAGACTATATCAACTTCTGGATCGGCAACCAACTCCTTATAAGATCCATATCCTTTTGCCTCTAGAGGGGCCCCGACGTTCCTCAGGAAGTCAGTAGCCCGGCTGGCGCCAGAAGAGCTGGCGGCTGCCACAATCTTGTGAATGATCGAGGTTACATTTCTTGTCCTCGGATCAACAAGAAGATCGCGAGAAAACGTTTCGGCAATGGCTCCAGTTGCTATAAAATTTTGACTCTATCAGTCGCCTTATAATCGATATATCAAGCACCTGCTCGCTCGCTTACCAAGAATTCCCCATCGAACTGTTTTTGCCATCTTGACGATGACAATGAAATGGTCAATCACTCAGAAGCCTCCCAGCGCTTGCACATACGAAGAAGCTTTTATCATTGGTCTTCTCGTCATATAACATGCGGTATGTATTGCATCCTCTGTTAGCTCTGCAGAGTAGCCAAATTCGGTATGTTTAGCAGCCAGGCCTGTTCGGATTTCCATAAGGGGAAAACTGAAGAGCCAACCCCACGTTGCCATTGCCCCGTATTGACGGAGCCTGCGGCCCCGCGCCGTTTATGAGTGTTCCCTCGTCATACACGGAATACTCCCCACAGAGTGCGGGGGAGCTGGCTCAAACATTGAGCCAGGCCGCTCATATGGCATTTTTAGTAGCACGGAGTAATGGAACCTGCATGATGGGTGGCCGTTCTGATCAACGAGAAAAATTCCCAGTGAAAGCTTAGGTATTGCATAACTAGTTTCTTGTAGAAGGAAAGAAAAGAAAGATATGACAAGACGAATTTTTCCCGGCCGTGTTTCGGAGAATGCCAAAAATTGAGTCATTAGCCTACTTGCCTATGTAGTGATCAGTCAGCTGTATACAAATCCTAGCGCAATTTTTCTTTGAACACAGGAATTTACGCTTCTTCTACACATACATATGTCGAATTTCTTGTATGCTATCTTTTGCAAACTCAGCAATAGCACGACTTCCTCTTGTTTTTGGACCATTCTCTTTTCTACCCTCTCGAGTTAGATCTCGAATCTATAATAATGAACAGACTCGGTTTAATCGAACCTGATAAACTCGCTGCCGAGCAAAAGCCTCTTTATGAGACGCTAAGTGAATGCTCAACGAACATTCCGTCCGTCCTCCACATGCGTGCTGCCGCAGCAAATAATTTCTAATAAGTATACAGATTTGTCACTAAAAATCCCACTGGTGAACTTGTTGGAGCCTTTGCACTGCTTCTCCACAATCCTCCCTTCGGCGAGCTCTGGTTCAAGCTCGATCGTGCTGTCACTTCGCTGCCTTTGCCGCTTACTGTACGGGAGGTGGCTATATTGGTTGTTGCCTCCCGGGCTAAATGTGCATATGAATTGTACGCCCATACAGTGATGGCAGAGATTAGGGGCATCTCAAAGGAACAAGTGGAAGATCTCATCAATGGGAAATTCCCAGAATCGCTGGGTGAAGAAGAGAAGGTAGCCTGGGATGTTGCTAATGCGATGGGAAAGCCAGGCCCTCTGGTTCAAAGTCTTTGGGATTCAGGTGTAAAGCGTATTGGGAGAGATAATATGATGTCTCTCATTCATGTAATTGGATTTTATCAGTACATTTCTATCATTCTGAACGGCTTTGACGTCCAAGTCCCACAGGATAATTGACGAGCAAGATATGGAGGATAGATGGCAATATAATTCTATTTAGAAGTATGCATAATAGTGGCTCAGTGCTCACTTGCGTTGCCGTACGTTATCAGCTACCGTGCCTGTATATCACAATAGATGTCACAGCCGCTGAGAAACAATTGGGCTATTGACTCCTACTCTGGAATCGATCTGACGGTAGTAGTTGGATAGATGTCAGACGGAGATGGATCAGGCTGTAACAACACGTCAGTTTTAAAAAGTCTCACACTTTTTATCACCAGTTTTAAACAATTCATTTACTATTCTCAATTCCATATATAAATGTGTAAACATATGGTGAATCCCTTTTTATCGAAATGGAGTTTGTAGAGCTACTGAATACTACAATATATGATACCCAGCTATTGCCTTGAAGTAAGCGCTGCCAGTGCAGCTCCTTTTGCGGAAAACTTTCCATTGCTTCACGCATACATGTCTCGATAATCCCGGTTCCATTGTCAAACACCGGGTGGTGCATCCTCTTTCTTGATGTGGAGCTCATTGACTGTCCCATCACTAAACTTCACATCCTCTTCTTCCTCAGTATGACGCTTCACTTTCAACCAGACAACTGGGGCACCAATGATAAGTGCACCAATAACTAGTCCCCATGTTCCAGCAAATATATTCATATAAGGAGCCTTCAAAGCGTCAATACGCCACATAACTGTTTGACCGGCCGATTGAGCACATTTGTAAAACCCCACAAGTATAGCGAGCTTGCGGCTGTTATTACTCAGCGCTCCCAAAACCCAATAGATATAACTATAAGCCGTTTGTAAGCATATACATATCAATAAGAGAATATTGAATCTTACAGCTGCCACATTGCGTCAAAAGCACCGTAGCAAATGTACAAGACAAGCAAGGCACCATAGTTCGAATCCGTGAAATCAATCTTCTTGTCCCGACTGGCAGAGGCACGGTCATATGTACGCTGCCATACATAGCCACCACCCCAGACGGCCCATGATACGGCAAACAAGACAATAAGGCCAGCTCGAGCTCGGGTATGGCGTTGGAATCGCTGAGAATCAAGGGCACGGCCGCAACCCAAAGCCGCCAGGATTTGTGCAGACCAGTAACACAAAGAATTCAGTGATCGCGTTCGAATGTTGAACCGGGCGAGGTTGTAATCCTGTTGCGAGTCTATTAGCTTCATGCTGTGGTAGATGGTAGAGTGGTTCGATGAAAGCGGTAAAGGGCCTGTCAACTGACATTGAATTGATATGTATAAAACCAATTAGAAGCAACAAACATGGGAACCAGAGCCAGGATCCAAGGCGTAGTACGCATCACTTCCCATAGACCAATGAACTCTGATTTCCATGTCGGATGCTTCATCATGATCACCTTGGACCCATCGTTTCGAACAATTTGATCGGTATTGCAAAGAGCAAAATTGAGCAAAATTCCAGCGCCACTAAGAACTATGAACCCAATGTAGGTTCCGTCGCTAACAGATTCGCCGGTGGAATGCAAGTTTTGGATAAGAGGAACGAGACTTCCAATAGCTAGGGTGTATGTTAGCGACATGTTGAGGCATTAACAACTAGTCATGATTGCACTGACTTGCGCCCAGGTTGAATATCATCCAGAATATTCCAATGAAAGTGCCCTTGGTCTCTTCATCGGGGTAAGAAATCATAATGATACTCTGTGCTGACCAGAACAGTCCGGCACAAAAGCCGAGAATAGCTCCAGATGCAATGACAAACGGTGCATTTCCGGTATGGTTGAAACAGAGAAAGGAGGCCATGTAAAGAGTATACCTAGACGAACAAAAGTCAACAACCTTGTATCTTTCTCATAGAGAGTATTCAGCACTTACCCAGAACTACCTATAATCAAGGAAAGTCTGACTCCCAGTTTATTACAGATGGCTCCTGAAAAAAAGGCCACTACCGCAAAAGTTGCAAACAGAGCCACTGTTGCGTTATTCTGAACTGTCGGATCTAACTGACCGGCGCCTCCAAGACCATTCAGAGCATTGTACATTCCGGGACACCTATTTAGCGAAGTAAGGAATACGAAATGGTCAACAAGAGAGGATGAGACTTTGGGTGCTCCTTACAAGAAGAAGGTTGCTGCCACAAGGAGCAGCTGAGCAAAAGGGCTGGCATAATGAGGTGCTCTCCAATTTCCAATCTTGAGTTTGTAGTATCGCCACCCAAGAGGAAGGTCATCCATGGTTCCTTCGGTCTCCGTCGGAACAGGAGCCAATTCAGAACTCTTTTCATCTTTCTCAGACATTGTACGCAAATTTTACTTCTTTTCATGAGTGATGAAATGTTAAGATATCAGGAATGGACTGAGATCTTCCGAGTTCAGCTGAGGTGTATACCGCTTTATATGATAGCCACTAATCTGCCACAACTTCCCCAGATTCTCTTCCCCAGGATAAAAGGGAGTTGATCTGTGTGACAACGCGGCAAAGTTCCTAATCCAGCAACCCCGCAAAATTTGATGTGGATGGTGGATAACCCCTGCTCCAGGTGAGAATTTTAGGGGTTGAGATATCCCCTGTGTTCCATCCGAGAGAATGGTTATCGCAGCTAAGAACTTTGCTACAGATACCGCAGATAAGGATCCTGTCAAACCTAATCACTCATGCACAGCTATCTGTCAGTTTCTACGGAACATACGGCGATACAAATTGATCCAAACTAGCATCAAAAGGGAAACCGTAAGAGTTTGGAACCAAAACGGTGGAAGCTAGCGAATTGGGGGCATTTGATTAGACTTCAACCAACAACGCCCTAATCCCCACATACTTACGACTCCATTGAAGCAGGCCGTTGTTATAGTATGGAAAACAATTTGTCTACTTTCTTGACCTCTAATTTGTTTATGAACGTATGACCCTGTGAAGCAGTCGGACTTTGAGAATGTGCTTACGCGAACAATGTCTCCTCTCCCTCTTATCTCCCTCTTGAGCTTAGACAGCTATCCTGATTCATCTTATCAGAAATATAATGTTCTGAAAATGACTCGAAAGAAGACTCCATTTGACAGCCGACAAGCCACTCAGCGCCGTCCCAGCCTTTCCCCAGTCCGTAAAGACACCTTTTTGGCCGGTTCATGTCGTAGACGATCAACCCTTTTTACTCAGTTTCCTTAGAAGCCAAGGAAAGATCAGCTGGTATTTCCGCATACTCATTGGTTGTACATTTGTGGATGCTGAATGCTTCATGGCGTCTGCATTTACCTCGTTCATAAAATGCAAAAGGAGTATACTTACACTACTAAACTGTTCACATAACTTCACATAAGAAGCACATTACCACGTATGAAGTTGTGCAGTTAACTTTCAGTTTCAATTTATTATCTGCCTACGGCCTCGATATTCTCTATGAATAGCGACTTACCAACACAGTTGATCCTTCACCAGGTTAATCTGTGTTTCTCCGTAATGTAATAAATAAGCTGTTCTAGCAGCAGCTATATACAATATAATCACCGCATATCTGAGGGCTTGTTGCCACCACTAGGTATAAGGGTCAGTCTATTCGTACCTCCTTTTCTTGGTTCTCGCTTTACATGCTATTTGGTAATGCATCGGTGTTGAGTAATTCGCCACGCGTGCCTTGCCAGCATCTTTGTCACATGATTCAGCGCCAAATGTACGGGAAAGTGTGGAGTAGTTGTAACTAAGGCGTCTGAGGCGTGATATCGCAGGCTCCACCCTCGCACTAGAACGACATGCATGCGAGCGTGGCCTTCTTATGCTCAGCTATATACCTGATAAAGACAAACTTCCGGGGAATGACAACCCCTATTATTGCTTCTTATGCCATTACGTATTGAAGTTTCGCGGTCTTAAGGTCAACCATGGCAACCAGAATCAGCTCTAACAATGCCATAGGCCGCGGAAAGGGGAAGAGATGCAAGTCTGGATGCTGGACTTGCAGAGAAGCGGGGTACAAGTGTGACGAAGCAAAGCCTTTCTGTGGACGATGTGTGAGATTGAAGCGGTCTTGCCAGGGTTACGGACTGAGACTGAAGTGGCGTCATCATAAGGAGTCGAGGAGCAAGATCGACCCTCGACCGCCTCCTAACCACGCCTTTCACGATGCACAACTACCAGCGGAGAACAATGCGATGCAGTCTATCATCGCTTCATCATATACAGACTTTGCAACCTCATCGCCATCACTGGCTCTCCCCGCATCACCAGGGCTTTCTATATCCGGCAACTCCGTAATAGACAGCATTGCAACACCAACTGGATTCCAGTCTTGCGAATTGCCATCAACAATCAGTATTGTACCTCTGGGCGAGGATAGCCCACCAAGAAGCGTCTCAGACACATCCTTCCAACCAGATAATTATCCAGAAAAAGAGCAGTCATGTGCCGTGCAGCTCGAGCCTGCATTTTGGGCGTCTTATCTGTGTCTGGACGATTACCGCCTCCTTCACCATTTCAACACCGTTGTGTCTACTTTACTTTCTGTAACATCCAACGGCAATCCTTTTCAGAAGCATTTCGTTAGCATGGCCCTACAAAAGGGGCCACTGCAGTCTGTCATTCTCTCGGTGGCTGCAAGTCATCTGTCCGCAGTCTTGCCTCAAAAGGATACTAGAGTCGTTTCTGATAAGCATCACCGCTTCGCCATCCAGTCACTGTCTTCAGCGCTGGTAGATCCCGTCGAACGGCTCTCCGATACAACGCTTGCGGCTATCCTCATGCTGCAAATCAGGCGTCAATTCGTGGATCAAGTGGTTGAAGCAGATGATTGCCACCTCTCAGCAGCAAGAGAACTTATTCAGCTGCGTGGAGGTCCATCGGCCATGTCCGCATCATGTTCGAAATTCCTCCTTGGGCTTTTCAATTACCATGATATACTTGGCTCCATTGCTCACTCAAGGGCTCCCTTCATTTTTAAACAACACGGTTATGATACCATAGCATCGCTTCTGGGAGAGGCATCCAGCATCCTTCACATTGCATCAGGCATCAGCGTATTGCAGCCAATGAAGAATGGCACGATGAAAGCCTCAGAAGCCGACATCCAATCATTAGTACAGACGCTGGAGCTTCAGCTCGAGACATGGCGCGTGCCCGCTGAAGCTGCTGAAGATGCAGATGTTGCCAACACGGCTGCTGCATATCAAGCTGCCGCATCGATTTATCTATTCCGAGTGGCCTATAATATTGGCGCACCTCATCCACGGACGCTGCACCGTGTTCATTTATGCTTGGATGCACTATCAAAGGTACCCGTGACATCGCCATTAGTTTCAATGCACGTTTGGCCTCTGTTTACAGGAGGATGTGAAGCTATTGATCCACAAGACAGGCAGTTTGCTATTCACCGATTTGACGAGATGTACAACCACCGAGGCATGTACTCACTTATTCGTGTTCGAGAAGCCATGGAGACGGTATGGAAATGCAAGGATTTGGAAGGAGGCGATAATAGACCGGATCTTATGGTTAAATTGGGATGTCTTGAAGCCTTGGGCTACTTAGGTCTCAGTGTTGACCTGGTCTAGCATTGCTGCCGTGTGGCAAACATGTGCTTTTAGAATATCTCGCAGAGCATCCCGTATTGCTTCAAGATGGTATGCCTATAGGGCTTTGTAGATAAGACTTCCAGTATGAAAAGAATGTAAATCACTATGAAATATAAGAAGCGTAATATAATGAAATTGATAAATATCCACAAAGCAGTACATAGAAGCTTGGCGACTCTATAGGGTGAGTAAAAGCAGCAACTTCGGTCTACTTCGTGATGTTAAAACATATATCATTAAACTAATAAAATCCAAATGCTAGGCCACAGCAACTGTATTCCAATTAGTTCCCCTAAGTCATATTGTAAACTATAATCCAAATGACCTCATGGGTACTACATAGTGTTTTTATTAGGCGCATAGTGTCACTATGCTTGAACTAACGATTATTCTGCCTTGTGAAATCATTTGTATGTTCATATATGTTCTCTACTAAAAAAAACGGTATTCAACTTTAGTGAAACCATTGTAAAATAATACTACAATTGTGCTGCCAAAAATACATCTGTAATGGATTGGTCCCAAGGGGGCAATATTAGTAGCTGTACCGCTACCGCCAAGTCTTATAGGCGCTATTTCAAGCCAGGCACATGGACGAGCGGAACAAGGTAATCGGATCCCCCCTGATCTGTAAACTAGCTATATGGG
Source organism: Trichoderma camerunense (assembly GCF_050948025.1). NCBI lineage: Eukaryota > Fungi > Ascomycota > Sordariomycetes > Hypocreales > Hypocreaceae > Trichoderma > Trichoderma camerunense. The sequence goes on from NW_028145368.1 coordinate 3,393,087, forward strand.
GCCTTCTAGATACTATCCAGTCATTCCAATCAAGCTTGGCAAATCCGGGATATTTCACAATAGCAGATAGGTATCTTACCGTGTAAGCGTTTTCGATATACCAGTATAATAATAATACAACGATACATAGTATGACATTGAAGAAAACGTAAATGTTTACAGCGACATGATCTTGTATAATTTGATCATACGTTCTAATATGAGCTGGAATAAATAACAAGATTTGAAGCTTTGTTATAAACGAATTGCCACATTATGTGGATAGAGCGGTAAAAGTGCAGAAGAAGCCCCACATTCTGGTGAGAAGAACAATTTCTCTAAACAGCAGTTCCGCTCAAAATTCTCTGTAAGCGGAAGTCCGCCAGAACAGTATCTAGGAATTTGGTATCAAGCCATGCTCACTTCTGAAAAAAAAAAAAGCTCACTGAAATTTATTCGGGCGTGTATATCAGCCTTGATTATGAGTTCATAGCTATCTTTGGTCCATAAGGATTCATGGCCCGTAACTCCGATCATCGGATAAGCCACCTGAGCATGACGATTGTATTGGAAACCTTCATCTAACTTGTGGTATCTATGGACGTAGAGATAAGCATCATAACTCTACGTTGCATTATTTTTTTACTGCAGCTAAGAGAAAATTTCCCTCCTCGTTCAGCTCGTCGAGATAAGCAACAATTGGAACTCCTGATATTCCCCTTGTTATCGACTGGCGGCTGAACTATGATACGATTCGTAGCTGCCAATTCCAGTACCATCGGCCAGAAGCGTCAGCAGGTTTCTCGAGCATGCAATAGATGTAGAACCCGGAAGAAGCGATGCCAACACGCGCAAAAGCCGATAAGGGAACTTGAATCACAGAGGCCCGTAGGCAAGCGCGATGGACGACTTGACGAGCCTATCGCCGATCATCTCTCTTCCTCAGCTAGCTCTTTAAGCACCGCTGCAGAGCCATATCAACTCCGCCTTCAAGCGCCTCTACATTCAGACACAGAAAGCCCCACAAAGAAGCACAACAGTGAGGGTACTTCACAACTCGAGAGACGCGGTTTTCGCTTCGTTGGCGACTTAAATCCCGAAAGAGCATTTATCGCCATCGATAACCCGCAATGCACGATTGAGATTGCCTCGTATGACAGCGTCGGAATATGGCTTGCCGACAAGGCCAACTACAAAGACGTCCAGAACAATGAAGCTTTGGCACAAAATTTGGTTGATTCGAGTCTTTTCGCAGCATTGACTCAGTTAAGCAGAAAAGTTCTTTCCACAATTATAAGAGAAGAGTGCTTGGCTATGCTTCCGCCGCCAGAAGCCGTTCAAGATTTGACGTCAATTTATTTCAAAAAATTCCATCCCATTTTCCCAATACTGAACGAAACTATTTTCCGAAATCTCGAGCGAACGGAGAAAGCGCATATTTTGCTACAACAAGGAATATGTCTAGTAGCATCTTTGGCTCCGTCTGCGAAAAGACATCTTGTCCTACCGGATTCCGAAACGCTCATGCCACATCGAGAGTTTGGACGTCGCATACAATCAGCCATGAGAATTTCTATAGAAGCTGGCATAGTCATGGACAAGATAATTCTCATACAGGCTTTCAGTCTGTTGTGGATGTTCAGCGACGGTCCTGATGGACGTGACGTCTCGTCCATGATGTGCGCCAAAGCAGTGCAGTGTGTGCAGTCACTTGGCCTCCATTTATATAGAAAGGGGAGCCAGAAGGAAGGCCATTACGAGAGAACGATGTTGTGCTGTGTTTGGGCTATTGATAGGCTAAATGCTGCCTTCAATGGCGTGCCCGTATTGATGCAAGAGCGAGATTTCGGGATGGATCTCACCGAGTGTTTCGATCTTCAAGTGCCTGGCTGTCGGCTCTTCCTATATGTAATTTCTTGGCTAGACAAAGTCATTAACATATACCGGCCTACTGCAGGTGTAGACAGCGCCAAATCCGGAATGATATTCACCTCCTTTGACGACCTTTTACAGCAATCTGATTCGCTTCATATTGCGACACCCTTGCTCGGTAAGTGGAGTATATCGTTTCACAACGTTGAAGTAAAACACCCTTCCTTGGCACCCAAAAGCATCATACCCAGCTGTGTCTGTCTATTGACTAACACTCAGAGTGACAGCAACAATCGAAATGCTCTATCACGCCATTGTAATGCTTTCATGTCGACCCCGTCAGACAGGTGATGCAGCAGAAGACCCATCATCTCTGCGGTCGCTCCGTGAACTATCAGCAGAAAGAATAACGTCCATTTACTACGATAAAAGTGTCGGCCAATTGACTTATTTCCCATTTGTGCCATATGCCGTATCACTCTCATTGAGTATGGCTTGCGCCGAGATGCGACACGCAAAAGTCCCGATGTTCCGACTTCGTGCCTACGAGAAGGTACGAATAAACTGCGATATCCTAGAGCGACTAGGCGAGATATTTTATTTTGCTGGACTGATGTCCGATATGGGGAAATCAGCACTGGATCAGAACGAACGGCTCTACCAAAACACGGTAGAAAATGGGCAACAAAACTACACCGCGTCAAATAATCGTTCGGCCGCTCTTATGGAAAGGACTGACACGTCGGGTAAGTGACAACTGGCGGGTTTGCTGCAGGGGCGGAGTGCTAAAACCTGTATACAGATCATCCAAAGTCGATGTCTTCCATAGCTCGACATTTTGGAGGAGACAACTACGTGAATGGGTCGCTCTCTTCTCCGCTACAGTTTGGATCAATCGATTTTATGGACATCCCATATCTAGATGCATTTGGGTTGTTTGATCCCAGCTTTGGCCTTGAGGGAATCGATACCTATTTATAAGGTAGCCTGGATTCATCCTCCCCGGCAAACTGCCAGCAGTGTCCATAAAACATTTGACTGTTGACAATGTTCTTTGTATTGGCATATTATATTATTCCGCCAAAGCCAATTATTATTAGGAAAATTGAAACAAGAACGCAGACAGTGTCTTTCTTGGAACAATTCAATTAGAAATACAGACTATTGAACCGTTATTCGGGAAACATATAGTATAGGTACCGTTATCGGCAACATTTATCTGAAGGATGTTATAGAGGGATGTGAGAATGCACTTTTAATGCTAGTGAATCAGGCAGGTGGGAATATAACGCTTCCTTTAGCGATCCTACAGTTAATGATGATGGTAGTGTCCTAAATCAGCCCCTCACCATATTTCGCTCTCAATAGTACAGTCCGTCACTCTATATTCCCAAAGAATATACAGAAGATAAACAGCTGTCAATAGCATTTAGGATCCTGGAGTTATGAGACACAAACACGACATCGAAGACCATTTTTGGGGGGCGACCCAAAAGGAAACCCACAAATGACCTCGTTGAGGTTTAGGGTAACTAAACGGCAATATGAAGCAGTGAGTTATCTAAACCAAAGCCAATGAGTAATTATATTTAATATCTACCCATAGTATTTGGCTTATGCGAAAAATTTTACTCAACAGATCCAATAACAGCCCAGATTCGGACGAAAGGAACATGCAATCCATGATGGTCACGGTCCTTCACATTGAATGAGATTTGGCTCAAATCGATTTGCCGTTTTTCCAATTTAGCCTCTGCCGTCTTACCAGTTTCAGGTCATCCGACACTAAAGTCGGACTGCTCGATTCGATACTCCGCTTCTCGCCTCCATTCTGTTTCTACTATGGACGCGGCTGGAAGTATTCAGAGCACTGGGTACTATAATAAATAAGGGTCCTTTAATAAGTCGTAGAAGTAAGTATGAAGCATTGCAGTCAGTTGGCCCAATATACTCCAGCATTGCATATTTACATTGTATCATCATCGATTCCAATAATCCAAAGAAAATGCTGGTCCTTGCCATATCCGTACTTTTCATACTTTATCTTTTCATCCAGCCCCTTGTCGTCTATCTCATCGACCCCAAAGGGCTGCGTCAATTCCCATCACCGTCAGTGGCAGGGCTCACCTCATTCTGGCGAATCTTTCACAGCCTCCAATACAAACACTACCAAGCTATTCATGATGCGCACGTGAAACTTGGCACGCATGTGCGTATTGCGCCAAACCACATTTCCATTTCAGACCCCGCAGCCATGAATGACATTTACGGCCATGGTGCTGGCCTCTTGAAGGATCCCTGGTATGATGGTGGTGCCGGAGAGTTTCGACACATGGCCGATGCTCGAATCAAAACAGAGCACCAAGCGAAGCGAAAGAAGCTGGCCCATGTCTTTGCGCAAAAGAATATTGAGAGTCTGGAGCCCGTTATTCTCGATGCAACGGCTACGCTTGTCTCCCAAATCGATAAGCACATTGCTCAGAGCAAGGCCATTAATATTCGGAGATATCTCAACTATTATACCATTGATTTATTTGCCGAGCTGCTCTATGGACGTTCGCTGGGATGCCTTGAACGTGGCGATGATATAGTGGAAGCACAGACAAAAGATGCCAAAGTTTATAAAGCGCACATGATTAGATCCCTTCACGATGCAACACACATGAATACCATTTTGGGATACGAAGCAAATCTGCTGCCCCTGACAAAGACGCTCTTTGCTCGCCACCCGTATATGAAAGCTGGTGCAAATTGGGACAACATCATTTACCACAGCACAACGAAACGACTTCAAGATGCAGAGTCTGGAGAGGAAAAGAAGGACCTGTTCTCCAATCTGCTTCGCAACAACAAAGGAGAAAGCCTTGACCTCCCAATGGGCGAAATCTTGGCTGAATGCTCTGTTATGATGAACGCTGGAACAGATACTACTACCGCGGCCCTAACAAATACCATTTTCCTCCTGTATAAACATCCCCGCGTTCTCGCGAAGCTACGCCAAGAGTTAGATAGCGCTATTGGTTCATCGGCCAACGTTCCCAACTATGCATCCGTGTCTTCTCTCCCATACTTGCGTGCCTGCATTGAAGAGTCGCTGCGCATTCGCCCTGCTTCATCATATGGTCTTCCACGAGTTGTTCCCGATGGCGGACGTGTTATTGCCGGGCAATATATCCGCGAGGGTGTGACCGTCTCTGTCCCGACATACACTCTACTTCGCAATACAGACTGCTTCAAGGACGCAGAGTCGTTTAATCCCGATAGGTGGATTGAATCAGACAAAGCCACAAGAGATAGGATGAACACTGCCCATTTTCCATTCAGTGTTGGCCCTAGGGCATGTATCGGGAGGAATATTGCCTATTTCGAGCAGCTGTTAGTTATCTCATCTATTGTCAGGTTTTTCGATTTCACATTTGTGGACGGAAAGTCGCAAGAGCTCGCCACTTTGGAGAGATTCAATTCGAATCCGGGAGAGCTGCGTTTATGGCCATTTAGGCGGACAGTGTAAAGAGAAGCTAGAATAAGTAATGTAGTTATATAGTAAGCATTCTAGTAATAAAGGGACTGTTTTCTTCAGTAGAAAGATATAGAGTTTTATTACTGTGTTGGTAAAATGCTATAGGTGTGAATAAGGATGGATCGACCGGGGAGAAAAGAGCAGGTTTTTATCCTTCTCAAGAGTGTAGAGGTCGGCAAGAGCCATTGCTGTAGATTTTCGATCCTAATGTCGGCCAAAATGGAGAGAAACGCAGAGACATGGGGGCAGCACTGGAGCACCGGATATGCAAACGGGTACAATAAATCGGAGGAGAATCAATATGTGAGAACTCCTGATCTTGCTAGGTAGTACGGACGGAAATCTAATCTGTCTTAAACAAGAGGCTACATACATATCCAATATACATGTTTCAATCCTCTGGTCTCTGCCAATACTTACTTACATCAACGGGGTACCTCGTCAATCTTACAGCTCTTTATACAGAATCCTCATCCATCATCGGTTAAATAACACTGCACACCGACTTCTTTGAAATCTTCTGCACCAAAGCATCCCTATCGCGGAACCTCTGCGGAAACTTGGCCAAGTCGGCCCCCTTCATCAGCCCCCGCGCCTTGGACGCCTCCCCCAAGCTCTCCGTCTTTGACAACTTCCCGCCGCCGCCCGCCGCGCCGACAATGAGCCCCAACATGGCAAATGGCGCAGACGTCGGATCTTTGATGATGTCGGCAATAGTGACGGCCGCGTTCCCGGCCTCGCTGGCGAGCAACGCTATGCGGGCCAGTGCCGTCGCGCTGCCCACCAGGGGGCCCAGTGCTTCGCCGACAAAGGGGAGGGCCATGAAAACGAAGGTGAGTATCTTGAATATTAGCTCTCGCTCCTTCTCTTCCATGACCCGCTCGCCAATATCCTTGATGTCCTTCAATCACGGCTGCGAGCACCAAGGGTAAACAGATTGCAAACATAAAGAGTTTAACATATTGGTTGGAGTTGTGTGGTATTGGACTGTGTTTGCCTCTTGGAGTTGCCTATTGTAGCAGCTTATTTCCTAGAAGCAGCTAAGGCCTTTCTAGCCTCAATAGCTCTGATATTTGCGATTTCTAACTCAATATACTCATTAGCTTTCTGGTCTTTCTTGTTCCTAACTATGTAGTCAAGGGACAGATAAGAAATAAATCTACTTTGTTTCTGAACTTCGATTTCTCTTCTGGCCAACTTGGCTGAGTTAAGGTTATCCTCAGCCGCTTTAATGTGTGTCTTAGTTGAAGGGGTAGACAGGGCATCCGGGTACTTCGTCATGAAACTTAGTCGAGCCACTGCAACTCTGGTTTAAATAATAGTGTTAGTATTTAATTATTTTTTAATGTGCATTTTGAGCAAATTACAAAGACACGGTATCCAAGGGAATATATAGGGGAATCAGGAGGATAATAGGACACATGGCAAAGATGCTTAACCTGTCCCGGCTACTAGAATTATCCTGGTATAGGATAGCCTGGGGTAAAGTGTGTAGATTCTGAGAGTTGTATGTACTTACGTAATAGCCGCATCTAGCCATTTCTCGTCATCTTGCAGAGCCTTATTGCGAGCAAACAATTGAGTTGCAACATCTGCATTCCTACTCTTTCTCGCAATTTTTTCTGATTCCTCTTGGACTGCCTTAGCCGCGGCCAGGGTATTGACTTTGAACTTGTAAGAAGCGTAGTCCGTCTCCATTTCTGGAGTCCAGTTTGACCGTCTTTGTGTATCGTTGGGGTCACGCTTCTTCAATTCATGCGAGTGAATCTTGCGTTCCTTTAGTATTCTTCGATTATTCTCAGTGATTCTTATTTCATTTAGTATTTCCTTGAATGGGCCGTCGACCTCCTTAAGCGTCTCAAGGTAGGAGTCATCAGATAGTACAGAGGAGTACGAATCGGCTGACCCGCGGCGAGACATCATGAGTAAAGATACTTGGACAAAATATTGCGGGTGAAGTGGAAGACGCGGTTGCTGTGTTGGGCAGCGGACAATTCCCTGCGACACTTGTGAGGCTAGGGAACAAAGATGAGAGGTAACGAGAGAATGTTGATAGTCGGGATGACTTTGATGCGTCAAGGCGGTTGAGCAATCAAGGTAATGGCACTTGGCATGGCATAGAATATATATTACTGTCTCTACGGTATTTATGCATACAAACTTGTTGTTGGAAGATGTAGTCCACCGTGCCACTCCAGACTGTAACTCCAGACTGTAACTCCTACCGCTGTGTAGTGACTTGATAGGCTTGAACATGGTCAATACAAGTTTCGAATGACGCTCTACAAGGGCATCGTGCAGGGGAAGGAAGAGAAAAGCGCCCGGGGCCGTAGACAGCCAAGGTGGTCGCAACTCAGGCCTGCTCTATCTTATGTAGTCCGGCGCTTACGCCATGGATGCTTCTGACAACGCTGTTTACGCGCCCGGCGCATCGAGAGTCCACTTAAGCTGTGTGGGTGGGTGGCTGGACGGCGGCTAATAACACTCTGTGGCTTAGTTGGCACTCTGGCGGGCCACAGGCTCACGTTGCGGCCCAGGTCCTGCTAAAAATAAACGATTAGCGGCTGAGTCATGTTAACGTTCTCCTCATCGCACCTCAGGCCACACAAAGTAGCAAAGACTTGTCCCCAAGGTTCGTGCGTACACTGACACCTTCATTGTCCATTATTTTTTTTATCGTTATGGAAGAGTCAGTCCACAAGCAACTTCGCATGGCCAAACGCAACACACCAGTTGAAAGCTTCGACGTGACGAGTCTTCCCAACGACAACTGCGAGGACAGCCTAATCCCCAGCGCGACTATGAGCGGAGCCTACTCCAATGGCTCTGACTTGAAGCACATATCCGATGAGCCAATTGGAGAGAGCCAGGAATGCTTCAAGGGTGATGTCACTCCAAATCTAGAGAATCTACCAGCCGAGCTGAGAACTCAACTCCTCCTGAGCATGCCAGATCTGCCAACCCTGCGCGCGCTCATCCATACTTCTCCCACAATGCACACCCAGTATAGATACGACCGCGATCATGTGCTCTGGACTTGCCTAGAGCGCGAACTAAGTGGCTTCCTCATCGACGCCTACGCCAATATGATGTCTCGGGTGTGCGAGCTAGGATCCCCGCGCACTGACGAGAAGATCACTAGTTTTCTTGACACCTACCGGGCCTGGCTCTCAGGCGCAAGTCCGCTCCCGGATCTCCAGTCAATCGACTCTGGTTACATACATTGGATGGCGGCGTACCACATATCCGTTGCTTGTCCTTTAGCTCGAATGTATAGCAGTTGGGCTCTCGACAACATCAAGAAAACAGTTTCATCGTCAGTCGCCCGAAATGGAACAGAAACGCTACCAATCGCACAAGATAGTAGGGGCGTCAACTTGAGCAGAAGCGAGGAAATCCGCATTTTCCGGGCTCTCTATCGGTATGAGACCTACCATCACCTCTTTGGCAGGAACAAGGGCAGGCGCCACGGCGGATTCCGCCATCATGAAATCAATGAGATTTTCTTTTCTCAGTTCGCACCATGGGAGGCTGAGGCAGTCGGTTGCGTCGATATATTCATCAGACAGAAGTATAAAGACATTTTCAGTGACGTGAAGGAGGACCTGCATCCTCAGAATGCGAGATTCCGTCTCGAGAATGGAACCTTCAACCCTGAAGGATCTTTTAATCTTGACGGGGAGTATGATGGTAAGCAAGAGTTTTGGCCTGCAATTCCGATAAATATACAAAGTGCTATGCTATAATCAATATTCAAGTGCTGAGCTGCCTGTCTACAGATTACATGGACGGCACCGTATCACGCGGCCTAAAGATGGCAGTGCGACTTCTAAACATCGGGGATCACGAAAAGCTTGTCTCCAAGATGCAGCGGTGCCTTACACATGACCAAAATTTGGATGCACCAGTGAGAACAGCTATCGGGTTAGCAGCGCAAAGTGACAGGCGCGAGATGTCAACCAGCTTCCCTAACAAAAGAGACGAAGCTGAGCAAAGGCAGGACCCCATCCGATTTACAGGCGACACGGTACCCCCTAACGGCCCGCCCTTAGCTTGGGTTCTCCTATGGGGTGGAAAGTATGCAAATATCTACGGAGAATATGTACCAGAGTCGCTCAGGCGATGGGGCTACGTCATATGGGACAAAATTCGCTGGGATAGCATGGAGGCAAAAGAGCTTATTGCGAGACAATGGGAAATGGAACCAGAGCTGGTTGAGGAGATTAAGATGGACATCGGTTGGAGTCCTCTGGAAAGCGGAAGTGTAACTATAGAGCATAAGTAATACCGGAGTACTGCAATAGGATATTAAAAATAATATGTACAGTGCTATAAATTATTTCACAGTTACCCATTGGGTGACGTAGATGGGCCAAATCTGTTTATACTGTGGCAATGATCCTGTGGGGTTGGATAATCACAACGGGACTTCATTTGCAACAGGAGGGCGAGGGGAAGCTGAAACAGTTTCAAATTGTCAAACGTAAGATATATAACCACGATGTCATTACTAAGGGAACAACTCCACGGTCGCGAACCCTAACTACATAAGGCCTCTTCGGGAGCAGGCTAACTCTATATTAAACGGCTATGGTTTAGAGGCTAAAAGCCAAATCAACCAAACTCTATAAATCTCTATCAAAGAATTCAATTAGGCAGTTGCTAACTACCTACTTAAAAATAGGGCGCAGTCTCAGCATGTGCAGTATACCTACTAGGTGGAATTCCAGCGCCAATGCTCCAAACAGCGGGAATAAAAAAATTCAAAGTAAAGCTAATAAAGCCAGGGAATATATTGCCTCTGTAAGCATCCGTATAAATGGAGAAACTATGGCGGCTGCGTCAAGTGACAACCCACTATATTCGGTTTAATTCTAAGGAGATCCACTGACAAATTTTGCAAAGTAGAGCAGTATTACACCGCTACTTATTACTTTGGAATCGTATTTTAAAATAGGCCCCCTTACGAAGTACATAATAAGCAATATGATATAGTGGAGTAGTAAGACAATATTACGTTCTGTTACATTTGTAGCAGTTACGGTAACAGAACTAACTGCTTATAAGGGAAGGTACTATTGCAATAGACTGGGTCACAATAGAGAAGCTAAACATAAGTGACCAATGTACCCTTTTTATGTACAATGCATAGCTTATCTTTTATAGTAAAAAACACGAGCTGTGTAATATACAGCTTGACTTTAATAACTGCGTATGGCTTACCCCCCACAGTAAAAGACACGAGCTATGTAATATACAGCTTGACTTTGATAACTGCGTATAGTTTACCTTTTATAGTAAAAAGCACGAGCTGTGTAATATGCAGCTTGACTTTAATGACTGCGTTGCAGTATACAATCTAGAAAGGATCGGCGGTAGTAACCTTCCTACTTTGTTACACTATACCTTATATTCCGGACAGTAGAGACAGATACGCTTCGCTTAGTGCAGTGTGTTTTTCCTATATAAAGGGGGGGGAGGATTGCGATCCTTAAAGTTAAGCAACACAAGGAAATATCACCAGAAAGCCACTACCAAACAGTCTAAACAGTACGTCAAGTTTAAGAAGTGTGTATAGCAATCCGCTGATTCAGTACAGGTACGCTTCTTTAGCTACGCAAAATCGCTCTCTATATCAAATCATCATGTTCGGCCTTCTCTTTCTATCGGCAGCGGTGATCTATCCTCAGCTTGCACTCGGACAGTTCGAGGTAGTACAATATGAAAGTGGCGATGCTGCATTGGGCCTTGGGGGGGCGTCAGACGGCTCTGGCGGGGGTGTGATGTGGAGGGAAAACTCGAATGAGAATTGGAACTTTGTCCAGATGGCCAACTACCCTAGCGCCTGCAGTGCACCCTGCGGATCGAAAGACATCAGTTATGCTCTTGGAAACACTGGATACACAGCGAGAATCTGTGACGACCCATGGTCCTGTATTCCAGGGAACCATTTCAACTGTCAGATTAGACTCTCTGGGCCTGGATTTGATGACGGCTGGATCTCGTTCTCGGGTACTACTGATAGTTCAGAATTTGGCTTAGGATATGAATTAACATCTTACTGCGGAGGGGCAGTAGCATTCTAATACTTAGTAGAAAGAATGCTTTATGTAATGTATTTAGAGGTTTTTCTCTACTGCCAAATAGGTTTTATTTATATTTACCTAGATAATTGAGTAGTTTTTCCTTTAATATTTGATTTGTCCTATAGTTTTTTTTATTTAATTATAGTATTTTTCAATAGTATTATAATTTCTATTTATTTTATTATATTAATGTAAAAATATATTGTCTAATAGACTTTGCCCTAAGACCTCTAAGTTCTTTTTATACTCCTTGCTTTCTAATACTAAGAATAATATAGAATAGCTAAGATAAAAGTAGTTAATCCTAAATTTGACTTTATTAGAAATAATTAGCTAATACTAAGGTAAGTTTATTTTATAATATTTAATTTACTCCTTAGCTAAGATATATCACAACCTAACCTTTATAGTTACGACAATAGGCCTATAGGGTAGGCGCTTCTGGATAAATATTAGACCGCCTGACTAATTAAGAATAAATTAATAGGAATTAATAATAATCTATATTAATTTACTCCTAAAATTAATAAAAATTATTAATAATTTATAATAATCTAAAATATATAATTAAATATATAAGTTTACTTTATATTATTTATTAAAATACTTAAATAGCTAGTTATTATTAATATAATAATATTTAAATTAAATATTTAAATATTTCTTTTTATAATTAATAATAAAATTACTTATTTACTAACTTAATTACTTTATTAATATAAATTTATAATAAGCTGAGCTCCTATAGGTTAATATAAAAGGGAATTCCCAAGGGATAAACCTTATACTAAGTTTATATTAGTAAATAGACTAGGCTAAACTAGCAGGTAATTAACAAGGATAAAAAGGTTTATTTATATAACTAGTAGATAATACGTTT